>NC_140588.1:988007864-988560364 GCF_964204655.1 Triturus cristatus | reverse complement strand
CTGTACTTTGGCACCACATCCTACTAAGGATTATTAATTGCTTTTAATATTCAAACTTGCATCGCACCTACTAAAGGAATGATTGAACTCGCATTCAGTGAACTATGATTCCCACAAGACATTAAAATCAGTTTGCATTAGCCAAGCCCACTGGGGGCAATAATGGAAATAAAAGATGCCTAAATGAAACGAATGTGAGCCCGCAATGCCGTTTTGTTTCAGCAGAGCCCAGGAAGAAGAGGCGCATTGCCTCGAAACGCGTCGGCGAAAATGCTGGTGGAGCCAAGTGCAGGATGCATGGAAAGGCTGTAAGCAGGAATGATGTCGAGTGCCTTTCAATGCTCACGGGCACTTTGTTTGAAAAAAAAAAAAATATATATATATATATAAATATATATATATATTCTTAATACCAAGCGCCCTTGCGCACAAGTGGGCACCATTTCCGAACCTTGGGAAGGCTGTGGAGGGCAATGTTCCCTCCGTGTGAAGCACGCTGTCCTAAAGCGAAAATAAGCCCACACTGAAGAAGTCCCTTCCTACTAAAGGATATTAAAGCTTTTAAATTGATACAGAGGCACGGAGCCTAGTATAGGCATTTACAAGTACTCACCTGATGGACTACGACTACCAGCATGCCAGAAGACAGCAATTATTAGCCACGCCCACTAAAGGCGGTTCAACTAAATAAATTAATGAACAAACAGGTGATGTTATCTGTGCCTTTGTATTTAAGCTCTTGACTAAGAGGCGTGGTGCCTCGAAACGCGTCGAGCATGGAAGCAGCTTTGCACTGAATGAGAGCGAGCTGCATGAGGCAAATACTACCGTAAGGTTAGGACAGCGTTGAGTGCCCACTTGAGCACAAGGGCGTTTGGTATTAAAAATTGGAACGCGGCTGCCGAGCCGCGGTAACAAGAGGAGCACCAAATCTGAACCTTGGAAAGGCTGTGGAGGGCAATGTTCCCTCTGTGTGAAGCATGCTGTCCTAAAGCGAAAATAAGCCCGCACTGAAGAAGTCGCTTCCTACTAAAGGATATTAAAGCTTTTAAATTGATACAGAGGCACGGAGCCTACTATAGGAATTTACTAGTACTCACCTGATGGACTATGACTACCAGCATGCCAGAAGACAGCAATTATTAGCCACGCCCACTAAAGGTGGTTCAACTAAATAAATTAAGGAACAAACAGGTGATGTTATCTGTGCCTTTGTATTTAAGCTCATGACTAAGAGGCGTGGTGCCTCGAAACGCGTCGAGCATGAAAGCAGCTATGGACTGAATGAGAGCGAGTTGCTTGAGGCAAATACTACCGTAAGGTTAGGACAGCGTTAAGTGCCCACTTGAGCGCAAGGGCGTTTGGTATTAAAAATTGGAACGTGGCTGCCCGAGCCGCGGTAGCAAGAGGAGCACCATTTCCGATCCTTGGAAAGGCTGTGGAGGGCAATGTTCCCTCTGTGTGAAGCACACTGTCCTAAAACGAAAATAAGCCCGCATTGAAGAAGTCCCCTCCTACTAAAGGATATTAAAGCTTTTAAATTGATACAGAGGCACAGAGCCTACTATAGGCATTTACTAGTACTCACCTGATGGACTACGACTACCAGCATGCCAGAAGACAGCAATTATTAGCCACGCCCACTAAAGGTGGTTGAAATAAATAAATTAAGGAACAAACAGGTGATGTTATCTGTGCCTTTGTATTTAAGCTCTTTACTAAGAGGCGTGGTGCCTCAAAACGCGTCGAGCATGGCAGCAGCTTTGGACTGAATGAGAGCGAGCTGCATGAGGCAAATACTACCGTAAAGTTAGGACAGCGTTGAGTGCCCACTTGAGCGCAAGGGCGTTTGGTATTAAAAATTGGAACGCGGCTGCCCGAGCCGCGGTAACAAGAGGGGCACCTTTTCCGAACCTTGGAAAGGCTGTGGAGGGCAATGTTCCCTCTGTGTGAAGCACGCTGTCCTAAAGCGAAAATAAGCCCGCACTGAAGAAGTCCCTTCCTACTAAAGGATATTAAAGTTTTTAAATTGATACAGAGGCACGGAGCCTACTATAGGCATTTACTAGTACTCACCTGATGGACTACGACTACCAGCATGCCAGAAGACAGCAGTTATTAGCCACGCCCACTAAAGGCGGTGCAACTAAATAAATTTAGGAACAACCTGGTGATGTTATCTGTGCCTTTGTATTTAAGCTCATGACTAAGAGGCGTGGTGCCTCGAAACGTGTCGAGCATGGAAGCAGCTTTGGACTGAATGAGAGCGAGATGCATGAGGCAAATACTACCATAAGGTTAGGACAGCGTTGAGTGCCCACTTGAGCGCAAGGGCGTTTGGTATTAAAAAAAAATATATATACATATATATATATATATATATATATATATATATATATATATATATATATATATATATATATATATATGTATATATATATATATATATGTATATATATATATATATATTTGCCTTTCAAATCTTCCCCAGTATTTTAGGAAGAAAAACGAAGCCTTGTGCGGTTTGAGCAAATTTATTTCTCAATCAGCCACTTGTCAAACGTGTTTCGAGTGCGCTGCACCCTTGTTCACTGACACAGAGATACATTTTCGCGGCCATTTTACATTGCTACACACGTGACTTCTAAACTACAAAATAAGTGTATGTGAAAACAGACTCGTAGTTTTTCATATCGACATGATCATATGCCAATGACAATGTATCACATAACTCTCATGCTACATAATATAGCACTAATGAGGATATCATTTCATTATGAATTGTTATAAAATATAAACCTTCATAATTTCACGTTTGGAATTAATTAAATGCAAATTTGCATTCATCCATTATTTTGAAATGATTATGCCCTAGTGGGCCATCTTATATGGATCTTGTCTTTGTAGCCCAAGTGGGTAATTGTCAATTTCAATGCATCAATTCTTGGAAAAATACAAGTCATAAAACTATATAATTAAAACTTACTTCTTTTATAAAAAACAATTCTAAGAACTAATTACTATAGATGCGTGTACAAATCTTCCTCAATATTCAATCCATCTGGCTGTTTCGAATTCAATTCTATTATATATCGTGATTCGAGTCTCCTCAATTTCTTTTCTCTGTTGCCTCCTCTTCAAGGGCACTGAAGCACGTAGACAGCAAAATCTGTTTTGCAAGAAAATTTTCCACTTATTTTCTTCATCCTTTTACTTAAACCTGGTTTATACATTTCTGTGTTAACACCATGTGTGCAAGCTTTGCATTTGGTGCATTTCAAAAAACCTTGTCGCTTTGTTAACTATGTTGTTTTAGGTTGAGGTTTCTTCAAAGTATTTTTAACCAGAGCTTGTTTAAAAGATCTTGCTTTGCGAAATGTGATTTGCGGTCTACGGGAAACAACTTTGCCAAGGATCGGGTCATTCTTAATCACATGCCAGTGTTTGTTTAAAATACCTCTTAACTTAGCATGCTGTGCACTGTAAGTTGTTATGAATCTACGTGGTTGATTCAAATCCATTTTTTTCTTTTCTTCTTTTGTCACTTCTTTTTTCTCAAATAAAATATCCTCTCTCTTTTTTCTTTCACTTTAAAAATTGCACTATCAATCCATTCATCTGGGTATCCTCTTACCTTAAACCTATTCTTTACCACTCTCAATTCTTTCTCTATATCCTTCTCATTACTACAATTTTGTTTCGTGCGTAAGCATTCACCATAGGGAATACTCCTCTTTAGATTCACCGGGTGAAAGCTCTTTGCATGCAAGAGAGTGTTACTGGAAGTAGGTTTTCTGTACAACTTTGTTTCTACCTTTCCATTCTCAATGTATACTGTTAGATCCAAGAAGTTTACCTTAGTTGGACTTATTTCACTGGTAAACTTTAAATTGAGGTCGTTACACTGTAAATCATTGATGAATGAACTAGCCTCCTCTTCTGTACCTTTCCACACCAAGAACAGATCATCAATGAAACGACTCCAATGTAAAATGTTATTCTCCCATTGCTGTTGGTGCTGCGACCGGACCACCTGCTCCTCCTACCAGCCCATATGCAAATTAGCATAGCTGGGGGCGAAGCAGGTGCCCATCGCAGTACCACAGACTTGATGAAACAGTTCATTGTTGAATATAAAGTAGTTATTTGTCAAACACTTTTCAATCATTGTCAAAAGCATTTGGGTGTGGGACCACATTGTAATTGGTCTCGTTTCCAAAAAGTATCGAACTGCTTTTAATCCATCCGTATGACGTATACTCGTATAGAGTGTTGACACATCAATAATTATTAAAAGACAATCATCTTCCCAAGGTAGATCATAAATGCCTCTCAAGAAATCCCCTGAGTCTTGGATATATGAGGGTAAAGTTTGAACAAGGGGGTTAATGAAGGAATCTACATATTTAGATGTATTTTGTAGAGCACTTCCCATTGCTGAAATAATAGGGCGCCCCGGTGGGTCTACAATATCTTTATGAACCTTGGGAATTAGATAGAATACCGCTGTAACTGGATGATCAATTTTTAAAAAACTGTACTCATCATGATTAAGCAAACCTTGATCAAACCAACTTTTCAATTGTGTATTATAGTTCTCATTGCTAGAAAACATGATTTTTTCATCCACTCGCACATAACATTTTTAGTTGTTCAACTGTTTATATGCCTCTATAAGATATTTCTGTTTGTCCCAAAGGACTACATTTCCTCCTTTGTCTGCATTGCGCACAATGCAGTTCTCATTGTCTGATAGTTTTTTCATCAGGGCTTGGTATTCATTTTGCTTTACACATTTATTGTTTTCATTCATTTGACAATTTAACTTCTTCAGTTCATTTATAACTAAATCACAGAAAACATCAATTCCATCCTTTGCTGACATAGGAATAAAACGTGAGATAGGCCTAAAGTCAGTTGATACTCCTTGCGCAATGGATAGACCTTCTTCTTGTGCCATTGCTTCTGCGCCTGTTTCATTTGTTCCAAGTATATATGTTGAGTCCATTGATCTAAGTTCCATCATTAAGTTGAAATCTTCAACTTGCAATCCACTTTCTCCAACTGTAGACCTTTCTATGGTGGACACGGTTTTCTGCATTGGGTTTACAAGGAAATGCTTTTTCAATTTCAATATTCTGATAAATTTGAAGAGGTCGATTCTGGTTTGAACGTAGTCCAGGTTTGATTCGGGCAGAATGTTAACCCAACTGTAAAATTTCTTTTTCTTTATTGGTGAGAGTTACTTTTGTCAAATTTATTTTTGCTTCATTGGGTTCCGCTATTTTTGGTTGTTCCTCTTCTTCTCTTGCCCTTGCTGCCCTCTTCCGGCAGGCTGCCTCCTTCCTCCTCTTTGTCCTCTGCCTCTTCCTCTTGGTGGTCTTTGCGTCTGTATTGGAGGCCTTGGTCGCAAGTTGAACCTGCGTTCTTCGCATTAAAAATCAAATTCGTCAATTACCGATGGTATTGTGGCTTGCGCTGTGACTTCGTCATCCGAATCTGTGTCCACTTCTGAACTGTGTAAACTGCTTTGTTCAGAGTGTAATTCTTGGTTGGATTTATTCACTTGAGCCTGCTTATTACGCCTTATCGTGTCGAATTTCTTTGCGAAGGTGTAAATCTGGCCTCTGTCGTAGTCCTGTTTGTCTCTGATAAACTTCTGCGCTTTTGTCTCTCTTATGGTTGTTTCAAACTTCTTCATTCTTTTCTTCATAGATCCTTTGAAATCTTTGATCTGATCTTGATCGTCTTCTTTACTTAAATCTTCTAACAGGGCCTCTATTTCAGACAAAATCCTCTTCCTGTCTATGTCGGCATATTTAATTAAAATCGCCAACATTCTTCTTGAGGCATCATTGTTGTTTGCGGCCCATTCCCGTAACATGTCCGGATTGGGTTCTTCATAGGTTGGGGTAACCATTATGCGTAGTCCTCTAGGCACACACTGTACTTCTAAATAGCATTGCAATGACTTTGACTCCCACCATTTTGAAAGTTCAGAGCGTTTCCAGGCATTTCAGTCGGGCATTTAAATCGCTCGTTCCTTTGTTAGTAGACATTGCCCCCACAGCATTGGTTGCATTTGTACACGCATCATTAAATATCTGCGAAGCTGCTTCTTCGCGTTCTTTGATCTCTGTGGCTGACATATTTGAGGAATGTACTGGCTTTCACTTCGCTCGCGGGCTCTCCCGCTAAAACCGCAACCGCTTGCGTACTGGTGTTATCAATACACGCATAGGTCAAACTTCACTCTCTCCCTCCTTGATTTTCATTCGAATCCAGACTTACCGCAAAGCTTCCGCGCTAGCCTCTCCTTTCCTCCGGGCTGCGCGTCGCGTTTTCGTGCTGGTATTCTTTTTCAACAAGAGGATTTCAAGCCTCTTACAACGTGAGGGGGGCAGCATTAACTTCCTCTGAACCTTCCGTGTATGAGTTGCCTCCTCCTTAGCGAGAGTTGCTTCGTTTGATGACTTTATAGTTAGACTCAGATTTTACTCACACAAAACCAGTAAAATTCAGCAGTAACTCATGCCCCCGCAATGCACTGCTTATGACCTCACATATTACATTACTCATGACATGGTCAGTGACATCACTGATGACATATCAAATGACATCACTGATGACATCATCCAGTGACTGTGAGAGTTTTGAAAAAGTGTATGAGTGTAAAATATATACCAAGGTGTATTGGTGAATCAGTGAATGTATGAGTGCCTATATGGATGATTCAATGGGTGCGTGACTGACTGAATAAGTGAGTGATTAGGTGTCTCAGTGAATGTATGGGTGAATGACTGGTAGTGTGAATGTTTGTATCAGTCTGTCAGTTGGTGTCTAAGTGGCTGTATGGGTGTGTGAGTGGGCGTGTGAGTGACTGTATGGGTGATCGAGTGCTTGTCTGAAGACCTGTACAAGTGTCTGTGTGAGTGGGTGAGGGGAAGTGTGACTGCCTATATGGAGTGAGTGGGTGAGTCAGTGACTGTATGGGTTAGTGAGTGAGTGTGTATGTTTGTATGGCTGTGTGGGTGAGTGAGTGGATGTGTCAGTGGTGTATGGGTGAGTAACTTGGTATATGAAAGGCAGTAGAGGTGATTGATGGAGTATATGAGTGACTGGGTGAGTGAGTGATTGTGAGAGTGGCTGTATGGGTGAGTGTGTGCTTGTGCCAGTGACTGTATAGGTGAATGAGTAAATGTTAATATATGTATGAGGAAGTAAGTGGCTGTGTGATTGACTGTATAGATGAGTGAATAGGTGTGTGAGAAGCTCTATGGTTGTCTGACTCAGTGTATGAGTGGCTGTATGGGTTAGTGTGTGGATTTGTGTGTAGATCTCTGAGTCAGTGAGTGGGTGTGTAAGTACTGGAATTGGTCTGTGAATGGGTTTGTGAATGGCTGTGTGATGTAATATGTAAGGTCATAAGCAATGCATTACGGGGTCGCGAGATATCGTTAGCTCAGCTAATTATAACCTCTTAATTTCACTGGTTTTGTACGAGTGAAATCTGAGCTTAATTATGGTGGAGCAGATAAAGCAAAAATTTGTATACCTTCTCTATTTGCATGCAAAATACTAATTACGTAACCATTCTAAATATTAACCTGTAATAACCGTTTGGTGTGTTATTATTAACCAACATATGCACCTTAATAAAGACAAACATACACGTGGGACTAAAATGCTAATTGCATGGCTAATAATTTAAATTAATAACTGTGGTACGCCAACTAATGGTAGGATGTGCTGAAATAGAAAATTGCATGATTTATGTTGTTTTTGTAATGGTTTATGCTCCTGGTGTTGTGGAATGGTGAGCATTATTGCTTTAAATGTTGCTATAGCTAGGCAAATACTAATATAGATTGGGATTAGTGTGGGTTTAGACTAGGGGTGGGCGGAATTTGCGGAATTAACCTTCGCAAATTATCGCGAGAATGTTTAAAATTATCGCAAACAAGCAGAAATATCGCGAAGATGCGGAAGTTTTTTTCCGGCATGTTCGCGAGATTTTCTGCATGGTTGCGGGTCGCCAACTTACCCATGTGGTTGCTTGCGGGCGCGGCCATCTTGTTTTGAGTTGTTCTCGCGGTGCATGATCGCGAGAAGAAAGACGTGATCGCGCGACGCATGACGTCACTGCGGGCGCGAACTGTCGCGAGACAGCGCAAATGGCTAAAAACAATACAACATCTCATGGAGAACGCGACCGGATCAAGAAAACTTGTCGGCGAACGCAGGGATTCAGGTAAGGCGATCGCGCGCGCGCGAGAATGTATCATTTTACAGCGCGAGCAAGAAACAAATTATCGCCAAGCTGCGGAAACCGGAATTTTTGACATTTTCGCGCTCTCCGCGGAACGCAAAAATGTCAAATTATCGCAATTTCCGCGAACGGAACGAAATTTTTGCCCAGGCCTAGTTTAGACATCAGAACCTTCATTTCCGTATATAAATTAATTATTTTTATGTTTGTTTAGCTTAAGTTGGCATTCGGGCCATCTAGGCCGCGATATTCAAAATGGAGTTCGGAAGTGGCCACCGTCATTTGAGCGCGATGTCTACTGCGCAGACTCGAATGACTCTGAAGATCTCCAGGTGACCTCTAACCACAAGACTACGTGTTTCTTGTCAAGGATAGGAACGTGGAGGATTGCCAGGACTCAGCTAGTGTGAAGGACTGAAAATACAATAGCAACCAGTACCTGGAGGTCTACATGTTGTTACTTTGGAACTTTTCGCATGAGAACTGTACAAAAGAATACAAATTGAGAGATGACGTGTTCAATTCCCTGAGAACCAAGAAAACCTGGGAACAGAGTTCAGTATTTCAAAATTCAGGGGTTTAGCCAATCAGAACACTTCTACTCCTACAAAATGTTGCATGTTATCCTAGAGAAAAAATTTATAAGGGGAACATTTTGAAGAGGAAAGTGTGTGTGCGGTCCAAATTTCCGTCGGTGACTGATGGTGAGGAGGGTCGATTTGCTAGCACGATTGCCTGGTCCTTTGGCTACCTTTGGGACTGTATCCTGCTGAGCGAAAGAACTTTTCCTGGACTTCTTTGGGTCTTAGCATGAGTTTGATTGGACGATTTCACCAGAAGGGATTTGATTTATGCAGGGCTGACGGGTTTCTGGAAATGGTCACCAGTGTCAAAAATGTAGGTAAATATAATTATTATGTAAATTTGTGCGAAGATATTCATTGTAAACTCTGAATTGATTGAAATTTGATTATACCGATGAAAACAAATTAATTAGATAAACTAAACATTGATTAACAAAAATGAGTTTGTGATTCTTTAATAAGGTATTGATTAATCTAAGGTTCCGAAGCTTTAAGGTGTTTTAGCTGGTTCTAAATCACCATCAACCAGTCCAACTAATTGGTCCATCGACCAAGTGGTGGAGTGCCTTGATGTTAAAGTTAGGATTCTATAGGTACTAGTGTATAGAATGCATATAATGTAAGAATTTTCCTCCTATAGGTAATAAAGTACCCCACATGTCCAGCGCTTCTTTCCTCCTGTGTGCAGATTCGAAGTGAGACGTATGAGTGTTGGTGTTATGGGCCTCACCAATGAATGAGTGTATGATTGAATAAGTGTGATGACGGGTCTGTGACACAGGGAGGATATGAAAATTTGCCCTTTTCCGCTGGAGCACTATAATGTCCCTGTAACCTTTGTTTTTTTCAGTGAATGTCTAAGGATTTTTTAATTCTATTTCCTAACTCTAAATTCCCTGTAATCTTTGGTTCTTTCAGTGATTTTCTGAGTTTTTTTTGCTGTGTAGTAAGATGCCCATCGGAATGGCCAGTGGGGATGGGGTTGAACGCAGGGCCTGGCCTGGCATTGTGCTGATCCTACCCAAGCTTTCTTCTCCTGCCCCCTTCCTCCTCGCTATCCATTGTCTGTGTCCATGACCCTGCTCCATCACTACATCCATGTTTGTCCGTTGTTCTGCCACTGCCCTTCCTGTCTGACATAAACAGTTAGCCTGCTGCTCCATTCACCTCCTCCCTACCCTCTGTTGTCCGAGTCCATGCACTAGCCCCTCCCTCCTGTCCTGCATGGTCCAATGTGCTGCCAATTGACTTTCATTTAGCTCTATGTCCTTGCCCACTCCTCCTGCCCTCTGTTCCCCAATTCTATGCAGCATCATTGTCCTCCTGCTTTGCCTCAGTGCTTAGCTTGATGTCCCTACTCTCCTTCCCCTTGTCCTCCGATGTCTGTGTGCATGCCCCAGCTCCTCCTTATTCCATGGACCTGCCACGCTCCTATCTACTCTGAGTGTTTTGTTGAGCTGCCACTGCCCCTCTCACCTGCCTAGCATGGTCAGATGCATGCTGCCTGTCCCTGCCAGCTCCACTCTGCCTGTCCAAGTTCCATGCCCCTATCCCCTCCCACCTGTCCTCAATGGTCCTCCTGTCTGCCCTAAATGTCCCTTCTCCTGCTCTCTTTTGTCTCTGGCCAGCCCCTAACCCTCCATTCTGTCCTCCATGTCGTTTGTGCATTTCGCTGCCCCCTCCCTCTTGCCCACCATGGCAGTTGTGCTGCTAGTAGCCCTCCCGCTTGCCACTAACCCTACCGCTTGCCATGCATGGTCTTCTGTGCTGCCACAGCCCCTCCCACCTGCCCTGTCTGGTCAGCTTGCTGCCCTTAACCCCTCCTACCTTCCCTGCCAATATAGTCTCACTAGTCTCACTGTTGCCCTCAATGGTGTGTTGTGCTTCCAGTGCCCATCCCACCTGGCCACCATGGTCAGCTTGCTGCTCCTGCCCCCTTCCCTCCGTTTTCCATGTGCATACCCCTATCCCCTCCCTCCTTCCTTGTTTGGCCTGCTGTCGTTCCCCTGTCCTTCATAGTCCATTATGCTTAGGCTTTTCTGTTTTCAGTTTCTATTTTTGGTTAATTTTGCTGGGTTTTTTCCAGTGTTTTCAATACCTTAAAAAACAGTCATTTTCAGTTGTCACACATTTTTGCACCATTAAAAAAATGGAGACAGATTTTTCCAGTGTTTATGGAATGTTTTGCTTGCATCATTGCTTGCTTTCTTCACTGATATTGCATGTGTATAGACAATGTGCGTACAGGGTATATGAGGTCAAAATATATTTTTACAAATCCAACCTATTGTAGTACATCATACAATACTTCTTTAGTGAGTCTTTGGTCTTGCACACTCGCTCTTTCCCTCCTATGCAAACGTTTATCTGTGAAAAGGCCATCTTAACCCCTTCCCCGCTCATGATGGAACCACTCTGTCATGAGCCACGGTTGTGCTGTGCTCATGACGGAGTGGTTCCGTCATGCTACGGCCGTTGGCGGCCGCTCCGCCCACGCGGCGCTAATTCCCCGCCTGTGCGGGCGATTAGCGCAGTGGGCGGAGACGTGACGGAACCACTCCGTCATGAGCACAGCTCAACCGTGGCTCGTGACGGAGCGGTTCCGTCATGAGCACCGCGCCACCGCGCTGCCCCCAAACCCCCCCCCAGCGCCGCGGCGGAATACCTGCCGCGGCGAAGGGGTTAACATTGGCATTTAAGGGGGGCAACGCCAAAACAGCCACTACGCAATTTGCTAACTCTGGCCACTGACATAGCTTTCCATGCCAATACTGGTGCACCTGAAGATTGCGATTCCCTGGGGCAGGTTCTGCAACATGTGCGTTGAACTGGGCGCATATGCCCTCAGTTATTGAAGTTGTCAAAAATGAAGCAGTACTTTTCAAAGTCCGGAGAAAATTACCCTTTACGGAAGAGATTTAGAACATGTGCAGAGTACCTCAGTGAGACTTCACTGACTTCAAATGCAGTCGTTGATGAAGGGACATTTCTATGCATCATTTCAAGCCATTTCTCATGCACTGTAAAATGAAATTTCCTGAATTGCTCCTCAACATTTCTTTGCTTATCAAGTGGCAAGCATTCTAACATGGAACATGTTGCAGTGCCGAAGTCACTAAAAGTATCACCCAATCTACTCTCAAGGAGATGTTTCACATCCATATCAATTATGCTGAACACTTGGTAGGCAAGGATGTTTTCAGACTCTAGTTTTTTTATTAAGTCCACTACAGCAGTCATGTTGTCTCGTAAAAATCTAAGAATGCAGTATAGTGTCCTTTTTAACCCATCACTTTCAATATGCGACCAAAGATCCTCACATTTCTTGTCTGGCATCATCACTAAGCAGAATTCTGTAAACGTCCACCACATGGATAATATAGCATTCACAGCCTCTAGGACTGAGAACCACAGGCTGCATGACACAGGTGGGATGACTTTCTTTGATGCCACACAGAGCACAAAATGAGAAATATTTGCATTTTAGTTCCCACGCATAATGAAACACAGTACCAGAATGGACTACAAAGTCAACAGTATTCTTCATTAAGTCTGAAGATTATAAGGATGCTTTCAGCATACCATCTAGCAAGTGGCAAGGATCTCTTACAGGGAAGCACTTCAGCTCAGGTATAGATTGTAACAGGTCATCGAACAACTTTTCCATATACATAGCTGAATTACTGCAAATACAAACAATATCACTCCAATCTTTGTTGAACTTAGTAAGAAGTTTTTGGAGCAGCATTCCAAGTGACACTGCGTTCCATATTTTCCAAACATCTGATGTCATATTTTTACAACCATCCCAGATGCTTGGTAACAGCACTCGTTTCACATATACCTGTCACTACACTTTGCATTAAATGTTTAAAGTCAGGGGTGTTTGGCAATTCACCTACTATCAATACTGACTCGATAGAAAAGGGGGCTGATGTATCAACGGGTTTCACCCTTTCTCTGTCTGTGAGTAAATGTGATGGTACATACTGGAAAGCAATCAAACGTAGCCAAAATATCAAATTTGATCATGATATTTCCTGATTCTTTACAGTTTATAAAATTATTAAATAAGACCTAAACATGCTTCTAAACCTAACATCTTTAGGCCAAAGACCACAAAACTGAAAAAAGGAACAAGAAACAATAATTTAGTGACATCCCAAAACAACTAAACTCAAGCAGAACAAGCATTTGCAATGCAATAGGTCTCGCATTTGCGAGAGTTTAAGCTATTGACATTGTGAATGACAAGGCCTGTTATTTATCTGTTTTTAATAATTAACACATAAATAAGTCATTGTCATTTACAATGCCAATAGCTCAAACTCCTGGAAATGCGAGACCTATTTCATTTCAAAGAAGCGTCCGCCATTTTCACGGGCTGCTTGGAAAGTAAAAGCACGCATTGTGCGCTGAATGCTGCAGGAAAGCATGTCGTGCCTCCAGTAGGAGAAACTCATTAAAGAAAATAGTGCTTACAGATTAAATACAAAGTAAAAGGGCCAGCCCTCATGTGAGTTTACAAATGAAGACAAGGAGGTACTAAGGAGGGACTAACAAGCCTATTAACAAATCCGAAGCCAGCATTTACAAATGACAACGACGCAAGCCAATGAAAAATATGGGTGGAGAGTGAGCGGAGCTTCATGTCCATACTCGAATACAGCATTGCTCCAAATGGGTATGTCTGTGCCTTCCATGCAGTGTGGGGTTTACAGAACACAGAAGCGAATCTACACATAGCAAACACCTGGTCCGATGCCTTTTAGCAGTTAATCAAGGTATCAATCAATTTCTGAAAAAACAATCATTATTACTAATGTGCTTGCATATTCATTTATTTGATGGCTTTTTTTGACAGCATATGAACTGTCTCCCGCCATTGATTTACCCCCAAATTTAATATCTTAAATGGCTAATGTAATAGATAATGTGCTGCCTGGCTAAGAACGTATAAGGTCCCAAAGGCGAGACCTATTGGCTATGCCAATGCTTGTTGTAAACAAAGGTGTCTTGCAGCGAGATGTGCTAGCTTATACTCTTGCTGGGTCAACCATAAAAAAGTGGTTATGATGTCAAAGTAATACCTCACAGGTGATGACTGGGAGGAGGAATATAGAGTAATGAAGATTACCAGTAAATAATCAGCTCACACTGAGGGGACAATTGTTTTCTCCTCTCAAAGAGTACCGCCAAAGCCAGCAAAATGCCACACATAGGTAAACTACAAAAATGGGAATGCAGAGATGTAATATTTCCCAAGTACCTCTCCAGTTGCTTTTTTCTATTTGCAGTATAATTCATGTCGGTATTACACTGAGACTACAAGTCTCACCATGCAAAGAAAAAACGTGGCCTAGACGAGCAAAGCCTGAGATAAAGGGAAGGACCGGGTAAGAAGCAAAGAGCCTCTGGTGAAAGGAGGGACAGAATGACGAAAGGGGAGAGAACCTATGATGAGCAGTTGGGAGCGAGTGAGAAGCGGAGAATAAAAGTGTAAGATGAAAGGAGGATCAGAGTTAGGAAAAGAAGCAGGGAGTCTCGTGATGAATTAAGGGAGCTAAGAGTAGGGAAAGCAGAGAGCTCGCAATGAATGTATGGACAGGATGAGAAAAGGCAGAGGGGGCCTCTAGAGAATGGAGGGGCAATGAACGACGGACAGAATGCACCGAGTAAAGGAACAGGGTAAAAGAGGATGAAGACCTGCATCACCCCGTCAGTGGTACTATGCGCTATAAAAATTCAATTAAATGAATAGCGGGGCTGAGTGAGGAAGGCAGAGCCAGGGCGTGAAGGGGCAGTGAGGACAGAATGACAGCCTGCAATAACCGACGAGACAGAGTGAGGAGTCGAAACATGTGATGGAGGGACAGGAGCAGGAAAGGGCAGGCAGGGGCCTGTGGTGTGTGTGGGCATAGGGAGGTTGCTTTGAATGTAGAGTCAGAGGGAGGAAAGACAGGCACTGTTTTTGCAGAGAGACGTTACTAGGATGTGGGAGTGAGAGAGTTTTGGGTTGATAGAGTGAGAGAGGAAGTCTGCGTGCGGGAAGAGATAAGGTTGGAGTGGAGACACAGCCTGCAAGAAAATACAAGACAGAGAGACAGGGCCGTTATTGGGTGCAGGTTATGGAGAGAAGGAAAGAGCACCAACCAGCGGCGGATCGACAGTCAGGGTGAGGAGAAACTGATGACAGCCCCTGCCTCAGGGGTGCACTCCCTCTGTACAGAAGCAAGGGAAAGTGTCCCGGCGCACATCATTCTGAATGCATCATTGAGGAATGGGTTCCTGGCACTCCGCGCCGGCCACACGCCCATGCACTGCACCTTGGCCTCTTTGCTGAGACTGCAGACGTGGCCCAACCTAGGATGGCAAGAGGTTCTGCAGGGTTAGGGGCAGAGAGGGTCTCTCTGATCATGGACAGGGTTAGCAGGGTTAGCAGAGGCGGGACTCAAAAACATGCTTTGCTACCGCGAGAGCCACTAACAGAAAAAACATGGAAAACGAAGACGCCATTAAGTACAGCCTGCAGAGAAAAACGAGAGTTTGAGCTATTAGCATTGTAAATGACAGTGCCTTTTATTTATGTTTTAAAAAAAAAAAACTTAAATAAAAAGCATTGTCATTTACAATGCCAATAGCTCAAAAACTGAAGCTGAGTGGTTAAAACAAGACCTCCAGACAACCTACAACATTATGGTTGTGGTAGCACGAACATTCAATAGGTGAGATGAGGAAGGCAGGTACTCACTGTCTGTTCCTGTAGTCCGCCACACGCCACTCTATTGTTTACAGAGCATCACAGTTGTGCACGCGTTTCCAGTCCCCAATCCACGATAAACAGCAGAGTAAAAATTGAACAAGCCGGGCCACGGAACGGAAAGCGAGAGGCCAAAATTCTAAGGGGACTATGTGGGCGTGTGACACTAGGACCCTCGATCAGTGCTCCGTCGTAGAAGAAGGACTAAAAAGGATAGAAGCCTTTCAAAGCTGGTTAAGGCTAAACAGGGCGGCCATCTTACAAAGACACAGTTGTGGATGGAGTGGAGGAGAAAGAGGACCTGCTGAATAATATCTTCTTGAATTTTGATAGTGTTTTTTCTTAATTGAAAAAATGAACTAACTTGTAAACATATTTATGTACTTTTTCAATTTTCGTCCTCAGTGGGAATGCTTTAGTTTCACATTGGAAAAAAAATGAAAATTAAAGATGGACGCTAAACGGATGGTTGACGGACGGCGAGAGCGCACTGCCTGTGGCCCAAAGCTTGAGTGCAAGTGAGTGGTGCGCGCGCAGCAATGATTGGCGGCTGCGCGCGTGCACGCTCACGTGCACTCAAGCTTTAGGCCACAAGCAGCACTTTAAAAATCCCAACTATAAAATGTCTCTCCGAGCCAGCGCATGCGCTGGCCTCAGCAAGACCTAAAAATGTTAGCCCAGACTTTCTTGCTGCTGGCTTGTATATCAAAATTACATTGTATTTGACCCTTCAGGAAGAAAGAAAATGACCTTCGCTCACCTTTTCCTTTCTTTGAATGACATTTAGTTTGCGGTTACAAAGGTGTTTTTTCAGTGTTTATATGTTTACACTGGTGATGGTTATTTTCCTTTCATTGGCATTTTATCTGTTATTTTAGATTTAAACCTAAAGCAGGACAGCCTTATTATGCTGCAACTGTCTCTCCTGTCTATCTTCTATGGTCATGATCCAGCCAAACCCACATTTAATTTGTAGGGGTGCATTATAATCACACGTGTAGAGTGCACCCGCATATAATCTCTTGTTGTATTAAAGTGAAGTGTTAGAATTCAAAATGTAATAACATGAAACGTGATGTATTTAGGCCATTGAGTAGTAACAACGAGTATTAATGTAGAAGGTTAATGTAACTAGTATAAAACATTAACGGGAAGAACTCGTGTTGTGCAATTGACCACCATTCATTTATTTAATGTGTTTATTAATATGTCATTTTAAATGTAGGTAAATGTATGAACTGAAAGTGCCTTGGTTTTCTATGCAATTTCATAAAGCTAACATTCCATTTTCATATGTTAGCTGAATTTTGTAGGCCTGAAATATATTTTGTCCTGGAAGCTCTTGTTTTAGAATTAATAGCTAAATTTCATGTGTGCTGTGGAATTTGTTCTTTCTTGCATTTTGTGTTGCAGGTGAAAGAAGCGCTCTTGTTAGCTAGAATAATGTCTTTGTTTTACGAGTCAGGCAAGGAGAGAAAAAAATACATAGTTCGGTCTGAACCAAATAAGGGAAGGCCGTTGTCTTTCACACAGGAGAAGGCTTGGGAACCAAGGACAGAAATGTTGAAAAGAAGAACGTCGCAATCCCATGGAAAATGACCTTTTAGAATAAGGCGCGACCCGCAAGGACTTTTGGGAAGGATACCTGTAATAATGGGATGTTGAAAGTAGGGAAAGTGCCCACTTATCCTTCTGCCTTCGGAGAAAGAGCATATTAGAACGAGCTCTGTGTCAATAGCTTTATGCTATCCAACCCATCGATAGTTGAGAGACTTCTTAGGAAGACTCTACATGCTGAACCCTTTAATTCCTTTCCCTGAAGATGCTTAAGTAGGGGTGTCATCTTAGCTCTAGAGTAGGAATAAATTGATGCTTTATATTCATCAACCCTCAATGCAGGGAAATTTGGACTCAAGCTTTCTGATCTTCTGCATCCTATTTCTTTAGTTAATTGTTTTGTGAATGTTGCATCGCCTCAACTTGATTTGCAGATTTGGCTTTATGCTGATTCCGATGTATTTTTACATTAAAATTTTGATGTGTCTTTATGTCCAATTATTTTTGGCTTTGTAGTAAATTAACTAACCTTACGTGGTTGTCTGTGGTTACTATGTGTCTAGAGAAATTTCAGTTTCATTGATTGGCATTAACAACGACTTTCTCCTCTCTACGCTTCCATGATGCTAAAAAGAACCATTGGATTGCCATTCTAGAATAGGTCAGGAACTTATGGACCCTGCCCTTTCAGTTGGTAGCAGAGTAGGATGGCTAGCATATGAGGCGTGGGGAGGATCCAGAAATCAATCTAGAAAAGCAGAACCTAGTATCCTAGAGCCCCAAAATAGAGCCCAATGACTGAGAATGGAGAGCCACGGAATTCAGTGGAGACTGACGGAGTCTGATGTGCGACGAGATCAGCTGCGAACGGAGGAGGGAGTACCATTAGGGTGTATGTTATGTGTTAGATTGTGTGATGTCTGACGGAGTTGTTGTGAAAGTCGAGTGAATGTGGTTTCGGGCTGGACGAGGTCCAAGGTTTGAGATTTGAGTTTCAGGTCCTGAAGTAACCTAGGATTCCGGGATATTAAATGGTGCAGAAGACACCAAGAATGATCGTGATTGTCTGACCGAAAAATTGAGGAGTTGTCATAAGACGTTATCGGCAGTTCCACCTAAGACAGGAAACTTTGTGTGAATGGGATTTATGTAAATTGTTTAGTAAGCCTTTTGTACAGAGGTGAGCTATACAGATTTGGGTGATCAGCACAGGTAGAGGGTCACTGGATAAATGTTCTTGAATAATTGAATTCTATTGATCCTTTTAGATGGCATACAATTACGGAATTTAATATGATTGCGTTTGTGAATGTATACGGAGAAATTGTAAAGGAGGGTGAGCCGCTGCGAGGTGTGACGGTGATGACAGAGTGTGCTGTGTTGCAATAGGTCAGTTGGTGTAACGCTACGCTGGGATTGGTTGGTAGTCATCAGGACTTTGTGGTTTGAAAATATTGTTCCGTTATCAAATTTTGAAACATTTTCTATTCAATCATGCGTTATTTTAGGTTGTTGCGGGATCTTTTCAATGGTGATCAAGCGGCACCACCCGAGGATACTCCTGCTCATTACATGGTGACAAAAGTTGGGCTCCACACAAAGATTTGGCTTCAAAATTGGCAACAAATCACTGAAAAAGAGAGTGAATTGTCATTTTCACGTTTTGGTTCATTTTGGTTGGATGTGTTGCACCAGTTGAGAGGAGTAATGTTTGTGCTGCTACTTTTGCCTAGACCAACACAGTTTGAGGCGTTCGAAGCAAAGTAGTGAGGTTCTGTAATTCTTGAGTCTGACTCCATTTTGTTCTGTGCCACCATTTTGTGTTGCCCTCACGTAGGCCTGTGAAGGTAGCCTGGCGAATAAAGTGGCCTGGCCTTCTTAGTTCATGTATACATTAACTAGGTTTCTTTTTGACTCTGAAATGAACTGTAAGAAACTGACCTCTGCACCTGAAACTGACCCCGCAAAGCCAATTTCCCTGATCGATCTTTGTCTGAGTTTGCCAATCAATGTTCAGGACATCGTTAACTTTTAGTTTCCTTGCACATGCCTTATCCTGTTCAGCATCTGTTACCGTTTCTTTTTTTATGTTTCTTCATTACATGGGTTATGCTTTCAATTATAGGTTTGTCCGGCTTGTGGAGATTGAATTTGGGACATTCCTAATAATTAACTTTTGGATTGGGATACTGTAAATTTAGTTTTTGTTATGTGACACTTTGTTTGAAAATGTACCTTTTTGGCTAGAATTTGGTGCAGTGGGTGTACATTTATGTGAATATTGGGTATAAAAGGAGACGTCTCGCCTTAGTAAAATGAGCAGTCTCCTGAGAATTTACACCGTGATGTATTTCTAGGATCACTGTTACTAGCTGCAGCTAATAAACTTGGTCTCTGATGCCATCCAGAAGTATTCCGTGTCTCTGTATACCAAGACAGGTGAACTCGAAGATCTTAGGCGTGCCCCTGACGCCGGTGGGTTAAACCCCGGTTCTTTAATTGGCGCCCAACGTGGGGCGACTTCAGCGGTACTGGTCCAATCCCGAAGATTGTGAGGAGCCCCGTGAGGAAATTCTGGAGGACGGCCGCCACTTCATCGACCCCTGCATGTCGACGTGGACCGAAGGTTTTTTTCTGCGAGGCTTCCCCTTTCCGACTGCTGCCAAGGACTGCTGCCCTGACTGTCGCCCTGTCTTGGACCCTCTTGTGATGATTTGTAAGGCGAGACGTTAGACGGTCTTCTGGTGGCGTGACAGACATTTTGGTTAAGTATAAGTGGGTCGCTCCCACGACTTTGTTTTGTTTCTTGGCTTTGATTCGGCCATTGCAATAGTCGAAGCCGGGGGGTTTGTATATTTGCGAGTGTATCATTTTTGATAACCCATTGACGTTTGAAGCAAGACTAGTGAGCTAAAA
Organism: Triturus cristatus; assembly: GCF_964204655.1. Lineage (NCBI taxonomy): Eukaryota > Metazoa > Chordata > Amphibia > Caudata > Salamandridae > Triturus > Triturus cristatus. The sequence goes on along the minus strand of NC_140588.1, from coordinate 988,540,278 downwards.
GATGCCTAGTTTTAGCAAATTTAGGAAATGGTTTTGTTGTAGTTGTAATAGGGATTCCCGATTGGAGGACTTGTGTCCGATACCTCCGGTTGGAACTCCAACTTATGAGCTCTATTCAAAGCATGGTGTAGGTCCCATTACCTTTAATGAAGTATGGGTCCGTTATACAAGGAAAGATGGTGTTTTACGATGGCCCCAACATGGTAGTTTTGAATCAGATGTTTTAGATAACCTAGAAGTTGCACTATTTAAGAAGAAAGCCCGGCCGGCGATGTTTGACTCTTTCCGCCTTTGGCGTAAGGAAGCCAAACAGCGAGAAATTAAGCAAGCTAAGAGAGATAGGAAGGAAAGGAATATATCGGTAATGCAAGCTGCTAGGCAGTTTAAGGAAGATGAAGAAGATCGTGCGATTGAAGTGTCAGATAGACAACATTGCATGGCCATTGACAAATGTTACCCGGCTTTGCCACCTCCCCTTTCAAATGTGACTGTAGACCCTGAAAAGGATCCTTTGATGTCACATTTACTGAGATTACCACCCCCTTATGTGCAGGGTGCTACTGCACCTCCGTTACCTCCAGTTGTTGCACCCCTTGTTGTCGTTCAACCCCCTGTTGTAGTTCAGCCACCCGTTGCTTCACAGGTGGTTCTTCCTCCCCCGGCGCAACCCCCTCCAGGGCCGTCAGCCTTGCCACCAGCCTTGCCTCAAACTCCTTTGCCTTACACTCCTTTATCTTCGACTTCTCTTATTTCTGTCCCTACGTCTCTGTCACCTCAAAACACTTTGTCTCCTGTCCTCATGTCAACTTCTTCTCCTTCTGCTCGGCAACGAATGACTGAGACTGTCACTAGTCTTTTGTCTCCTTTCTTTGGGTCACTGAATATGACCCCTGTTTCTGAACGTAAGCAGAGACGTAGTCAGCTCCCTGGTCCCGAAGAGCAGGCAGTATTAGATCTCCTTGCTCGTAGATGGGTTTCGAATACCTCCAAGTACAGTCCACAAGTGGTTATGGATATCTTCCTACAGTGGGAGGCACCAAAACAAAAGTATGTTTTTGATGTCATGTGTACCTTCCTTCGTCAGGAGTGGGAAGATAATGAGTTGGGTTCAATTCCACTGGAATTGCTTCATGTTCAGTCTGAATTTGCTAAAGGGACGATAGTGGGTTCCGATGTTGAGGAAGCGGTAGAGACACTACTCACTTTTAGGTCTAGACTTCCACCTCAGTCATTGTTCGAACCTGACCCTTCTATTAGGAGAAAAGTGAAGCAATATCCTATGAGAGAGGTTCTCCCTGTATGGAGAGAGGCAGTTGTGGCTGATGCCGCTCATGGTATTGCGGCTGCACCGGCTCATTTTCAGCGAGTGTGGGTGCATGTCCCTTGGAAGAGAGCTGAGGTCCTGGCTCTTAAGCAGACTTTGCCTGACCCCCGTAAAAATCCTGCTGGTTATTATAAGGAGTTGTCTCCGACAGTTGATGCGTGTGTTATGAATTTAGCTGACATAGATATGTTGATGGGTAATGTAGTTCCTCAACCCATGTGGGCGAAGATCCGTCACGAGGAACACGCGCCAGAGTTAGGAGATACGTGGGTTAATACTACTGCTGCAGATGGTCGGCAGGTAGGAGGTGCCAAACCTGAACCCTTAGTTGCAGAACTACCTGGTAGGATTATTAATTTAATGAAAACTATGATGCCTCCTCTGCGGGTGAATTGGGACAAGTTAGCAGCATGCAAACAAAAGAAAGACGAGAGTGTGTCTGATTTCTTCACTAGGTTTGAGGAAACATTCATTGATCATAATGGTCAGGATATGAGTACAGAAGGTGGTCAGAGGTTGTTTGTAGATAAGTTTGTTTTTAATTTACTTCCTGAACTTTCTAATAAGTTAAAGGACTCTGAGAGTTCATGGGCTGTTTCTTCTTCGGCTCAGATATTGGCTACTGCAGAATACTATGAGAATAGAGATAAAGATGAGAAGGATAAAGTAGAGAAGAAGACTAGAGAATTAAAAACGAAAGTTCTTCTGCAGCAGGCTTATCCGCCTCGCCCTAATCAGCGTCAGTTTCAGCAACCTTACCAGTTTCAGCAACCCCCACAGTTTCATAAACTGTTGCAGAAGCCTGAGTCTTTTGCTTCGCGACTCCCGCTAGGCCCTAATCAGTCTGCTTATTGTAAAGAAGAAGGTCACTTCAAGAATAGTTGCACGATCTTGCTACAGCGTGCGAATGGTATGTCTGGTCTGAGAGGTCATGGTGGTTTCCAACAAGTACCTAGGGGTAGGGGACGTGGTACGTTTCCCCAGAATGAACGTTCCTTTTCCCCTCAGAATTCTATGAACTATTTTGACCGACAGAATGTTCCGACCGTCCAGTCCGCTCAGTACTACACTGATGATTATTATGTTGGAAGTGAGAGTGCTGGTTTTAATGATAGTTAGGACAGCCATGGACAAAGGGAGGGAGTAGTGTCAGTTCCAGTAGACCAGAGTGGACCTTATGTTGAAGTGATTACATCAAGTGTGGCAGAACCTTTTCTTTTGGATACTGGTGCAGCAAAGAGTTCTATCATGCACTCTAAACTCCCCGGCGCACCTTTGTCTGGCCGACCAATGTTTCAGTAGGATTTTCTGGCGCCCCAGCTCATAATCCGGTTTCTTGTCCTTTGCCCCTTTCTATTGGTCCCTGTGAATTGGAGGCTCCCCTTATTCTAACGACGGGCTGTGGGTAGAATCTGTTGGGTTTGGACTTGTTGAAAAGATTGCATGCGACATTACATTGTTCTCCTTCGGGAGAACATCTTACGGTGGGTAAGAAAGTGATTTCCCCGATGTATCTGTCTAAGGATCGCCTTCCACTGAAACTGCGTTCTCTCCCTGATACACTTTGGGCTACAGGTCCCAATGATGTTGGTCTCTTGCAGATTCCACCCTACGTTGTTACCCTTAAGTTGAATGCTAAATTACCTCGCATTCCCCAGTACAAAATTTCCAGTGATGGCGAAAGAGCTCTTTTAGCGATTATCTATGATTTGGTTGAGAAAGGTGTGGTTGAAGAAATGAGAGGTAATGTGTACAACAGTCCTGTTCTGCCTGTCCTTAACCCCTTCAGTGCCCCGCCCTTTCCCCGCCCTGTGCCGGGCGTTGCATTAGCGGGCGGGGTTCATGACGAGATAGTCTCGTCATGGGCACAGCGCAACCGCGCTCCATGACGAGACCATCTCGTCATGGGCACTGAAGGAGTTAAGCGTACTGACTCTTCTCAGCCACCTGTGTATCGGTTTGTGATCGACCTTCGAGAGGTCAATAAGATCGTTGTGCCACAGTTTCCTGTTGTCCCGGACATTACTGCTTTATTGACTATGATCCCTCCCTCAGCTGCTTGGTTTTCTGTTATTGATCTGAAGAACGCTTTCTTCAGTATTCCGATTGCTGAGGAAAGTAGGGATATTTTTGGCTTCTCTTTAGGAGGCCGCAGTTTCTGGTTTAAGCGCGCTCCTCAAGGTTATTGTGAGAGTCCCTCCATTTACAGTCAGGCTTTGAAAACTCAGCTTGATACTCTTGCATTGCCTTCTGGTGTTACTCTTATCCAGTATGTTGATGATCTGTTGGTTGCTGCTGATGATGAAGAGATTTGTAAAGAAGTTACTCTTTCTTTGTTGCGACACCTGTCTGACCTTCATCATAAAGTGTCACCTTCGAAGTTGCAGTATTGCCGCCCAGAAGTGACCTACTTAGGTCATCTCTTGTCGAAGGAGGGAATGCATTTGCAGATGAAGTAGCAAGAGAAACGGCAAAAGATGTGACGAGTCGGATGTATGTTGCAGGTCCTGCCAGATGGGTTGTGGAAGGAGGAATGTGTGAGGATACAACAGAAAGTGTGAAGATGATTCAGGCAGAAGCTACTGAGAAATAATTGAGTATGTGGAGAGAGAGTACGGGAATGTTGGATTCAACAGGCTGTTGGGTTGAGTTGTCAGAGCACCAGCGATGGTTGTTGCCGGATGCATATGCGCTTACGGTGGTTACTATGGCTCATGGGTTGGCTCACATTAGTTCAAAAGGGATATGTAAGTTGTTGGCTCCGGTATGGCAGAATGGTGGAATTCCTAAGTGTGCTGAGAATTTGGTTAAACACTGCATGATTTGCTTGATGCATAATCCTGGAAAGGGAACCCCAACTCCAGCGGGTCATTTTGCTCCTCCAACGTATCCGTTCGAGGTGCTGCAGATAGACTATATTCATATGGAAAGACGCAATAACTTGAAGTATGTCCTTGTGGTTGTTTGTGCCTTTTCCAGATGGATAAAGGCCTACCCCCTGTCTACAGCCAAGGTTTTGCTTAAAGAATTGTTTCCCAGATATGGCTTGCCGAGGATGGTATGGAGTGATAATGGAAGTGAATTTGTGGGTCAGATTATGAAGAAAGTATGTGCGGGTCTGGGTATTAAACAGAAATTCCACGCTGCGAATCACCCCTAGTCAGCAGGCCTGGTCGAGTGCTATAATGGCACTCTGAAGCTGAAGTTGACCAAGGTGCAAGCGAGCTCTGGTCTTACATGGCCCGATGCCTTACCATTGGCACTTTTGTCCACGAGAATGACAGTACATTCTCGCGTGGGACTTAGCCCATACGAGATTGTTTTTGGACGCCCGGCGAATGTCTGGGGTGTGCCGAGGCCTAAGAAGTACAGTGATATCGAGTACCCTATGTTGGTTGACTACTTACATGATTTGACTGCTAAATTGCGTGTTCTTCACCAACAGGTCCATGACACTTTGCCTTCAGTTTCTGTAGACGCAGGCCACATGATTCAACCTGGCGACTGGGTCTAACCAAGAATTTCCAGAGGTCAAAGAACTTGGAACCAAGATGGACCGGTCCATACCAAGTCCTCTTATCAACTCGGACTGCTATTAAGGTGTTCGGCAAGAAAAACTGGGTACATGGTAACCATTGTAAGAAGATACCTTTGCCCTTACCGTACGATAAGTGGGTCCGGGAAGGTGTTGCTGATTCCGAGAGTGAAAGGGTTCCGAGATTTGTACCTTTTAGCGATGCACATCTGGAATGGACTCAGTCAGAACGTGCGGATGATAAAGTCTTGCAAGAAGCTGTGATGCCGTGTTTGAGACTTGATACTACGCACCCAGAGACACTCTTTCAGGATCAAACTGTGCCTGGTAAAGAACGCTACAACTTAAGGTCTAAAAAGGACAAATAAAATTTGAATTTTTTTGTGAATTACACTCTTTCAGAAAAGAGACTATTTTTCTTTTTCTTTTCCGAACCACCATCCGGGTTCAGCTGCAGGGTCGCGGTATAAGAACTTAAGGGGTGGCCCGCGTATTGACGAAAGGTCTGCGGTTCTAGGGACGTCTAGGACGCCTGGACGCACACTTGAGTGAAGAAGGAAAATTGCCGCGAGCAGCACGTTAGAGGATGGAGTCTGTTGTAACTGAAAGAGATGTTGAGAGAATAGATCTTAAGACAAGATTTTGTACATTGATACATAGCAAATGTTTTATAATATTGTGCTTTTTGATGTTTTTAAGTATCACATTAGCTTGTGTGGGTTGGACTGTCTATGCTACACAGCAGACATCTTCACCCACCTCCCAACCTATGCTTTCTTTCACTACTGTTTCTTTGCACCAGTTTTATACGTTGCCTGAACATGAACAGACAAGGAGATCAGAATTTGTCAACAACTCGTTTATTCAGTTGTTGCATCAGCATCAGTTAGTAGTAAATACCACTAATTGTTGGGTTTGTGGTCTTATGCCTCATACGACAGAGAAAGGTATGCCATATTTGGTTTTGCCTTTTTCTTTTAATGGGTCTGTGTGGGCTTTTCAGACCATGTTTATCTATGCAAATGAGGTACGCCCCTTACGCTCCCTTAAAGATAACTTGAGCAATAGTGCCTTAGTAAGGGGAATGGTAGCTATGATCCGAGATGTTGATGCATATAATGCTATCCCTAAGGATGAGGTGCAGGCTTACGTTGGTTGGAACGTGACTGGATATAGTACCAGTTTGACAGAGAAGGAGAGACGAAAAAGGTCTCCCCCTATTTGGATTGTACCCCACCGAGGCCACTTTTGTTTTCAAGGTAATGGTCGGAATCCAAAAGCTCAGCTAAGTAAGAGTGTGTGTGCTGAAACCTATGTCTATTCATCTCGGACTTCTCCACCGTTTGTGCCAGCTAAAGGCACATATTTTGTTTGTCATGACAGAGCCTACACATGGTTGCCACCTGATTTTTCAGGAACGTGTTATGTGGCGTTTCTACTTCCCCCTACATACACTACTGCTTCAGACTATCATAGAACGAGATATGGTAGAGGTGTCTTCAATAAGGAAGATACCGCAGCACACCAAGTAGGAGATTTCTTCAAGGGCTTTTTGCCCTTTTGGGGTCCTATGATCAATAGTAGGCATATTCGACAGCTTGTCCGCGTTGTTGAAGCTACTATTAATGAGACAGCAGGTGCAAATGTTACAGCTGAGCTTCAAGCGGACCGCCTTATGACTTTGCAGAACCGTATGGTATTAGACATCATACTTGCAGATCGAGGAGGAGTATGTAAATTGATTGGATCCAGTTGCTATGTTTACATACCAAATAATGCCCCTACAGTGTACCAAGCCATCTCTAGGTTGTATAAAATCTCTGAGTCTATCCATGTAGACGAAGGAGACTGGTCATTGACGGGATGGGTTTGGGGACTGCTGTCCAAATGGGGATGGAAGATTTTGACATTCCTTGGTATGGTTTTAACCATCCTTTTCTCTTGTTGTCTTTGCATCCAGTGTGGTCCCGCCATTTGTAGTCTTTGTGCTACTATGTGTGTTCGGAGACCTGTCCCGAGAGAAGTAGAGAATAATAAGATGATGCTACAGCAACACCTTGATGACCTAATGAATATCGACATAGACCTAGATTCAGATTAACATGAGTCTTAGGTTATTGCCTACGTAATGGCAAAAGGAGGGTCTGAGGTTCTGTAATTCTCGAGTCTGACTCCATTTTGTTCTGTACCACCATTTTGTGTTGCCCTCACGTAGGCCTGTGAAGGTAGCCTGGCGAATAAAGTGGCCTGGCCTTCTTAGTTCATGTATACATTAACTAGGTTTCTTTTTGACTCTGAAATGAACTGTAAGAAACTGACCTCTGCACCTGAAACTGACCCCGCAAAGCCAATTTCCCTGATCGATCTTTGTCTGAGATTGCCAATCAATGTTCAGGACATCGTTAACTTTTAGTTTCCTTGCACATGCCTTATCCTGTTCAGCATCTGTTACCGTTTCTTTTTTTATGTTTCTTCATTACATGGGTTATGCTTTCAATTATAGGTTTGTCCGGCTTGTGGAGATTGAATTTGGGACATTCCTAATAATTAACTTTTGGGTTGGGATACTGTAAATTGAGTTTTTGTTATGTGACACTTTGTTTGAAAATGTACCTTATTGGCTAGAATTTGGTGCAGTGGGTGTACATTTATAATGTGAATATTGGGTATAAAAGGAGACGTCTCGCCTTAGTAAAATGAGCAGTCTCCTGAGAATTTACACCGTGATGTATTTCTAGGATCACTGTTACTAGCTGCAGCTAATAAACTTGGTCTCTGATGCCATCCAGAAGTATTCCGTTTCTCTGTATACCAAGACAGGTGAACTCGAAGATCTTAGGCGTGCCCCTGACGCCGCTGGGTTAAACCCCGGTTCTTCAGTAGAGGGAGATATATCAGGGGAAGTTGAGGAACGCTTTGAGGGCATGCCAGGAAGCGCAATGGGGTGCATAGCTTAAGGGGTGGAGAGTGCATACCATAGAGGGAGAAAGGTTGTACCCAAGGCTGGTAGGAGAGGGAGATTCCCAGAACAGGAATAGAAGGGAAAATGGAAATTACGGGAGTTATACTGACGACAACTTGTTGGATGGGATATTAGCTGATCGACCACCACCTTATAATCCCCAATCAGTGGAGGGAAACCGAGATTTGGTGAATGCAGTGATTATGGAAAGTGTGTCAGCACCCCAAACAGGTCCTAGTATCGGAGTTGTGGGAAGGATATCCGCAAGAGTAGTGGGGACAGAAGTGTCTGCCTTGGCAGGTATGGAACAGAACAGAATCAATGCTGCATCACGCTTACCAGAAGCTGTTACAGTACTGGTCGTTATTGGTCCTGTTGTTCCTGTGTATGACCAGAGCTCAGTAGAAAACATTAGTCAGCGACAGTCCGTTCAGACGGACGGAACTGGATTGGGAAGAACAGGGAACATGAGTGGAAATCGCCTATCTCCTGTACCTGTAGAATCTAGTACCCCTTTACCAGCTACTGCAGATCCTTCTGGAGTATGCATTGGTTCCAGTACTATACGGTCTATACCTATGGCAGGCACTAGCTTAGACCTGAGGGTGTGGGAAACTCCAGTGAGAGAACCAATGGGTGCAGTTCCAGAAGCGAGTGCAAGTCCGGGAGCAGCTGGAAATCAACATGTCTTTGATTTTGCATACTTAGAGACTTTGTTGAGAGAGCACAATAACCACAAGGAAGGTCAGAGTAGTACGTCAAGTCAAGGAACCATCAAAGCTGCAGTAAAGGCAAAACTATTGGATGTGGTGTGGTTGAAGGCTGAAGTAGACTAGATCATCAGTGGGAACTTAACTTTAGAGAGAATAGAGACGTATGAGCCAGAACACCTGTTGTTTGTAGTGAAAGAAGTCACCCACAAAGCGAGATGAGCACATGAGAAGTTGTCAGAACTAGCTCAGCGGTATGAAGTAGACCTGCCTCGTACAAAAATATTATTGGGAAATCATACACTTAACTACAGTGACCAGGAGCTGGAGGAAAAGAGAGTGACAGGATTGAAAACACATGTCCGAGAGTTGGTTATAGGAATAAGGCTTGGAGTACTCTGAATAAGTGGGAGGAGAGGTGGTCTAAGAAGAAGAGTACGAGGAGGGTTACTGGAGAAAGACCAACTCCAAGAGGGGGAATTTCTGGAGTTTAGGCAAATCCGTTATGGTAAGTGCATGTTCCATGGAGTAGAGGTGATCTTGCTGCATTCACAAATGAGTTCCCCAGGTTGAACGAGAAACCTACTGAATGGTACACGCAAGCTGATTGTTTTGTTAAGTTCTCGAAGATGTTGTGGATTGACTTAAAAACTCTGTTCGAAATTGTGGTTCCTAATGATCTATGGTCTGCATGTAAAATTGCTATTGGGTAGCCCTCTGCTGAGCCAGAGAGGGATCCAGTAACTCATGATCCGTCGCCCTTAGTCATGAAAAAGTACGATCAAGTGATCACATAGTTGCAGTCGAAAATAGCCCCTCAAGGCATTGATTGGGTTAAAATAGATCGAATGACCCAGGAGCCTCAAGAGTCAGTGCATGCCTATTATGAAAGGCTCTTGCAAGACTTGAAGCAGTACAGTGGGTCAGAAACACTCGCCCCTAAAGACATGGGCCACTTCGTCTCAAAATGTGTGACAGGACTGAAGCCGGAAATCAGCCTCATGATCCAGCCATGGATGAAATTCTGCAGTATCCAGGTATTGCAGTGATGAGGTGGATTCCAAACATAGGAGAAAAAAGGAAAAGTTAATGTTGGTTCAAATGTGAAATGCGCAGAAGGAAGAATAGGTACAGGCAACTGGAGGAAAAGTAGTTCGCAATCAAGGGAATGTTCCAGGAGGTCTTCAGGTTACATCAATTGCGGGTCTGACGGGACAGGGAAGAGGAAGAGTTGTCCCCATGGATCCTAAAACATGGATAGATGTTGCTATGCTGAAAAAGACAACTGCCTGCCATTTTTTTCACAAGATCAGGCATTGGAAGCGCGAGTGTCACGTAAATTCAGTGAATCAGGTGCAGGAGGGAGAACTCATGCAGTTGATAGATGTGGTAAATCAGTTACCGACGGTAACAAGGCCAAGATCCCTTAATGCAGGGGAATCAGAACCAGTTAGTGCAAGTGCCCCAACCTCCGAGAATCTCTCAGGCAATAAAACCTACCATCAGATGCCCTTAATGGAAGCGCTGGATGGATTTGATCAGGACCCATCCTTATGACAGTGCCTGAGGGAGGAGGAAAACTGTATACTTGGCGTAGTCTTAGAGGTAGACCAGAGTGGACCATATGTAGAAGCTGACATAGATAGTCATCCCATCCTATTACATTCTTGATTGATACTGGTGCTAACTGTTCTGCTGTGAGATCTGCAGTAGTCCCAAACCTATCCCTCTCGGGAAATTGATCCATGTTGTAGGAGTCGCTAACAAAAGAATGACCAATCCTCTGACGGAAGAGTTGCCGGTGAAAATCGGAACCTTTCAGGATCATCACCAATTCGTAGTATGTGATTCAAGTCCAGTCTGTTTGTTAGGACGTGATCGCTTAAGCAAATTGAATTGTACCATCTATTGCACACCGAAGGGAATTGAATTGCAGACTAATGATGAGGACATTGCCTTTAAATTGGCAAATCAGAATCATTGCACAGCTATGTTTCCTTTACTGACAGTGGAAGATATTCAGCTGGACTTGAGAGACACCGATTCTCCACTGGTATGGGACTTCACAGGAGAGGAAATTGGACTGATTCGAGGAGTCGAGCCAGTTCGTATTCAGATCAAGCCTAATGCAGAATTCCCGAGAACACCTCAATACGACCTGACCCCGGAAACGGTGGCCAGGATTACACCAGTAATTGAGTCCATGAACGCGCAGGGCGTACTGAAAGAGATCATAGGAAATCTGTGCAATTCGTGAATAATGCAAAAACCGAGCGGAAAGTACTGTATAGTTTGGGATCTTAGAAAGGTAAATCACATTGTGAATCTATGTTGTCCTTTGGTACTGAACCCATCTTTGATCCTATTTCATATTCCTTGTGAAGTTGTCTGGTTCACAGTGATTGACCTGTGTCAGGCATGAGGACATCCAATTTTTATTTGCTTTCCGTTTGGAAAATTATGTCTTAACATAGTGGCGTTTCCCTCAAGGGTATACTGAAAGACCATCTATCTTCAATCAGGTTTTGAAGAAGTACCTCGAGACCTTGATTTTGCTCTGAAACTCAGTGCTAATTCAGTGCATTGATGACCTTCTTATCGCATTTGAAACACGGGAGGCTTGTAGGAACAATACTATTGCTTTACTGAACCATCTGGCTGATAATGGGCATCAAGTATTTCTGTGCAAGCTTTAGTATTTTCTGACTGAAGTTCAGTAATTGGGTCATTGAATTGAGCAAGGCAAGAGGAAGGTGTCACTAGAACGAGTAGAGGCAATTATGAAAATAAATCGCCTACTACACAGGAAGAGGTCTGGATGTATTGGGGAATAGTTGGCTACTGCCGACAATGGATTCCGAATTTCTCCTTGATGGCAAAGCATTTGTAGATGCTGACCCACAAGGATGTTGATAGAGCGCGATGGTGCTCTTTCATTTGTAGGGGTGCATCATAATCATGAGTTGTTCGCACCCGCATTTATTCTTTTGTCGCATTAAAATGGAACAGTAGAATGTGTACCGTAATAATATGAAATGTGATGTGCTAGGTTTATATCTCACATAAACGTGTAGAGATTAACCTTGTAATACACGTGTTTAGTTGAAAATATTAACGTGCAGAATTCGTACACAATGCTTACAAGTATTCATGTATTTGATGTGCTCATGTAATTTGTTAATTTAGAAATGCTTACTTAAACGTTCTTCAATATGTAGTTTTAAGAAGGCCTATGTGTCCTGCTGTTATGTTGGCCGATTTCTGTCGGCCTGAAATGCATTCTCCCTGAAAGCTCTCTATGTAGGGATTTAGAGCTGAATTTTATGTGTATGCTGGATTTGTTCTTTTCTCACGTTTCTGTTTCAGGTGGAGAAATTAATCTGCTAGATTAATGCTTTTGTTTTAGGAGTTAAGCTCAGAGAGGAGAGGATACATTTATACAAGGAGTGCTGATAATGTGAGACGGTGTTCTTTCTCACTGGAGAAGGCCTGGGAACCAAGGTCATCGAGGCAGGAGCTGGAAGTATCACAACTAAATGGAAAATCACCTATGAGGAGCTGCCCAGCAAGATGAGGCAATCGGAAGATGCCTAATGGGCATGTTTGCGATTTTGATGTTTGAATTAGGGACAGTGCCCCGGGAATTGAGTTAGGAGAAGACAGGAGATCACTGGAGAAGAAAGGAGCATCTTAAAATGAGCTCTGTAGCCTTTGGCTACTTGACCCATACAACGTGAGTGTACTTCTTAGGAAGTCTTCATGCGCTGACACCTTTTCCTGACTTGCTTAGGGAATGCTAAGTAGGGCTTTCACGGTAGTGGTAGTGTAGGTATAGACTAATGCTTTTCACTTATGAACCTTCAATCAAGTCTGATCGTGAAGTTGGGGCATATATTGCCTGCGTCCTGGTTCTGGAATTCGTCATTCTTTTCATGCTCCAGAAATGTAACTTTGCCCGCTGGTTTGGCTTTGTATTAGTTCCAATGTATTTCTACAACTCCTCTTGAGGTGCCTGTATGTTCAGTTGTTTTTTGCTTTGTTGTAAACCCTCTAAACTTAGAACCTGGAGTCTGTGAGTCTTCTGAGTCATAAGTCATTGCGCTAGAGCCGAGTTCCTTCCTACTAATTTAATGTGGAACTCTTGGCCGATGGACCTTTGTTACCTGCTGAGAAGTGTAGAGGGGAGAAATAACTCATCTAAGGCAGACTACAATTTATAAGAACCATGACTCTGAAAAATCACAGACTCCGAATTCCAAGTTAGTTAGTTTATTACAAAGCCAAAAACAACTGGATGTACAAGCACCTCATTACCAGGTTGTAGAAATACATGGGAACTATTACAAATCCAAACCTACGAGCTAATTATATGCGATGAATCATAAACAGAATAACAATTTCTAGAAGCAGACCGAAGGCAATGATTGGCCCCACGTCAAGATCCGTCTTCATCTGCGGTGAATGAACAAAGAGCATTAGTTTATCCCTACACTACCACTATCATGACATCCCTACTTAACATTCATCAGGCAAGATCAGGAAAAGGTGTCAGCGCATGAAGACTTCCTAAGAAGTACACTCACATTGTATAGGTCAAGTAACCAAAACTACAGAGCTCGTTCTAAGATGCTTCTTCCCTCTTCTTCGATCTCCTCATCTCCTGACTCCACCCCGGGGCACTGTCCCTAATACAAAACACAAAACGTGGAAAACGCCCACAGATCACCTCACTTTGCTGGGCACTTCTCATAGGTGATTTTCCATGCGGTGTCGAACTCCCAGCTCCTGGCTCAATGACCTTGATTCCCAGGCCTCCATCAGTGAGAAAGAACATCGTCTCCAAGCTATCAGAGCTCCTTACACAATCTCTTCTCCTCCCCGAGCCTAACTCTCCTAAAACAAAAAGCGTTATTGTAACTAACAAAGACGACTTTCTACACCTGCAACAAAAACGTGAGAACAGAACAAATTCAACATGCACATGAATTTTACCAAGAAGCCTTATTTGAGAGCTTCGAGGGAAAATACATTTCAGGCCTACAGAAATCGGCCAACATAAGAGTGAAACATATAGGCCTTTCAAATACACACATAAGTGAACATTTCATTTCTTTCTTTCTACATCATGCTTTACAAAGCACATCAAATTTGAATTTCATTGCAAGCAACTTATGAAAACCTACATGTTAAACGCAATTAACCACATCTACGTGTAACTTTAATATGGTGCACGTTTAAATCAAATGAATTACATCACATGTGAACAACTTCATTAAGCAAATGACATCAAATACTTTGGATTACGAAATTAGAACACGAATGCCACGTTGTTTCTTTACATGGCATAATACTTTTTCTATCATTACACTTTCACATGTTATTGCCAGATACAACCTAATAACCAATTGTCATCACGACAAATGAGTATATATGTGGATGCGGACTCTCCATGATTCTAATACACCCCTACAAACGAAAGAGCACCATCGCGCGTCATCAAAAGTTATTTCTCCCTTCTACACTTCCAAGCAGATCCCAACGATCCATTGGTCGAGGGTTCTAGAGTAAATTGAGATTAGCGAACCCGTCCCCATCAGGCTACACTTGGGCTACATTTGGGTGATATATGTGATATTTTATCTCCAGTGGGCATTTTGGGATACTTCTTTGTTATGAAGCTCCCTAATTTCATCATTTACTGCAGTATCCTCAGTAGAAAATGCTTTAAGTTTTATACTTTGATTCCATTGAGATGGCATTCATATGTACCACACCTTTGACATAAATTCCAATGTTAGCACTCTAGTTACTCATTAGAACACTGTAGTAGAACTGCTGATTACCAAGGAGTTAACAGGCAGCCTGCTGCTGGTGTTGAAAGTGCCTGTTTCAGTCTGCATGTGTGCATGTGTTGAAAGTGCATGTTTCAGTCTGCATGTCAGAATGCTTTAATGAAATAGAAGAGGTAGATATTTGAGAACTCACTTAAAATGTGTCCTAATTTTTCTTTCTACAGCACTAACTATAATATCTATGACAAACTGAAACCCCTCATTTTGTTCCTTTCTAAATTAAATCTTTTAAGTTTTACCTGTTTGATTCAATCAACAAGGCTTCAGGTGTGCCATTCTTTTGTCATAAGTAACACAGTTAGTGCTCTAGTTGTTCTTTAGAACACTCTTGGATGCTGCAGTAGAAAACAAGTAAATTAACTGTCGCACTTCATTTTCATATGGCTGAGAAAAATAGTGTGAATTTACAGAAAATATGCTCTCATTTTAGCTTCTGGTGCACCTTCCATAACCTCTATGGGGAAATCATGTGAAATAGTTTTCTCACAAACATGATTCTTGAAATCCCAGCAGAGGGCTTTTCCAAAGGGTAAAATCACCTTAGAACACACCACAATTCCTAAAATTACTATGGTACCATCAACAAATGATTTATAATGTAACTAAAATCTGTTATCACCCTTTATATGTTCTCTTTTTCGTGACCCCCCAAACCTGCCACTCACTACAATGCATTTCAATAGGGTGCTATTATGTATATTGGTACCAAGATGGCTGCCGACACTTCCTGGTTGAAGTGTTGGCAGCTAACAAAATTTCAGTAGGATTTTGGGCTCCCAGATATCAATATTTTTTCAACCTAAATATCTCTGAATCTGACAAACGTATTTACACTAAATTACAAAATGAACACTTTCTGACCCAACATCTAGCTTTCGGCAATTTGGTGTAATTTTGTTCAGGGGTTTGGGCTGTAGTTGTGTTCAAAAAATGAAAAATTTCCATAGACATAACATGGGGAAAACGTGTTTTGGGACCCCCCTTTTGTCTCGGCCCCTGCTTGACAAATAACCCTAAAACTTTCAACACAGCAGCTTAACCGTAAAAAAGGAGAGTTTTGTGAAAGTTTCATCAAGATTTGTCAAGCGGCGCCAATGTTATTCCTATGGAAACTTTGGTCCTAACTATAACTATATATATACGCACACACACCTAGTGGCGGTCACCTCTGGATGGTTACAGAAAGGTCAATTTTTCCATAGGAAATGCCTTTTTAGGTCAAAGTCTACCAGACAGCGCACCTGTCTGGTTGGTCTGCCTATGACTTTTTGTGGCCGTTCTGAAAGCTTCCCTGAAAATGCATTTCGCCCATTGCTTACTATTGGCTTTGTGGTTTGTAACCCACAGATGCTTGCTTTTTATTTTATGGCTTTATTTGCTTCAGGCTGTCCAGCTTGAGTTCATCCCTCCAGTGAGCAATTCTCATTTACTGCATCCTTCCGAGTTCTTGCTTTCTGTAAACAGGCCTTTAAATGTTGTACTTATCTTGTCACATTTGCTGCGCATTCAAAGACTAAGGCCAAATGTCAGGCTCTGTCTTCCGAGGGAGCTTGATGTTTACTTTTCTTTCTCTGACTTCAAAGTGAGAGAATTTATGTGACAATCCTGCTGAGTACCCATGTGAGAGAAGAGAGTGTAGGATGTTATTTGTTTTAGCACACAACAAAAGTTAACTGTGATGATGTTTCAGAATATATCAGAATTAGGAAAGTATAAATGAAGCAAATTTTCTTTTTATTTCTGAAGTGCAGTGGAAACAAATATTTGAATATGATCAAAATACATCGATACACTAGGTAATGACATTCCCACATGTTATCTTTGTGCGCAGTAAAATTGTATGTCGGTGCAAATGTAATGGTAATTGTAATTGAATATGTGTTGTCTGTACTGGTGCGCATAAACACTATACATACTCCACACTACACCACTCCACTGTACAACACTCTACTCCACTCTATGCGCTACCACTCTGCGCAACGCCACTCCATTCCACAACACTCCACTCTGTGCCCCTCTACTCAAAGACACTCTACGGAGCCACCTCAATCGACTCACACACTCCACTCTGTGCCACTCATACCAAGGCACAACATGCCACTCTACTCTACGCCCCTCTAGTCCACACCACGAACCACACTCCATTCTAGTCTACCCCACTCCAATCCAATTTACCCCAATCCAATTCACTACAATCTACCCCAATCTATTCCACTCCAATCTGTACCCCACTCCACTCCAGCCTACCCCACTTTACTCATATCTACCCCACTCTGCTCCAATCTTTCCCACTCCATCTACTTCAACCTACTCCTCTCCAATTCAATCTGCCCCAAGCCAATCTAATCTACCACACTTCAATCCAGGAGCGGCCAGTGTAGGTATGAGCAGTGGGGCCCAGTTGGGGGCAGATTTGACCGACGACCCGAGGGAAAATTAAGTAAAAAAAAGAATTTCCCTCATCGTCGTCTGTCTAAATTACACCCACCCAGCCCTACCGCCCCACCGCTCTTACCTGCACGGAACGTGGCGGCTTCAATCCATCCCCAATCTACCACACTCCACTTTACCTCAATCTCCACCTCTCCTCTCTAACCCAATCCACCCCTCTGCGAGCCCCCAGTCTACCCCACTCCACTCCAATCTACCCCACTCCAATGTACCACAATCTAATGTACCACACTCCAATCTACCCCACTACAATGTATCCCACTCCACCCCACTCCAATCTACCCCACTCCAGTCTACCCCACTGAACACAAATCTTCCCGACTTTACTTTACTCCAATCGTCTTCACTCCAATCTACCCCACTGTACTCCAAGACAATCTACCCTAATCAACCGCATTCCAGTCTATCTCACTCTTCCTCAATCTACCCCACTCCACTCTACTCCAATATACGTCATTCCACCTCATTCCACTGTGCCCCAGTCTACCTCAATCCAAGTTACCCCACCCCAGTTCACACACTAACTTTCAGCCATGCTGAACAATAGCCACATTGGTGTAGAACATGGATAAAATAAATTGCCAAAACTAATAGCTCTTAGGCGAGACCTATTGGCTTTGCCAATGCTTGTTACAATAAAATACACAGTGAAAATCACATGATCAAGGTAAAATGGGCAAAATGTTACACATGTTCAACCAAGCATAATACAGAATGAAATACAACATTACTAAACACCATGCCCTAAATGCATAATTATGAATGCACATTTGACCTATTGACATTGAATGTGACAGTGCAAATCTTGGTACACACAAAACAATGGCAAACTTATTTGTGAATAGGCCTTCATTGAAGCAGTCAGTGAGAGCGTAATCACCTTAAATTATTACATTCAAAAGGTTTTCATTTGTGCACATTTTGGACACGTGCAGAAAGAGAGAAATAAAAACACTGAGTCACGTGTAGAAATTCAAAATGTCAGATCTCCTAATGTTGCTAACTTAAGAAAACTTGATTCTGTAGTGGGCAGAATGACTCTAACTCATATGCAAATATTAATTCATCAAAAAAATCTTCTCCAGTGCCGTGGGGGTTACCCATGGGTGAGTGCATCAGCGGCGTGGTAGCCCCGCTCTCTGTAGCCCACAGATAAGACACGGGGTCCCCGCAGGAAGGTTCCGCCTTGCGTGGTACTGAATTCGTCTTGGACCCTCCACATCTTTGCCAACCTCACTCGGTCCTGGCTGGGCCAGCCGTTGGCATCTTCTATGAAATCTCGCCATGTGCCTTTGTGTACACCAGCTTTGATCCTTACTAGGACTGGGTTCGCTTTTGCAGCTTCTTCAATGTCTGCCAGACTTAGGGCTCGGGAGCATGCTGCTTGTGAGACTAAATTGACATAGTCTTCGATAGCATCAGTGGTCCCAGTAGCAGCATGATCATCCAATGACGCGGAGTGAGGAGAGAAAATCTGCAGGATTCTTCGATCCCGGCTGGTATATTACCTCCATCTGATAGTGCTGTAACTGGATGTCCGCCTCTCAATTATTGGCGGCAGGTGTGGAATAGACCCGTTGGAATAGTGGGATGAGAGGTTGGTGGTCTGTGATGACCTTGAATGGCTGGCTGCTCAGATATAAGTGGAAGTGTCCGCACGCCCACTTGATTGCCAAAGCTTCTCTCTCCATCTGAGAACAGCATACTTCAGTCTGCGTCAACGCCTTGCCCACCACCCAGGTTCACACTCTTTTGAATGAGTTCTGCCCGATCTTGGGCTTGGGTTTGCATCAACCAGAAGTTCGGTGGGCCTGTTCGGATCAAAGTATGCCATGGTGACATCATCAAGGAGTGCATCTTTGATCTTCTGGAATGTGTTGTCTTCTCTTTATCCCCACACCTACTAGGCACCTGCTTTCATTAAGGCTCTCAGAGGTTTTGTGAGGGACGCAAGGCCTGGAATGAATCTGCCGCAGTACGTGGCTATGCCTAGAAAACTGCGCATCTCTGAGACGGTGGTCGGTGTGGGTGCTTGCTTGATGGCCTGTGACTTCTGGAAGTCAACTTGAATTCCATCTTGGTTAAGTACATAGCCAAATAATTCTATTGATGGCTGAAAGAATAAGCACTTTTCCCTCTGCAGCGTGACTCTGTATTCTGAGAGGCATCGTAGTATAGCTTGCAGGTGTTTGTGGTGTTCAGCTGCTGTTTTTGAATGAAAGAGAATGCCGTCACTGACATTCATAACCCCAGGAAGTCCAGATAGTGTTTCAAAGATTGCGTTTCACAGGTGAGTGCTGAAAGTAGTGATATATCTGCTTTCCTCTGCCAAGAGTGGCTGGTGATACCCGGCGTTCATATCCAGCTTGGAGAACCACCACAAGCCGTTCACATCCGATATGATGTCATCCATGGTGGGCGTTATGTGACGCTCGTGTTTGATAGCATGGTTCAGGAGCTGCATGTTGATGCATAAGCATATTTTCCCGGGTTGTTTTGGTTTCTCTGCTATCACCATTGAGGAGACCCACAGTGTCAGTACCGACACTTTTCCAATCACCTCCTGCTTCTCGAGCTTTTCAAGGTCTTGTTCAACTAAGGGTTGGAGATGGAAGGGGTCTCAGCGATGACGTAACGCCACTGGTGTGACAGTTGGGTCAATATGTAGCTTGACTGGTGGAGACTTGAGGCATCCTAGCCCGCTGAACAATTCATGGAATGGATCAATAATGTCGTCGATCTGATGTGACTTCACATTTCTGGCAAACGACAAGAGGCCCAAGTCTTCTGTGCTATGGCTCCCCACCAGTGTGTCGGCTTCCTTGTCTATGATGTGGAATGCTGCAGTGACCTCATGGTCGCTAGACTGAACTTGTACTGTCATGCGTATTCGGAGAGGCAGGGGTGACTGGCTTCCACACGCAAAAATCTTTGTGTGCGATGGGGCTAGCAATGGCTTCGGTTGGAGGCACTTGTTCTGCTGAATCTCCATCACGTTGACTGAGACTCCTGTATCAATGATGGCTTTGACCTCGGACCCAGCGATGCTAACGACCCACATGGGCTGTGACCTCCTGTGGCGTTTGAGCTCTTTTGCAAACGAGATGAGGAATGTCTCTTCCTCCTCTTGTTTGGGTGATGAGTCTTCCACCCAGCGTTTTTGTCGTGGCGTGGTATTAGTGGTGTCCGTCAGTGCCAGGTTTATCAAAGGCAGCTGACGTACTGCCCTCGTTGGCGGTTTCCCTCCGCGGATGCTCCTGTACTTAGTTTTATTCCGGCATACAGAAGCAAAGTGGTTGATAATGCCGCAATTGGAGCATGTGCGGCCTTGGACAGGGCATTCGCCTATTGGGTGTTCTTCGTGACCACAGTACCCGTACCTCGGTTTCATGGGCGGGGATCCTCGCACTTTGGGGGCTTCGGTTTTTCCCTTCATGCAGACGACGTTGGCCCTGTCTGTCTCAACAATTGTAGTCTTCTCAGGTGTTTGGGTGATGGCTAAGTCCATTTCGCTGGCCCGGGTGGCAGACAGATCATGGGATCTTGCTAAAAGGAAGATGTCGTCCAGACTGATGTTCAGCTGTATCAAAATGAGGCTACTTAGGGTTTTCCTGTGGCAACCTTGAATTATTTGAGCCAGATTTCTTTCAGCTGATCGTCCGCTGTGCAGGTACTTGCCAGCTCACACAAACTTATGTAGACACGTTGATTGATTCCCCCTCTCGCTGGCGGGCTTAGCGAAGCTTGAATTGTTCAAAGTCAGGGTTCAATTGTGAGTCAAAATGAGCGTTTAGTGCTCTGACCGCTGCATCATAATCTGTGGCCGGGCCATTGTTCGGTAGGTGTTCAAATAGTTTGTATATTTCTTCTCCTGCATAGTGGAGTAGCAGATATCTCGTAATTGTGCCATCATTCTCTCTTGTGGCAATAAAGTAGTTGTCAAGTCATCCTATCGGGGTCTTCCATCAAGGGGACACTGTTGCTGGGTCTGCCAGTTCACTAAGCAGTGGTAGCACCACAGTGAGTGTGTGCTATGTGGTGGACTGCTGTTGTGGTTGGGCTGCACTTGCCTCGTCGGCCATGGTGGGTACAGCTGGTTAATGTGTTGGTACCAGCGGATGTCGTATTTCCTGTTCTAGGAGGTGGTTTTGCTAATGCTTGATTGACTGCACTGTGTACTGGAGCAGGTTTTTGGGATGAGTTCCTTTTAATGAGTGTATTTATTTGTCCCCTCTTCACTCCATTCACCAGTGCTCTAATGCTTGTCCTTGTGAGTGGGCGGGCCTCTCCTTGGGCCAAGCAAGGGAGGAGTGGAGCGTTCCTTCTTGTCTGTATGCGGTGGTAGAAAAGGCCATGTGCGCAAGAGAAGCCGGCGGCTCTTGGCCTGGTACTCACATGGTCGGGTGGAGCTTAACATGCGTGCTGGTACGGAATGGCCTGTGGGTGCTGGCAACATATTGTGTGCATCGCGGGGACTGCAGGTTCTCCTCTGCTTGATCGGAAGAGGTGTTGGTTGCAGCAATGGTGTCTCGGCCTTGACAGCCGTGGTGGGGTATCTTCAGGCCATACTCGCCACTCTCTGCACGCTGACAGTGCTGCGGAAGGGCAGGAGCCGGCCTCGCACCACCTCGGATGCTGAAATGTGGCTTCCGCTTCTTCAGGGTGGGCGGGACAAGGGTGGGTCCTGCCCATCCCACCCGTCCCGCCCATCACCGGTGTTGTGGAGTTATCCCACTTGTGAGTGCTTCAGGATGCTGAACGGCAGTATGACCACGTGTGGTCTATGCCCATTTATTTTATCCCCTCTGGCCACGCCAGAAGATGTTACATGTGCATTTCCGGGTCGAGTGTGCAAAGCAGGATCGCTAACCTGCTTCATCCAGGACAAACATGCCTTGCATAATAATCGATTGCAGAAGCTCCACCCTAAGTAGGACATGGCTTGCAAACTGCAGATTTGGTGGTGAGGCACCCACTGCACAAAAATCTAAATGAGGTCCAAAATCTTTAAATTATTTTCTTTATCCAAATGGAACATTGCGAGTTGTGCATTTTCTGACCACCACATGTCCTCCATCTATTTCTTAAAATGTGCAAGACGGAAAATCACACTTTTCTCAGCATTGTAGGTTGCCGTTTGCATGGTTTTCGGTTGTTAAATAACAGGAACAAAGGCTCTGGTTGTCTTCTAATGCTCTTATCTAATTGAATATAAACATCCTATCCACTTATGTCGTAAATATAGAGAATCTTCCATTTTATTAAATGTAACACAGAGGTCAATATCTCGTACAGCGGCATTCCATTCCATCTCATGGGGGCTTTCCGAGTAATTCATTAATAAAGGAGATATTATTTCTCGCTTTTTCATGTTTACTTGGCTCTCCGAATCCAATTTCTCATTTCACTTTCTACTTTTTGGGCCCAAGAAAATGTTCTTATTTTTGATTTACTTACGGAACATAATCCCCTACAGAGTTAGGAGTTGCAAGTGATGTGTATTTTTACCAGTGTTCATTTTTTGTTTTAAATCCCCTCCAATAGGTTTGTTGTTTCTGTTGTAGATGCAAGCCAACAAAATAATGCTGTTAGTTTATTTCTGAATAATGATTAAGTGAAGGGGCATCTTGCCAGTCTGCTGGTGCAGTGGAGGTTCTGACTCTGCATGCATGCCCCAAGTCCACACTCTGACCCAAGACCACCCACCAATTTTAGAAATTCCCAGCAACTTGACAGGAATAATTTTGCAGAAGATGCTCCAGTCAATGCATTGGAGCATTATAAATATAATATAATGACAGTCATCTGCTATGTTTGGCAGCAAGGCTGCCTTTTTTACATTTCTGAAATATTTCTACAACACAAAAAATCAATGGACCTGACACGTATGAGGTTTCTGGAGGTGCGTGAGAGTCCCCGTTGATTTTTCTGCTTGGGTCTGGCATGCCTCTTATGGTAGTCTGGTCAGGAAATAGGGAGGGACTTTCAACACATTGTGACCAACAGCCCCACGGCAGATGGGCTACCAGTTAGATATTTCAAGCAGCAGATTCAGCTAATGCTGGTACCATCAGAAACCTGGCTGCTTCCTCACCCCAAAATGAGGTGAGGGTATCGTAGGTTTGGCAAGGTTCCGGACCTTCCCATTTACACTATTTCGCTTATTCCACCAAATTCTAAATGAGTGCTTTAAGGGGCTCGATTAGAGATTGGCAATTATGTCAGTAGCCCATTGGTGTGCAAGAAGCCCTGCCCCCTCAGCCAGGGCAGGACTGTTAGCCGAAAATAGAGATCCTTGCCAGTTTAGTGGAAGCACTTTAAAAAAAAATTTAATGTCACCCGACACCCATGTTATGGCAGTTACAACTATTTTGTTTTGTATTTCATAAATAAACCCACAAAAGGGAGGTTGGTTTCCGAAATCCCAAAAAGAATGCATAGTGAACCTGCAGCTGGGGGAGTTCAATGTAGGCCATTGGTAGTTTTTCTTGCCGCTGATAAAGGTTTGTTATGGTGGAAGCTGAGACTCCATCAGAACCTGGCAGTTCTCCCTCCCTACAAATGAGGTGGGGGAACCGTGGGTTGGGGAGGTACATCTGACATTTTATGGAGGTCTTCCCATTCAGCCAAACTCTAAATGAGCCCCTACAGCTTTCATAGGATGCTCAGTGCACCCTGATGACTGTTAACCAGGAATAGTGGGGTGATGTTTAGTACTTTAGTCAAAATAGAAGTTTGTAGCTTAGAATGTAGCTTGGAATGCTGCTCACACATTGGAACAAGCTGTTCAGGTGGCTTAATAAGTAAAAAAAAATGCAATATCTAGAAATAGATGGTGCATTAATCATTGAGAGACCATAAGGCAAGGGAGGGTAAATAAAGCCAAGAAATGCATCAGAAAGCTGTGAAGGATGATTTAACGAAGCAACCAACATTACTGGTTTGGGATTGTATAATACCATGTTGAAATTACTCATGATATATGGAATAAAGTACCCCAATTATAAGGATATTGCAAGTCACTGATTAGTTACATCACCATATAGAGGAAAAAGGCCAAAGGGCGAGTTCCTTTATAAGGTTATGGAACTCTAAGATGACTTGCAGTAGAAATATCATTTACAGCAGGGGTACTTTATTCCTTATAATACATGGCCGCACCATCTCCTTTCCTCCTTCCCCACAAACCATTTAAATCCTTGGTGTCCCACTATTTTATTTGAAAGGGAGAGCATTTTTGCAAACATGAAGAATAAATATCTCTATTAGAATATTGGAATGTTGAGAGCCATATCAAAGACAACAAAACAGCGGCGGCCTATGTGAACTGGTATAGGCTCGCTCCTCTCAACATTTCAATGTCCTAATACAGACTCTCTGGCTTTCTCTTCCCTTGCCTCTCAAAAATATATTAATGAGGCAGAGGAAAGCAAAAGACATGCAGCTTTCCCCCTTCTCTACTCCTGTAGCTCAGGGTCACTGGGGCTTTAGAAGGTGGGGGGGAGATGCTGCTCAGCTCGCGGGTCTCTCGGGAACTTTTTTTGTAGTTCAGCCAAGCCGAGGAGAACCAGAGGATGACTTCAGACCCCTTTTACAGCTCTTGCTGTTGATTTTCAACAGTTAACAACTGTGTCCCCCTTGTTGGCTGTGAACTGTATGTAGTACATTCACTGCAAGAGCTGTGTGAACAAAGGTGTAACATCCCTTCACCACCAATAAGAAGCAACACCGATTTTGTCTGTAAATCTTCACATTTGTTTAGTTAAACAGAGCT
This sequence comes from Triturus cristatus, assembly GCF_964204655.1. Classification (NCBI taxonomy): domain Eukaryota; kingdom Metazoa; phylum Chordata; class Amphibia; order Caudata; family Salamandridae; genus Triturus; species Triturus cristatus. Next base: position 988,515,670 of record NC_140588.1, on the reverse strand, counting down.
GCCACCTTACAGTCATCGAGCAACCATTAACAGCTCTTCCAGCAACTGACTTAGAATACTCACTTAGCATTCTAAAATTCTATTTTGCCTAGCATGTCATGCACGCTACATTTACTTATCCTCTTGAAAACACTTGGGAATATTTCCAAATGAACCCAAACAAAAATAATAAATGTAAAAAGCACTCAAAGCAAACTGTAGCATTATAGATAGCACTTAATGTACAATATAAAACAAGGAGCATCTCACAAAGCTTAAATGTTCCCACAAACTGATCATGAACCTTGGGCTACTTCCTGAACCTATGAGCAACCTCTCTAATATGGCTACTCCTATGAACTTCTACATAGTATTTTCAGGATCATTGAATTGGCATACACCACCACACTTGCTCCCAACAACAGACTTGAAAACAGTAGAATCCTCATTCTCATCAGACACTTTCAAACTGTCCAAAGTGTTTCCTTGTCTGGACCTATCCACTCTTACAACATTCCACTCATTCGTCCCATTGACTCTAACCACATTGCTGAAAACTTTGACCACAGCAAACAGTCGATAGAACTTCTCAGCACCTGTTGCAGGGATTCCGTTTGGAAACAGAACTATGTCTGGGACCACAGGGCATCAGAATATAGGGACTGAGTTACCATACCACATCAGTACCTATAGGTCCAAATTCGATTAGCTCATAGATTCTTACCTGTCCTCCTAACCTTCCCAGAGTAACAGGAAAATTTGCACCCCAGAACACAATTCCACATTTCACAATTCGCTAGGCTCCAGGGAAACAGAAGAAACAGTTTGTCACCTTTTGCTTTCTCACTCAAGCATGTCCATAATAAACAAAAGAAAGACACAAGGGAAGTTTACAATATTTATTGAAACTATCATGCTCTATTAGGAAGCAACTTGGGAGAGGAGTTGGCCTAACGGCTAGAGCCGTCGACCTCGAATCTGGGGAACTGGATTCGAGTCTCGGCAATGACGCTGAACATCCTGTGATTCTGGGCAAATCCCTTAATCTCACTGTGCCTAGCAAAAATTAATGTGTCCTCATGTAACGCAACTGGTGCTATGTAAAGCACTCTGATACCCGATACCTTTGGGTCAAGTTTGCTCTATATAAAACTCTGTTAAAATAACAATAAAAAAATAAACTGTTCTGCAATTAGAAAACACATCCAACTGAGCACAGTAATCAGCATTACGAATAAACTGACCTTTTCCCTCTGCAAGAATCCTCCTCTCTGTTTTCAAAATCAAAATGCAAGTATCGATGTATACGATAAGAGGTTCCTCACTTGAAAACAGCAACTGTTCCCCAGTGTTGTGCCTAAATGCCAAGCTATGTTGCTAACCAATCACATAAAAAACAGGGCACTGTGTTGTTCGGCCTTGTTTGAAAGTTCAGACTGAGTCCCAGAAAGGAGAACTGAATAATAAAAACATTTGTAGCATATTTCTAAAATATTATCGTGGCACAAAAACAAACGTGCTATGTGTAATGTGTGCAAAGCAAAGCGAACTCCGATGTGCAGTTCGGCTCAAATAAGAGACAGCTAAGTGGGCCCTAAAGGGAATTCACAATCCCAGCTCCCTGGTCGGGAAAGTAACTTAGCAACTGACTAAATAATAAAAACTGAAAGCACAATTCAAGCATATTTGATGCTTTGCTAATAATCATGTTACACACAAAAATTGTGATGATAATAAAGAACATAACGTCAATTTTGAAAACAGGGCCAAATTAAGGTTTTTGGAAGAAACTTACTAAGCCAAAGCAGATAACTTTAAAAATTGAGCAAGAAGGTCATTATTAAATGCATTAAAAATGTGATTAACTAATTCACCGAAATTTAATGGGAGGTTGATGTTTAATAAGGATTGTACTTCACTTGATGTCCTTGCAACTTGTAATTCAAAAGTTTCTCAAGCTGATGTAAGCGCTACATCCTTTTGAAACAATAGTGCTTTGAGTCTGCTTAGCTTAGTAAAATCTGCCTTCAAATTTGGAATGGAAGGCCACAACGAGCTATCACAACCATTATTACAGGACGTCACTATTTGGGAAACCGATAAAATATATGGGATCCCAGCTTGCATTCCACAACAACAATATTAAATAGCTTCTGTTTGAAAGAACTTGAATTAGAGGGACATTTGAAGGAGCTGGTATTTGTTTTAGAAAATAGGCCAAATTACCTACCAGCACGTTACATTTGCTATGATGGATAATGTGTTCACAAACACGTGAATGTCTGACAGAAGAGTACCATTCCTTTCTGGTAAGTAGGACCTCCTTGTTGGCACATTCCCAACAATAAGAAAACGGGGTTGACAATAATTCATGAATGAATCTGCCTCCTTGGGATTCATATTTACTGACAGGGAAATGTTTCTTGCAAGCTGTAAATTTAAATGTGGGAATTGGCAAAACTATTATGCCATTTATTAACCAGACAACGTAAGGTCTTTCTGCTAGTGTGAACAGGAGCTGTTCTAATTTCTCGAGATGTAATATAGTGTATGTGGCATCTTTCTTAGCCATGAGTCGTTGTTTATTTGTCAGCTGGAAAGGCAAGAGTAGCTGGCTAGAATTAAAGTAATTCCAAAGTAAGGAGACCATTTTTAAGGTTTGAAGTGTTGAGCTAAATTGCATTATAGATCTAAGCTGACTTTGCCCATGGAATAATACAGACATGTCACTTTGCATGATATCAATCACAGATGACACAATGTTATTCAAATAACAAATGCGAGAAGACAGTGTATTAATACTATTATAAACAACAGTAAGAACTTTTTCCAAATTATCTTGATCAATTTGTCTTAAACATGTGGCAGCTTCCATTTGTGACAATTTCCAAGACTCATTATATGTGGAATAAATACATCTTTTAAGCATTGACACCATTTCCCCACTGAATAGGTGGTGGCAATACCTGAATGCTGGGAGTGAGAGTTACGAGGGGCAGGTCCCTGATGTGGAATTAAAAAAATGGACATTATCTACCATTTTTGTCTGCGAGCCACAATCCCATCATTGAGAACCTGAAAGTGTGCAATTAAATGTACCATTCTGAAACATCCTATTGAGTTGTTCCTCAGTAAATATGCTAAATGCTGCCAATTGTCAAATCGGACAATGGGGGGAATGTTTGGTGCATTCATGTATTTAATTTCAGCTAATCCTAGATACAGGGTCTGCCGAATGGTGACATTTAGAAAATAATTTTTGTTGGACTCAAGAAGGCTCAGAACAAGGTTTCCATCCACAGAACTTGCCAAGGTTTGGCACCTCAAATTGATTTCATGTCAATGGCATCCTTCCAATAATCATAACCTTTTACAGCTAATTACGTAACAAATTAGTCTGTATATATTAGCTTAGTTTGTGTAAGCATTTTTTTTTGGGTGGTGTAGGAACAAGTTAAAAATAATAATCCTTCGGGTCAGTTATATCAAATCCAGAAAAATATGTGAATTTATCCCTATATATTTTTTAGCTCCCTTGTGGGGGAGTAGGACAATGTTCCCATTGTGTGTAATTAAAAAGAGTACATTGAACACTAGCTTGATGTACATAGTGATGTCCATACTGATGGTAACAGAACAATTCACCATAAGTAGCAGAATTTAAGTCTAGTATTCAGTCTCTGAGAGCAGGAACTTTACAATTCCAACATTTCAATCATCAGAATGTAACCCAGGTAGAATTACATCACCCATAGAAACCCTCAATACATAAGGTATCTGCAGATTTTCCGTAGGACCGAATACATCATAAGGAACTTTATCCCAAGCAATTCAATAAGTTACTCGAACAGCTGAAATGTTATCAAGGGACAAGTCTCTTTTTAGCCTATGTGAAGATGAGTGAAGCGTCAACACCTCATCGACTAGTTCTGTGGCAGACTGTTCTGGTAGGTAATGGCTATTAATCAGCCAGAAAAAAACAGTCACAAATCCAATCCACAGGAATAGAAAAATGAAGAAAAGTGTTATACAAACATATATCCAAGGTGGGATCAGATAAGTGCACTTCAGCAATGAGAAGACAACACAGATATGTGCATGAGGAGTGCCAACCACAGAAGAACTGTTATAAGAGTCCGAAGAAAAATCATCTCTACCAACATAATACCCAGAAGCAGTTCCTCGAAAAACTGGTGCCACAGGTACGTTAATAGGACTGGAAAATCTGTATAAATGACATCAACTGCAGAAGACGCAGTAGTAAAAGCAGTATTCACTTTACTTGTGTTGCTGGCAGTAGCAGCGAATGCAGGAAATAACTGTAGCGCATTCTCCGCTCCCCCCCCCAGCTGGGCCAAAACTGCTTCAGTGGTGCTCACGAGCGGTAGAGGAATTTCCTGTATCGTAGCGAGAGGAGTTGGGGAACTACCAAGGACTCCTTGTGGCCTACTGTTGAGAATTGGCCACATGAAGTAACTTGAAGTTATCAATGGAGACAAAACGGTTGCCTTTAGAACCAGGAAGCGGTGGCAAGATTACAGTTCTTGTACCTTGAATGCCAAGGACTGGCACTGGTGTTTGGTATGATGGGCCAAACTCCTTCTTAACCTTCACCTTCTCTCACACGACATCCCCAACTTGTAGAATCCAGCAGGAAGGTTCTGGTTTCTCCTTGATTCTTGCAGAGGCAGACGTCTTCAACTGCTTGTTGGATTAGGTATCACAGAAGGTTTGTTGATCCTGTAAGACAGCACAATGATCATTTAAGTTGAAGGGCGTGGATGCTGCCACCATGTGTGGACCGTCATTTTGAAACGTATATTTTGATGCCAAAGAGGACCTTGTATGGTGTCCGGCCACCCAGAAATCTTTTAGGGAGCATATTAAGTGCTCGTTGTACCCCATATAGGTGATTGATCCAAAAACGTCCTGTACCTAATGCTCTAGCTGTAAGGGTTGCTTTAAGTCACGGAGCTCATTAAACATTTGCCCGCTTGCTGTTTTGCCGCTTTGTTCGTTCCGGGAGCTGCCACTGCCACAGGAGTCATCGGACTGCACTTCCCTGCACCCCTGCGCCAAACACGCTGCCGACAGGGATCCAGAGCGCCAGGAGGCGCTCAAAAGGCAGGTCGGGCTCCCTCAGCGCGGGACGCGCCCGGGCCAAGCCCGGGCCAAGGGCGGGCACATCTGCGCCTGTCAGAGGCTGGAAGAGGCTGGGCTGGGCCACCCCCTGACATAGTATGCTCTACGCTGGACTTCAGTAACCAAATAAGGTACCAAACTGTATTGGGGGAGGGCTCAACCGTAATTGCTTACCAGTGCCGATTAATTATCTAACATCATGAGTAAACGTAAGGCCACAGGCCCACCAGTTGGGGGTTGCAGAAACCCTGGACGCTTTTTTGACAAGAGCAGAGTCGCTCTTGACCCACCAGATCCAGATGACAGAGAAAAGACTTTCGCTTGATACCCTTCTAGCCCACAAACACTCGTCAATGGGAGGCATAGCTATGGCCAAATCCCCTATAGGTGCGCCGCTATCTGTTGTTAACCCTTGTACTGTCATCTCGGCGGTGGTTAGTCTAAATATCGAGTTTTAAATTTGGACCTACAAGTATATCGAGTTGTTAATATCGTAGGTAAAGAATATCGAAGTCAAGAATATCGATGGACAGAATATCGACCCCAAGGTAAGTATTATCGAATTTAATAATATCGGTCATTAATATAGATGTAAGTAATATCGTAATCAAAAATTTTGATGTCAATAATATCGATATTTTATTAGTGTAATGTATTTTAATATGTATTTTATTTGTATGTTAAAGATTATTGTAATGTATTTTAATACATTTAAAAATAAATGTTTAGAGATTAATAATTATTTAAAATATAATTTAGCGTTTAGTATCAGAGCGGGTTGTGGGTTTATAGGGGAATAGGGTGGGAAGTAATTTAATTATAATTAAATAATTAATATGTATTGTTTAATTGGTATTTATGATTAATTAATTGTTAATTAATTACTAAATGTAAATTAAATATATTAATTGATTAATTAATTGTTAATTAATTTTTAATTGTAAATCAATTTTAATAATTGGTTAATTATATAAGTTATAATTAGTTTAATATTAATATTTATTTATTGTTATTGTTAATTAATTAATTGTTAATTACTAATTAATTGGTGATTTAATTTTATTAAGTGATTAATTGATGATTAAATTAATTATGTGAATTTTTATGTGTAGTGGGTTGTGGGTTTATAGGGGAATAGGGTGGGATGTAATTAAATTCAAATAATTACTGATAATTTTTATTTATTTGTAATTAATAATAATTAATTGTTAATTAATGATTAATTGGTAATTAATTGTTATTAGTACGTTAAACATAGTAAATATAAATAATTTATTATTTCATGTTATTTGTTGTTATTGCTAATTAATGTATTGTTAATTAATAAACAATTTGTGAATAATTGTAATTTGGTAGTTAATATGTATAAATTAGTAAATAATAAGTATATTAATTATAAAGAATGTATTATTAATTGTAAATAATAGATAAACTGATATTTAAATGTATTGTGTATTTTGTATGTGTAGTGTGTTGTGTGTTAAAGGGGGAATAGTGTGGGATGTAATTTAAAGTTATTTATATAAATATTTATTTGAAATAATTGGTATTTAATAATAAATATTTTGTAAAATAATTATTAATATGCTATTTTTTTATAACTAATTATTTAATTGGTTATTATGTTTATAGAATCCCTATGCTATCCAGTGCTTTCCCAACTGTTTTACTATCTGGAGTAGGAATAGTAATTTTTACCCCTACGCTATCCAGTGCTTTTCCTACTGTTGCACTCTCTGGAGTTGGAATAGTAATTTTTACCCCTACGCTATCCAGCGCTTTCCCTACTGTTTCACTTACTGGAGTGGGAATAGTAATTTGTACCCCTACGCTATCCAGCGTTTTCACTCCTGTTGCACTCTGTGGAGTGGGAATAGTAATTTTTACCCCTACGCTATCCAACGCTTTCCCTACTGTTGGACTCACTGGAGTGGGAATAGTAATTTTTACTCCTATGCTATCCAGTGGTTTCCCTACTGTTGCATTCTCTGTAGTTGGAATAGTAATTTTTTTCCCTACGCTACCCAACACTTTCCCTACTGTTGCACTCTCTGGAGTGGGAATAGTAATGTTTACCCTTACGCTATCCAACGCTTTCCCTACTATTGCACTCTCTGGAGTTGGAATAGTAATTTTTACCCCTACGCTATCCAACGCTTTCCCTACTGTTGCACTCTTTGGAGTTGTAATAGTAAATTTTTACCCCTACGCTATCCAGCGCTTTCCCTACTGTTTCACTTACTGGAGTGGGAATAGTAATTTGTACCCCTACGCTATCCAGCGTTTTCACTACTGTTGCACTCTCTGGAGTTGGAATAGTAATTTTTACCCCAACGCTATCCAGCGCTTTCCCTACTGTTTCACTTACTGGAGTGGGAATAGTAATTTGTACCCCTACGCTATCCAGCGTTTTCACTGCTGTTGCACTCTCTGGTGTGGGAATAGTAATTTTTACCCCTATGCTATGCAATGTTTTCCCTACTGTTGCACTCATTGGAGTGGGAATAGTAATTTTTACTCCTAAGCTATCCAGCGTTTTCACTACTGTTGCACTCTCTGGAGTGGGAATAGTAATTTTTACCCCTATGCTATCCAACGCTTTCCCTACTGTTGGACTCACTGGAGTGGGAATGGTAATTTTTACCACTATGCTATCCAGTGGTTTCCCTACTGTTGCATTCTCTGTAGTTGGAATAGTAATTTTAACCCTACGCTATCCAACGCTTTCCCTACTGTTGCACTCTTTGGAGTTGGAATAGTAATTTTTACCCCTACGCTATCCAACATTTTCCTTACTGTTGTTTTTGTTGGAGTTGGACTAGTAGTTTTATTGTGTCTGATATTTAATATGTTTTGTATTATTTTAGCTATTGTAATATATCATTAATAATAACAATTATTCACATTAAAAATATTGATTATTATTTGCTATATGTAATTATTAAATATTTATTAATGTTATTGTTTTATGTGTATAGATGTATTGGTAATTTTTAAAAACATTTAATAATTTATATGTTACAGAAATTATTATTAAAATTAATTATTAAGTAAGTATATATATTATATATTATATGTGTATGTTTAATTAAAGTTTTATTAAATTATATATATTAATTATACATTTTAAATATCATACAATATATTTAATTATGTTTCTTTAATTTCTAAGTATAATTTGGTTTATTTTACATATTTTTTTAAAGTAAAAGAAAAACAATATTTTTAATAACAATATTTTTGACATCGATATTTAATTTTCGATATTTTTGTACTTACCATGTTGTAGATAGGATGTCGATATTCTTGACATCGATATTTTTGTTGCGATATATTTGTAGGTCGATTTTCTGTCTGTCGAAATTATGTCATACAACCCATCTCGGCCCTGGGCACTAATGTGAATGCAGTTTTACCATCAGCAGGATCACAATTGACCACAGTTGCACAGATTCACATTGTCAATCCGGCCCCGAAACCCCTGGGGGACGGGAATTCTGACCACTCACCCATACTGATTGAAGAAACAGCGAGCACGCCCATGGCGCATATGGAAATTAAATCTGTCAGTGATGAGGCTATCACTCGATCAAAAAAGGCCACCAGGAATGGTGTGATAAGTCTATCAAAATCTATGATAGCAAGCACCGATGAGTCGCCTGCAAAGCGCACAAGAGGGGGAGCAGCACAAAAACAGAAGCCCAAGCCTAAGCCTGGATCTAAACATCAAACAATTAGGTTTCCCGATAAGCAGACACCAGAACCTAACAATGGATTGGCTGGGACCTGTGTTCCAGACGGTGAAAATCGGGTAGCAGTGGAGGATAAGGATGATCCCGAACTCTGGACACGATTGGAGACTATAATGAGTACTCTTATGGGACCCCTTTTATGTAAACTAGAGGCAATAGAAAAAAGACTGTCGGCTCTCCAGAACTCTGATAATGTATTAATCAATACAGGGGCATGTAGATGTTCATGTATCAATTGGGGGGGAGCAGAAGTCATTAATGCGCAAGCCTGTGCAAGCCCCTTCTCCCATCAATGAGATGGTTCAGAGGGCAAAGGGGGTAATTGAACAGGTACTAGTGGAATGTGGGAGGGCTAATAGCAACCAAAGTATGGGTCTTGAAACATCGAGACCAAACTCAAGTGGGGTAAATGGGGGGCCAAGGGATTTTAGGACAGTGACTCCAAGTAATCCTCCATGTTAGTCAGTGGATACCTCTAGATTAGGAAGGGGAGTTAAAGTGCCGCATCAAGCAAAAGAGATGGCCTCACAACTGGCGCGTAGTACCCCTGGCTTACCTGTTCTAGACCTTCCCTCTACCTCAAGCCCATATACAGTTGTGCTGACAGGCGTCCCAGCTTATACCATTCAAAGGGAGGAATCCACGACACAACTGCTTAACAAGGTGGTGCATTGGATGCGTAGAAACGTGGGGTTCAATATTAGAGACCATAGACACATCTTGATGGCAAGGAGGGTATCTTGGGTCGGCGGTTCAAGGAAAGCATTCCCAGGGGACTGTGTGATTGTGACACTTAGGTTCCCTGAACTGGTGCGTAAGACCCTTTCCCAGAGTAGAGGGCCTTACTTAGCCAATGCGGACTCGAGCATTAATATGCTTCCGCTGTTGTTTTTTTTACAGACACTTGGTCAACCCTAACATGCCACACGGACATGTGGGCCGACAGGAGGATGATCTCTGGCAGGCCAATATAGTGCCAATAAGTAACACCTTTGCACCACTTAGAGACCTGGATGACATCAATTGACTAAATCGGGTGGGGGAAGTAGATACCGCTCACAACAGCTGGGTGCTCAATACTGACCAAAGATGGAGGGGAGGAGAGCAAAGCATAGGGACAGATGAAGACCAAGATACCTGTGAACCTCAGGTGGTAAACGCCCATGAGGTTAGGGGCATAAGTAAGCCTACCAACAGGTCTCTCAACCCCCAGGCAACTGCAAGCAGAGATAGGCAAACTGGGAAAGACATAAAAATGGTCTCCTGGAACGTAGCAGGTCTGTCTTCCAAATATAAGGACCAACAATGGCTACTTTATATATGGAAGTTTCATATAATCTGTTTACAGGAAACCTGAGAACCAGTTAAGGATAACTTTTTTTTAGAAGGATATAAAACCTTCTTTTGCCCAGCGGGTAAGGCCTTGTCAGGTAGGGCCAGGGGAGGGTTGGTTATTTACGTAGATCTCACATTGCAGGGAAGATGGTCTGATCTAGCTTGGGGCACGGAAGTTGTGCAGGGGCTGAAATTTGTTAGTAAATGTTACAGGTTAGTTTTGATAAACTTTTATAATGTGAATTCAAATGGACAGGGTTCTAAAAGTCTGCACAAATTGGATACAAGAATTAATCAGTCACAGGTTCATGGCCAGATGGCTCCTCGGATGGTTTTAGCAGGCGACTTTAATTGCCATTTGTGCCCAAATCTGAGAGTATCACTTGGGGCCTGGACAACGTGCACCCTACAGGACGGTCCAAATCTGGAACACACTAAGGAGGGAAAGGAACTTAGTGGCCTTTTAAACATACATGCATTAACACACACAATGGATTTGGTTAATATTAAGCAGGACAAAATAGTTCACCCTACTTTCAAAGGCAAAGGCTGTGCCTCATTTATTGATTATATTTTTGTCTCTGCATCACTTAGAAATTGTGTGACTTGGTTTAGTATTGATTGTAGCACACTCAGTGACCATAACCCTCTTGCCCTATCACTTGCCAATGTATGCCAGGACCAGATACCCCTTGGGGCGGTGAGGGGGGTGGCCAGGGCCACGGATCAAGATAGGAGGCTGCGTTGGACACAATTTTATGGCGAGGCTTTCTATGAATCGCTTTTAAAGGAGGGTTAACATGTAAGCCAGAGGTGTATAGACCCTGAAATAGTAGGGGCAGAATTAGTGGATGCTTTCAAAGATGTCGCCCAAATAGTCGACAACCTATTGAGAGCCCCAGTCCATAAGGCAAATCTGGTCACCCCAAGATGGCTTGACCATCAATGCTCACGTGCCCTAAGAGAACTGAAAAATGCCTTAAAGATGTCCCCAAGAGATAGGGAGCAGGTGACCCTGTGCCTGAAAACTATAAGTTGGAGGTTAAAGGACGCAAAAGCCAACTACAGACACAAGCCTGGGAAGATCTATCAGAGGCGGTGACACTAAGGCATTCTACCGCATTTTGGAGAATCATAAATAATCCGTCTTTTCAAGAGGCTGATTAACCGAGACTGAGTAATAACATCCTGCCGGAGAAATGGCACGAGCACTTTTATAGGCTCTATAAGCATAATCCAAGCACAAACCAGTTGCTGGAGGAGCAATGGGAACAGGTCACACCCCCATTAAGATTCTCATTGGGAGAGGTTAAAATTGGAATTGGAGGCCTAACCAGGAATAAGGCCCTGGGCCCGGATGGGATTCCACCCGATCTTTTTATCAGTAAAGTGGATCTTTGGGCGCCAATCCTGACTAGGGTCATAAACGCAGCAGTGGACACGGTAATGCCAGTATCTTGGACCACTGCCACAATTGTCCCTATTTTAAAAAAAAGCAATTAGGATAGCCCGCAGTGTTATCGCCCGATTTCCCTTATTGACGTGTCAGCAAAGGTGTTAGGACGGGTGGTTTTAAACCGGTTGATTGACTGGGCAGAGGAGCATCGGGTCATAACCGACCTCCAATTTGGTTTTAGACCTGGAAAATCTACCACCGACCAATGCCTTAATCTGTACCTTATTTCGGCCAAATATACAATAGTCAATCAAGGGACGATGTATCTGGCATTCATGGACCTGACTGCGGCCTTTGATAGAGTTAATCGAGGGAAACTGTGGGCTATTATGGGTGGGCTTGGTGTGGACCCAGGGATCATTAACATCTTAAAATCCCTGCATTCACACACCACGGCAAGCGTCAGATACAGTCAGGAGGGGGACATAACAGAACCCTTCCTGTGCACTAGTGGGGTCAGACAGGGCTGCATATTAGCTCCCTTTTTGTTTACACTTTATATAAATGGTCTGGACCGTGAATTAAGCATGTTACAGGTGGATACCCCTAGGATAGGTACTCGGGGATCCCTGTTCTGCTTTACGCAGATGATGCAGTACTTTTAGCTCGTACCCCCAAAGGCTTGCAGCTGTTAATTGACGGGTTTGTGTCATTTATGGAGAATCTGGATTTATCGCCCAACCTGGCAAAGTCATATGTAATGGAAGTGGGGGAAAAAATGGGTAAATCCTATAAGTACACAATCGGATCGCATCACCTAGGAAAGGTACAGTCCTTTTCATATCTTGGGATTTTATTTGACCATCAACTAAATTTTAAATACTTGATAGAAGAAAAGCGCCTGGCTATGACCAGCTGTACCGGGTCCATAATGAGTTTTGCGCACAGGTTAGGATGTTGGTCCCCAGAGCAGATACTGAGACTATATAATGCTATGTGCTGTGCCAAAGTGTTGTATGGGAGCGAGGTGTGGGGTTTTACCCAGGCCACACAGTTACAAACTAAAGAGAATATATACCTTCAACGCCTGCTAAAAGTACCTCAGAGCACCCCAGCCCACATTGTTCATGAGGAACTGGGTGTCCGATATATCATGGAGAGCATGGCAGTTAAACCCTTAGTCTGTTGGATAAAAATCTGAGCAAACGAGGAGGCGTCTTTCAGCAGGCAGGTTATAGAAGATTTCCTCTCCCTTGATCATGGGCTAAAAATTCCCTGGCTCAAATACGTGAAGGAGACTTTTGAGAAAATTGGATTTGTAGACCTATTTGCCAACCCCGCTAAAGTGGGTATGAAAGATAAGGCTCTGGTAAAGGACCGATTCTTTAAATATGTATCATTGCTCCGGGAAGATACAGAGCTAGCTAAGCCGTCGGTGAGGAAACATCTAGTAGTTAGGTCTGTCAGAGGCATTGAACCATACCTGTCTTGCACAAACAGTGCACATGATAGATTCCTAATGACCCGGTTTAGGCTGAATCTCTTGCATCATGTTTTAGCAGACCCGGCAGGGTTCACACTTTTTATAAAGATGAAGGGGCCCTGTGGCTGCGATCATAGATCTCCTCAGGACACCCTCCATTTCATTCTACTCTGCCCTTTCTTCTCATATCCCAGGAGACTCTTCCTGAAGGGAATTTTAAAGAAAGCCAGATTCAAACAGGCTCGGGTGGCACCGTTATTTTTAAAATCGGCCCCAGATGCTTTTACACTTTTTTGTACCATTAATTTTTTAAGGGCTGCATTCAGATTACGGAACACAAGTGGCAGTGGTAACCTGTAGATTCCCTGTCATAATTACCTATTATTTTTTAAGAATGGTCTCCATGACTGCAGATGAACTGGCTGGACGTGGGATAGGTGCAATGTAATCTTTTACCTTTTGACTGAAATTGTATTATACGGCTTTTAAACTGGTGGATTATTAACTTTTTTTATGTCTGTACCTGTAACTTGTTTTGGATAATTTGTTGCTTTTATGGTATCTTTTTTATTCCGAATAAAGTTTCACCTCTCAAAGTCACGGTTAATCCTCTCCACAACAGAATTGCCCTCATGCCGATATAGAGAAGAATATGGCACTTGTACACCCAGGGAAGCCATAGTATCCTGGTAGGCTTTAGAAGCAAAAGCCGGGCCCTGGTCTGAGTGGAATGTTCTGCATACATGTGTCCTGATAAATACTTGCATGTATTTTATAACAGTGCCATGAGTCTCCTATAGGGCTCGCTGTCATTTTTACTAATGTTAGCCTAACTAAAAACATAATAGGCCGCTTTTGCTTTGCACACATTACACAGTAACACAATTGTTTTTGTGCCACAATGTTATTTGCAAAATATGCGGCATGTTTTGTTATTCTGCTTTCTGCTGGGATTCCGTCTGTACATCGTATAGGGCCAAACAACATTGTGCCCTGTATTTGTCTGTGATCGGACACTAATACCTAGACATATTAGAGTGATCCAGATGCTGATTTCCCAACAGAGCAAGTCTTATTATATAAGCCAGGACTTGCAGTTCTAAAAACAGAGGCTTGCAGAGAAAAGCTCAAGAGATGAATGTGCTGTGAGCCTTAGATGTAGACCTACTGATTATGACTCTCAGATATGGGGTCTGGCACTAATCCAAGAAATCTTTAGTATTATATTGTATTTTCCCAGTAAGGTTAGGTTTAGGCTAATTTGTCATTCACTGTGAAAGGGTTTTTCATTGTGTACTGTTTATGAATTATGTTAATCACAATTATTGACTTGCATATGTCTACAAATTGTAGTATAATCTTCGTAGAACATGTTAATTTCAATAAATATTTTATGCTTTCCTTTTATTATGGACATGTGTGAGTGAGAGAACAAAAGATGATGACCCATTACCGAGACTCCTGAGAGAGTTCAGAGTGTTGTGTTCGCTGGTGCTAAGTTACCTATCTCGCTGGAAGGTTAGGAGGGCAGGTAAAGCACTATGAGTTAGTCTGGATTTGGGGCCATGGATACTGATATGTTATGGTGACTGAGTCCCTACATGCTGACGTCCTGTGATCCCAGGCATAGTTCTGTTCCTGAGCAGAATCCCTACCACAACAGTACGAACATCAACTGAACACTGTGGCCAAATCCAGAGGAACCTTGAGCAAGAATCAACTGCAACTAGAATGAATTTAAATGCTGTATCCGAATTAAGGGGACCACAGTGGTTTGTTAGAAATTAACAGGTGTGTCTGTGGTGGACGAGTCACAGTTAAAGCTTTAATTTGTTGACAAATATCACAACAAAGGACATATTTTTTTATATAAGCTATGCCACCAATAACGTTGCTCTAGAAGCAAAATTTAGGCGCCAAAACCGACAAGTGCAGAAGCAACACCTTCATGCACAGCTGTCAATAAAGCAAGTCTGCGTTCTTGGTCGGGATTCGAACAATCACCAACTCGTGTAGTAGCTACAAAAGTAATGTTTTTGTTCACTTACGTGGTATGTATATTTAGAAGGAAGGCCCTTCGGTAAAGGGGTACCATTTTAATTTGCATTAATAGCTGGTAAAATATCAGAATCCATTCTCGTTTTAGGATGAGTAATTGCAGAAACAGTAGCAGTCACTACTTCAAATGTGGCCGCTTCATCAGCTAGAGAATTCTCTACAACGTGTGCTCCCACACGCTGATGATTCAACGTATCTATAATATGAGTCCGTGGCAACCTATCTGTGAGGTCTGCCACTTTAACCTAAAGCGTTTTATCCTTGATTTTGTTGCCTTTAGAATCTGTCTTCCGACCTAAATAATGTAAATTATTATCAAAGGACTGTACACAATAATACGAATCACGCACTATAAGTGTGGGGAATTCAGGATCCGTATGTTCGAGTGCAAGAAGCAGAGCCATTAGTTCAGCCAACTGAGCAGTGCAGTCCCCTAAGGACTAAATGCGAGTTTTTTCTTGTTGGAATTTGCTATCCAACATTATACCAACAAGGGTGGTGAACGCCACCAAATATTGCAGTTTAGAATCTATAGTAGGCTATGCTGAACTATCAGTGTAAACAATATATTTATACTGTTCAAGATGCAAGACAGTGGTGGGCATGGGTAAACATTCTCATATTGTAGAAGTTCTTGTGTCTGTAAAGGCGAATCAAAGACAAAGTCAACATCAACACCTGTTAAGGATGCTGCCCATTGTATCCTAGAAATATGTAATCCACTCTGGCTAAGTGTGGGCTTAACGCATCATCCATCAGGTGGATGTCATCTACATAAGACAATGTGTCAGGGTCAATATCATCTAGAATTGACACTGTGCGGACAGCAAACAGTCATGGACTGTTCTTATATCTCATTGCTAGGCTTGTAAAGCTAAGTTGAAAGCCAAGTGCTGAGGAGGCTGTTCCAATCTTTGTTTTCAGGTGCTAGATTGTAGCTGGATAAAACATTGGAAATATCCAAGGTTGTTTTGTATTTTTTACAGACTATATTGTTAATTAGTGCCATTCTGTGTGTATTTTGTGTTGCAAACATGAGTGTATGACTGTTTAAATGTCTATAGACTAAGACTATACGGTATGAATCATCTGGTTTCAAAGCAGGAGAAAGGGGATTATTCATCTTAGGGACACAGGGTTCAATTACTCCCTTTTACTCCATTTGGGAGGGTATTTCTATAACAGGTGCTTTAGCATCACGTTTAATGGGATATTGTGGTTGTTTACTTTTAGCTTTGGGTACATTCCTTTTCACCATTGCTTCACAAACATTGAACTCTACACCAAACATATTGCTACATGGTAAAACCCTCGTTGTAAAGGCTGCTTTCCACAAACATACTGTCGCTGTCTATCCACACTTGGCCAGCAGGAGCATTAGCTAAACTATTTTAACGAAGCCCTGACCTGCAGATTAAAAATTGTTGTCTGTTTTTCTTGTGCAGACACACAACCGCCGGAGTTATATCACTGTGAGTGTAGCCTTTATCGTGCACATGCAAAAATAACAATTGATGGACAGAATGCAGAACAATGTCATACATTTACCCCAGTACAGAGATCGGGGCCTAAATCCATCATTTTTTTGCTCATCATGCCATTCCAGTTTGGACGCAGCCATATGCAAATCAGCCTTGACCCTGCGCCAATGGGAACAGTCCAGCCCGAACTGCCAGGCCAGGTCCTCCCATACTGCTGGTAGATTGCATGAATTTTGAAAGTAAGGTATACCCTTGAGTTCAGTTTTTATGTGGGATATTGTAAAGAGGCGGTAATTCCACAAGATGATGCAAAAATGTTTTGCACACACTGTAATGCAGCTACTTGGAAGTTAGTGGCTTGCGGGATGTATCCATCCACCAGCTGGCTGATGGCCCATCTATCTATCTGAAGGAGCCATTTGGCAAGGATGCCCACCTCATGAAGAACACTCTATCATCACACCCTGATTAACTTCACGTTATTTCAGATTTAATCTAAATCCATACAATTAGGAACAGATTGGACTCTTAGGAAAATGGTCCAACACTTACATCACTGGCAAAAAGTTTGGGATTTTGGCTTGATTTACAACTTTAAAAACAACTATTATGAAACTGATTCACACAACTCAATCTCAACTTTGTCCATTCAGAAAAGACAAGGGTTTTATTCATCTGTCCTATTTGGAGATTACAGAGCAATTGTTTGTTTGTTAACTCCCATTTTACAGGGGCAATATTATTCATTTATTTAGTTAACAGTTTCATAAAGTGTACCTAAATCTCAAGACTATCTGGGACCTTTACTGCAGAACAGAAATGAAATACAGTACTGAGAGTGAAAGAAAAGTAGGATCATAGATAGATAAGAGATTTAAGTTGGATGCCGCAGAGAGTACATTATTGCTTGAGAGAGATATAGTGAGACAAATTTTTAATTGTCATCTCAAGGATGGGCCAGTTTCTTAAATTAAAAAGGATAAAAAGTTCATTGAATACAGACTATAAATTTATAGTAAATTTATATCAAATAGAATGAATAGTGTTGCTGTCGGGCTGATCCATAATGAGCAGAATGGTTTTATTGCAAGACACTAACTATATTCCAAAACAAACTACCGCACCCACCTTGACATCCCCAACAACCCCAACTCCACCACCCTCCTGGACAACCTCATCAGCATCGGACAGGAACAACTTATCACCACGCCTGCGCACAAGGCAGGACACACCCTCGACCCCATATTCGTAGGAGGTAACAACATCCATTTCAGCCACACCAACAAACCCCCATGGATGGACCACCACTGCGTCCACTTCCACATCAACATACCCACACCACCCAAACCTGCACCACTCCCTCCACGAAGGAACTGGAGCAAAGTCACTGAGGAACACGTCAACTCCACCCTCAACCTTGTCGCACCCACCACCTCGATCAACGCAAACCTCGCAGCCAAAGAACTCCACAGATGGATCTCCAAATGAGCGGACAAGCTTGCACCCCTACGTCACCCCGACAGACAGTACCCCAGGAAGGCCACCTGGTTCACCGCCAACCTCCAAGAATCCAAACGCACCTGCAGACGTCTCGAGAAGAACTGGAAAAACAGCAAAACCTCAGAAGACCGCACCACCTACAAGAATGCCATGACAGAATACCACCAACGCGTTAGATCCACCAAAATGGCCTTCATCCAAAACAAGATCCTCGCCAACTCCAGCAACTCCAAAGAACTCATCAGCATCATCCGGGAATTTACCAAGCCCCTCAGCGAAACCACGGACATCACCCCATCCCAGGACCTCTGCAACAAGATTGGCACCTACTTCCACCTGAAAATCAAAAGCCTCTACGACAACTTCAACGACCAGACACCTGACTCCGAAACCATCTCCCTCTCCAGCAACGCCAGTCAGCCCACCATCTTCTCCTGCACCCCAGTCACCACCGAAGACTCCACCTGGACCATGAAAGGCATCCACTCAGGGGCCCCCACGGACACCTGCCCACTGCACATCTTCCACAGAGCTGCCACTGCCATCGCTCCAGAACCACGACGCACATCAACGCCACCTTTAAGACCGGCATCTATCCCAACAACTGGAAACGTGCAGAAGTCAGACTCCTGGTCAAGAAGCCCACAGCAGATCCCACGGATCTCAAGACCTACCGTCCCATCTTCCTCCTCCCCTTAGCGGCCAAAGTCTCAGAGAAGACCATCAATGCACAACTAAACAATATCATCGAAGAAAACTCCATTCTCGACCACTTTCAATCCGGATTCCGCAGCAACCACAGCACCGAGACCGTCCTACTCACCACCACAGATGACATCCGCACCCTCCTCGACCAAGGACACACCACGGCTCTGATCCTACTCAACCTCTCGGAAGCATTCAACACCATCTCCCACCACACACTCACCGCCAGACTCCATGACGCCAACATTCAAGGAACAGCCCTCGCCTGGATCTGCTTGTTCCTCACTGGCAGAACCCAAAGAATCAGACTACCACCCTTCCTCTCTGAACTCAAGGAAATCAACTGCGGAGTACCCCAAGGATTGTCGCTCAGCCCCACGCTCTTCAACATCTACATCTACATTGCCCCCTCGCCACCATCGTCAGACAGCGCAGACTCAGCATAGTATCCTATGACGCCCAGTTAATTCTCTCCCTCACTAAGGACCCCATCACCACCAGACTCAACTTCCAGGAAGGAATGAAGGACGTCACATCCTGGATGAGCAGCAGCTGCCTGAAGCTCAACTCGGTCAAGACAGAGGTCCTTGTCCTCAGACCCTCCCCATCTGCATGGAACATCACCTGGTGGCCCACCACCGTCGGCAGCCCTCCCACGCCCTCGGATCACGCCCAGAACCTCAGTATCGTAATCAACTCCTACCTCTCTATGACCCGACAGGTCAACGCCATTGCCTCCAGCTGCTTCCACCCTCCACATCCTCTGAAAGACCTTCAAATGGATCCCCAGCAGGTGACAGAAAAGCCCTCTACACCAGGATCAACAAGTCTCTGCTTCGCAAGCTCCACACGATCTAGAACACCGCAGCCAGACCCGTACTCGGCATCCCTCAACACAAACACATACCCCAACACCTGCGGAAATTCCACTGGCTCCCTGTTGAGAAGAGAGTTACTTTCAAGATACTCACCCACACCTACAAATGCCTCCACAACACCGGACCTCAATACCTCAACGAAAGGATCTTCTTCCACCGACCCTAGATAAACCTACGATCCGCGACCTCGCTGAAACCCCATGCATCCGCAAAGACAGACCGGTGGAAGAGCCTTCTCCTACATTGCGGCCAAGGCCTGGAACGAGCTCCCGATCGACATCAGATGTGCCCCCTCCCTGAACATCTTCAGGAAGACACTCAAGACCTGGCTCTTCGACTGAACGGAGCTGCTTAACCCCTCCCCCCCCAGCGCCTTGAGACCCTCACGGGTGAGTTGTGCACTTACAATTCCCATGATTGTTTGATTGGCTATTTAATTGAAGCCTTTTATGTTTCTAATTTGAAGCAGATTACGCCCAGAGAGTTTTTATTAGCTGCAAAGAAAGCTTTAGAATCCTGTTTTAGGAATGTCCTTTCTATATAGTACAGAAATTTGGCTTCCCCGTTCCGCTTAAGAGACTTTTAAATAATCTAATTAGGAATTCTGAAGCCAGGCCGATTACCAATCCTGCTGAAGCCGGCTCCTTCAAAATTAATCTTGGAACTAGAGAGGATTTTCTTTATCTCCCCTTTTATTTGCTTTCTATATAGAACCAGTGGTTCTATAAAGATAATATTATACCTCCACCGCTTTCAAATATGGCTAAAATCAAACAATATGCTGACAAGATAATTCTTTTTTTATACTGGATAAGCAGATTCAGGAGAGGGTATTTGAATTTTTCACTCGATTTCAAGCAGTGGGTGAGTATAAAATAAATGTAAATGTAAATAGTAGCACATACAAGAATCTTACAGTAGTCAAGTGAAACGTTACTTATGGATAAATCTAACAGCCAATTTAAAAGACCTATCCAATTTAAATTATAGACCGCTGTCCATGAGAATAAAATCCCTGCTCCAGAAATGGAATCCTCTTCCCCTGTACCCTATTGTTAGAGTTGCATTCATCTGTATGTCTTTTCTATCGTTATTCAACTTTGCATTTGCTGCAGTTTCTTCTACTTTATATGCAACCTTTTTTAAGAAGCTGGAATCCACACTCATCATTTATCTGAAAGATTAAAATTCCTACATTAGTACTTAGTAATTTATATAGGCCAACATTAGAAGGTGGCTTAGCTCTCTCCAATATTATCATGTACTATTATTCTTATTTTGCACACAACTCGTACAGATATAAGACTCTGCTTTCTGTAAGAATCTAAGCATTTTGATAATGATTCATTGATCATTATTTTAAAGGATAATAATTTGAAGACTTTTTGAGATTGATTAAATTACCTCAGAAAGTATGCTATAAGAGTGTTTTTCCAAAAAGAAAGTAAACATTTTGACATGTTTTCAATCCCCTATATGAATGTCATAAATACAGCTGGAAGATTTCAGATTTAAAGACCATCCCTTAATGAATAAACTACAATATAAATGTGATGACATGGGTCGGCTTAAACCATTGGCCAAAAGTTTTTTTGAAAGTTAGTTTATTTAGTTATATAATTCTATCAAAATTCTTAAAGTGTAGATGGTCAAAGTATAGAGTGCAATGCAGATTTGGTAAGGGATTTAATTGAGAATCCAACCTCGAGGAAGGTAGGAAATAGAAAAAAAGACATATAACCATCAACAAAGTGGAAATCTTTCCAAAGATTTTGTGAAAATGGGGAACAAAAAAAATGTTTATTCTAATATTGGCAGTCTGAAATATAACCAATAAGATGAATTTTTTCAGTGCTTTGAGAGGCTAATTTCCAAAAGATGCCGTTTTGCGTAAAATGAATAATTTATCAAACACCACTATTTTTTAACAAGATTAAGCCCACATGTCCAAACACGTGCTTTAGGTGTGCATCTTTGTAAACTAGAAACTGGTCACATACTATATTCTGTTGTCATGGAATATGCAATTTTTGGACAGAAGTGCGACAATATTGAGAGAAAGATCTCAAGATTATAATACCCAGAGATCCCATATAAACTCATTGGGCTATGCACTTATTGTTGGAGCCTCAGTCAGAGATTATAATTTAATCTTCATCTTTATACTTATCACCCATTGTTGCTCGTACACAGACAGAGATCCAAATAGATTTTGTCTTTTGCTGCTTGATTAGATAAGATGCAAAGTGTTAAACAGCATAAACAATTAAATGTGACTAGCTCCAGTTTAGGTCACAAATTCACAAAAGTTTGGGAAGCTTTGTATAAATATTAAAACAAAATTTGTTCTGGACAGTCCAGATAGCATTGTATGTATGCAGACCATACGGATGGTTATATATTTTTATTTAATATGGATTATCGAGTGCACATGAATGTTTGATGTTTGTATTAATGAATTGTTATTTTAAAATGTATACTTGATCGACGTCTCTGAACAAAAGGGTAGCAAGAGAGAACAGGATTTAAAGTGGGATCTGGAGGAATGAGTAAAGATAGGGTGAAATGAAATATATAAAACAATAGCTTATTTTCTAATTTATAGTTGAATTTTAGATGTCAGCAACCACTTAAAAATTGCTATTTAAAAATTAGAAAAATAAAGAAAGTGTGCTCAAATTATCCAAGAATGTATCAATATATGCATCACATATTTGCACCTTTCTACTTTATATTAATTCATATTAATGAGTAATAGTTACTTGTACTCTGCATCCTCTGCTGTAGACAAGTGTGAATAAAGTGCTTTTCTCCACCTACATAAAAAAATTGATTAACGAGGAGCATCTGGTCAAAAGACTCCAAAAGTCTCAATTTCCAAACTACAGAACTTGTGTAGTAGGATAGTGATGTTTGGAGCTTCTCAGGTGTCAGTTATTTGAAGCACAGTGTTAGACTTGGCCTTCTTTGCAGGGTCATCCGCTAACCTTTTTGCCTTAACCATTCCGTTTTCTAAACCCGTTTTGTTGGCTTTTTAAACACTGCCCACTTTACCACTGCTAACCAGTGCTAAAGTGCATGTGCTCTTTCCCTCAAACTTGCTAACAGTGGCTTCCACCTAATTGGCACATTTTCTTTACTTGTAAGTACCAAGTAAATTGGTACTACATGTACCCCAGGCTGTAAATTAAATGGTACTGGGGGGCCTGCAGCACTCAATGTGCCACCCACTAAAGTAACCCTTTACACATTTTTCAGGCCTGCCATCACAGCTTGTGTGTGCAGTTTAAACTGCCATTTCGACCTTGCAAAATAAACCTGTTGCCTGGTCTAAACCTTCCTTTTCAATACATATAAGGCACCCCTATGGTAGGCCCTAAACATCCAGGGGCAGAGTGCGATGTATTTAAAAAATTGCCCATGTACTTTAGACTTTTACATGTCCTGGCAGTGAAAAACTCTTTGTTTTTCACTATTGCAAGCCCTGCCTCTCTCATAGGATAACACTGCTTGCTGTGAGTCCAGAGGGTTGAGCACAGATTAATTTGGGGTTTGCTTGTGTTTCCCGTTGATAAGAATTGTATTTGCTGCGTGAGTAGGTTTTCACACCCCTTGAACCAGTAACGCAATTTCCTACACACAGGTATCTTATTCTCAAGTACTATTTAAATTAAATAGAACATTTTAGTGTATCAAAATGTACACTACTCGCACCACGATTATGTTTTTTTGGTACAGTCTAAAGGATTTACCTCCATAAATGCTGGCTACATCAGCCTTTCGAAATATTGTATATGGAATTTTCTTTAGCTGTAATCTGTATGTTCCTAATTGCATTCTGTGTCCCCTATACCAACCTCAAAAAGAAAGTAGTGAATTTAGCATACCTCGCTGATTTTGGAATTGCTAAATCCACCCTTTTCAATCTGCTGAGCATCGTGCTGAAGATTTGTGTTGTCGTGGTCTTTGCATTCATACAATGTTCCCACGACAATTTAGCACCAAGTAGGATCCCTTAGTACTTATACCTATCAACTCTCTGAAGTGCTATTTTCGTTTAATGGCTAGTATCCAGTATAATTGATTTTACTGACTATATGTACCTGGATCTTTTTGTTGTTTATTCCAATATGGTTACAAGTAGCATACAAATCAAAGGTGTTGATGGAACCGAATACACAATCTGGGTTTGGTCTAAGATTAATACTTCATCATGGTAATCAAGGGAATGTGTTTGAATCCACCCACGTTCTTCACTACTGCCAATTCCAGGTTCAGGTCTCTTAGGAAGCTATTGAACAGGGTTGATGTAAGAATGCACCCCTAATATTATCCTGCTTTTATTGGTATGTTTAATTATTTATTTTGCATTTTTATTACGCGTAACTGGGTGATCTCTTTACAAAGAATCCATGAAACAGGTAAAGAAACCATAAAACAAAGGAAGGTAGCAAAAAAGGGCAGGGGTTTACCAAAACAGACACCTGAGAGCAGGACAAAAAGGAGACAAAAATATCTGGTAGAGCATCAGGGACAGTGGGTTGAGGGATGAGGAAGGGCAGAAAGGTAAGAACAAGGGTATAATTATAGCAGCAGTAATAGGAGTGAGGAGGGGTGGTGGAGTACAGTGAAAGAGAAAGAATGGACTCATTTGACTGGGTGAATGGAGGGTGAAACTGAAAGGAAGGAATTGTGAAACAGAAAAAATGGGTTAATTAAACTGGGTGATTGGAAAGGGAAGCGGAGTAAGAGGAAGTCGATGGCTGGCCTGAAGTTCTTTGGGATCAGTCTGAGCTTCTTGCTTAAAGTTCTTTAGCAGTGATGTGCTTTGACAAACGTTTAGTGTTCCTGGAAAGATGCTATTTTGGATTTATGAATTATTAAGTAGGCGCCTCAGATTGAAGAGTGGTCAGACATTCTTTTGATTTGCTGAGGGGAGGATTCTATTGGCATAAAAAAGTGTGTTCTTTAAGGTTTTGACACTTTAGGCAAGATAGTCTTTGAAGATTGTTTTTAACTCAGCTCATGAGTAAGCAGAGTTTGGTAGTAGTCCATCGTCAACTAATGAGTTGGAAGTAGTTGAAAGCTATACCTAGAGGAGGGTGATTTTTGGAATTCTTTGTATTTGGATGCAGAAAGGGATGTGTTAGGTCATCTGGTACATTCAGGTTGCTGTTAACTTTTCAAAATAATTTTCTCAACCTGTTAACAGAGGACTGGATTATGTCTTTCAGGAATAGCACCGTAGGAGAATGGTGTCAAATGTATGTTGTATGTTAGTATGTATGTGGCATTTCAATAGCGTAATGCTAGCAAAAAGGTAGTGGGATGCTTTACAGGTCAAAGACTAGCATAAAGTCAACGAGTGATGGTAGAGGTAGCTGGTTTGTAGTCTGGTAATGCATTGAGAAGTAGTGTTCTTTAAAGAAGTCACATTCAACTTTTTCATAAATTGGAGCAGCGTTGGGGTGGTCCCAGCTGATATGAGGATGGTGTATTATTTTCCTGATGCTTTCAGGGTATAGAGATTTGGTGAGATGTTATTTAATCTCCATTTCCATTCCTGTTTATGGAGCTTTCATACTTTTATAAAGAGTTCTTCAGAGACTACCACACCAACAGTATAGTAAGCTATTAACACTCTAAGTAGTGTGTGTTCAAATCTCCTAAGAAAAATGTTTCATTTTGAAATATTAGCCCTCACCCATAACTAATGGCATCATCGAGCTCTACAACCAAATAATAATTCTGTCATATTGGACTCTACCATGCTAGTGGGAGGAACTAGTATGTGTTTGCTTTTGTTTGGTTTGGATCTAGAGTGATCTTTATTGAACTAAAATTGCCTTGAAAACATAATTCAATATGTTATTGCATTCTAATTTTGTCCAGAAGAGATTAAAAAGACAAATTGAATAAAAACACATGCAAGATACTTGCTTAGTATGTGGAATGAAGGATATTCCTATGGAGTAAGCACCAACATACAGACATTAATCTTTTTTTTCTTTTTTAGAAACAAATCTGAGGTTGATCATTGTGTACACGATCCAGGTATTACACGGCTCCTCATGGCCTACTCTTTGGAAGACATGCAAAATGCTCTCCTGCCGAGGCTGAGAGTATAAATCGATATCTACGGACCTATGGAGCCCCCCATTGATACCTTTCCTCTATATAAGACTGTCCATATTTTTTTTTTTTGTAATTTCAGTTTCTGTATTGTACACTTATTTTTGAATATTGTATGTTTGTATGTTTGTCAATTCTTTCTTTCTCAATAAAAATTTTATAAAAAAAGACACAAATGAACGTTCCACCTGTAAAAAAAATTGGTGTCACACTGCAAGCATCATGATAGCACACAAGCAGGTGTAAATGTAGCTACAAAATGTTCCCCTTCATCCATCTGCACGGTAAGTGACATCACTGCATTTCTCATCATCCATTTGCACAGGAAGTGAGATCACTGGTTTTCCACCAAAATTGTTTTTAAAAGAAGAATCCAAGTAGGAGGACTTCATTTCCCATCATCCATCTGCACAGTAAGCAATGCCACAGTATTTTCCTTCACAGGAAATTACATTGCTTCCTGTTTTCTCCCACTCCTAAAGAAACTAAAACTGGACCCTGATGACCTTGCCAACTACCTGACCACCACTCTCCTACCATTCATCAACAAGATCATTGAAAAAGCAGTGTTTGTTTAGCTCCAAGAGCACATAAATGCTAACCACCTCCTGCACGACTACTAATCTGTCTTCAGATCACACCGTAGCAAAGGAACCACGATGTTACACTTCATAGACAATGCCCTATCGGCCACAAATGAAGATGACCTCTGCCTCCTGATATTGCCGGACCTCTCAGCTTCCTTCAACACAATTGCCATCCCATCCTCAAGTCGTGACTAAGTTTCACTGGCAATGTCCTTCACTGGTTGCCCTCCTACATTCCCAACCACACACGTTTGTTTACATGGGCACCTCCATGTCACAAAAGATCCCTATAACATGGAGTCCCCTAGGGTTTTCATTGTGTCGTTTGGTATTCTACTCATAGACAACAGCATCAAGATTCACCAATATGACAATGACCACATACCTTCTTGATTGTCTCCTCAGCTTCAGACATTCAATGCCTCAAATACTGCTTTCACATCAGCTGAACCAAGACTGAATGCCTATTATTTGCAAAGAACAACAAACAGGATGCAAAAAGGCAGGAGAGCTGGATTGGCTTTGGGGGTGGTGCACTGGGACTGGCATCGTCCAGTGAGAGAAATTGTTAAAAATTACTGCAGAGCTGTTCATGTGAGGCTGTAAGCTGAGTTTGGGAGCAGAGAGTGAGTTTTTGTAAGCGCTAGAAGGTCTGGCGTACAAGGGCTGAAATTGTGTTCACAACAGTAGATCATGGTTTGTGGGAGGCAGTGGTCATTTTGTGAGGTCTTTGGTGGTTGATTGCTAGTGATGGCTGGGGCAAAGGTTTTTGAAAATAAGTAATTGGGCATCCTGGGTCGCTCAGAATTGTGGTATCTTCATTAGGAGAGTAAGAGAACTTTGCTTTGGAACAATTACTGCATTTTTGTTACGAGAGAACGACTTGTCTGTTTTGAATAAGTGCACAGTAAGACTATAGCCATGGCCAACACAAGTTTGAGGCAAGTTCTAAAGCCCATATGGTGGAAAAGCAAAACATCCTACTTTCAGACACCACTAATGGAAACACTCTCACACCTCTTACATACAAGTTCCTACACACTAATAACAGTACTTAGACATGTTACAGTTGCAGTCTGACACTACTGGCAGCACTGTCACACCTTTCACAAACTTGACGTTTCACTCTCTCGGTAGCACTCGTATCCCTCATCGAGCAGTAGTCTGACATCAGAGACTGTACTCCCACACACCACACAGATTGGCAGTTACAAACTACCGGAAGCATTCTTACACACCTCACAAACTACAGGAAAGCGAGTCGGTCTGACAGACAACATATCATGTCTCTATTAATTGGTGAGTTTGTATGTTTAGTTTTGTTGATGAATGAATTCAAGAATGAGTCAAAGGGCTGATGAATAGATGCATGAATGGAAGGATATGTGATTGAGCTAATGGAGGATAAGTGATTGAGTGTCCAGATGAATGAATGAATGCATAGATGAGAGCATAGTGGCACTTTCAGTTATAAGCTAAATGTATTGGCTTTCCAAATGCTTGTAATATATTTGTTTTCTTACTAGAATATTGTTTTTTTTTTTAAACAGTCTGTTAAAGGAGTGTCTGTGAAATCTCCTGCTTAAAACCAACATTATTGTTTTCTTTTCAGGCCAATCCTGGTTATACCATCAATGCTGCATGGATCAAAACTTTAAATCCAGCAGCAGCTGTTTAACTCAGTTATCCTTAAAAATAATTGCAAAGTTGGCAGACTATCAAAATTCAATTTTTATAAGTGGCTAATAACTCAAAACCCATACAAGATATCAGCAGGTCCGACAAACAATGCTTGAAAGAACTGGTCCATTTGAAGATCTTGGCATGGACCTCTGTGGGCCTGATGATCTTAGGCTTCCATGGATCTCAACCAAATTGCCTGAATGACCAGTGTTTTTTTGTTAGTCCCTTTTCCAAGATAAGGCAAATAACTTGTGCATAATGATTGCTTTCAACCCACAAGACAAATGTAAAATTTTGTTTCAGTGCGCCTTAGGCAGCACTCGCCAGCCACCTCTGCTGCTGCTGGTAGAGCCCTCCATTCCTGTGGCACTTCATGGTTCCTGACAAGTGTCAAGGCAGCAATAGAAACAAGAACGAAAAAAATAGGGGGTTGGACGACAGAGTATCAGATCAGGTCCAGGCAAACAGGAAGAGACAACCTTGGGGCACAAGCACGGTCGGCCAACCAACTGCATCAAGATTATGTGCAAATTCTGTTAGTGTCCGGTCTAGGAAGCCTTAAGTTTCCTCAGATTCTAGTCTTCCGTCTGTTTGAGCAATTTCAGCATACTAAACCAGTTTTGTTGTGTTCCAATCAGAAGCAGTTTGATTTTTGTTTTCTTGCTCTGTCTCATTCTCGAGCACATAGCCTGTCCAGCTGTGTTTCTGTCATCAGTACTGCATAATGTTCCCAAACCATAATTCACCGTAGTTTTTAAATAAGAATAAAACATACGACAGCTGAACAATCTTTTCCCATTTCTGTGAAGCTGACTTGTGATTTCGGGGCAGAAAGATAGGTTATACAGCTTACAGAGAGAACAACACCAGCATTAACAATTCCATCGGCATTCAACACTGTAAACCATGCTAAAATACTAGAACGCCTGAAAATAAGGATGGCCCTAGAGGGTACTGTCCTAAAGTGGTTTAGTTCATTCTTAGAGAACAGATTACAAAAAGTCATAGTGAACCAAACACTATCTGCATCATCCAGAAATTCTATTGGAGTACCACAGGGCTCAACACTATATCTGGCTCTTTTTAATCTGTACATAGAGCCACTTACAGAAATCTTACGGAAATCAAACACCTCATTCCACATGTACGCTGATGATACACAGCTTTACATCAAGATCACATCGACAGAAGAGATCGGTATCATGAATCAGGCACTAAAGAGAACCGTCCATTGGTTAACTAGTAATCACTTCATGCTTAACCCGCAAAAAAACGAATTCCTTCTGATATCCCCCCAGAAAAGCGATGCGAGGTTCTCGGAGTCGACCAAAACTGATCACGGCGCTAAACTGTACTCCACAGATAGTAGATTGAACCAAATCCCTGGTAAATACACTTAACAAAAACCTAAGCATGCCAACACATATTAACACGATGGCAAAAAAACGCCCTTTTCCACCATTTAAGCTACCCCAGAAAACTGAAACCTTTTATAAATAACTCAGACCTTAAAACAGCAATCCAGGCACTAGTCATTTCAAGGATCAAGTACAGTTGCACAACCCTAGCCGGTCTTCCCAAGATTTCAACAGCGCCACTAAAAGCCTGTCTTAATGCGGCCACAAGACTCATAAAAGGCTCTAAAACATTCGACCACATAACCCCGTATCTGAAAGTGCTCAACTGGCTACCTTACGAAGCAAGAATTCAACTAAAAATGGCATGTATCACTCACAAAGCGATACACTACAGAACACCAATGAATCTGGCCCATAAAATCACACTATCAGGTGGATGCTGCATTTCCCGGAGTCGAGGAGATCTATTACAGAAACCAGCCCTCTTCCGAAAGAAAAGAACTTATGACCGAGCTTTCTTTGGTGCAGCTCCAAGAATTTGGAATGTTCTCCCCCCAACATTAGAACATTTTTGTCCATTTCTGCCTTCAAAAATGAAGCCAAATCCTTTTTTATGAGCAGATTCCTTACATAATTACAACAGACTTGACTTTATCAGAGGACCTTCTTGTTCATACACTTGCTACTGCACATTGACCATTAACATCATTGGGATTCTAGTATATATGAATGTTATAGCACAAATGTTTCCTCTCAAACTATTATACAACTACTTATGGCCTTGTAGCATAACTGTGTCTAGCAACTGGATGTACACTGTTTATTTGACTAAATCTGCATGGCATTCATTTTGTGCTAAGTTTAAAGATATATAAATGTAAAGCACTCTGATACCCTACTTAGGGTCATGTTCGCGCTATATAAAACACCAAATAAATAAATAAATACTGTACAAGCCTGGCTCAATGACATGAACCTTGAAAGCTTCGAAACCCAACTCTCCCTAAAGTCAAATCACTTACGTCCTCATTTATGGAAAGTGGGACATCACTGGTTGAAAAAAGCGATGCAACACTTTTCATAGCACCCTCTTTGTGACGCCATGGATGCGCCGTATTTACACTACATCGTTCCATGTCGCAAGGATTGAACAGAAACGTCAGGAATCCTGATGTATCTGTTGGCTCAGTAATGATGCATTGCTGGAGTGTGTCGGAAAACAGACACAACTCCAGCAATGTGTCATGACATATGGGCGAGTCCCATGTGAAGGGGCCACATCAGTCCTTACCCCTGCTTGAAGCAGGCGTAAGGATTTTAAGCAGTGAAGTTGTAGAAGTGGCGCAGTACAATCTCATAGATTTCACTGCGCCACTTCTACGAGCCTTTTTTTTTTACAGAGGAATGCCCACCCTGCATACATTTTACCTGACGCAGGTATAATGCAGCCCAGGGCTTTGCAAAGTGAAGCATCTGCCTAGATGCATCACTTTGTAAATAGGGGGCAGTGTGGCGCATTGATTACGCCACCGCACGTCACAAAAAAGTGACGCAACGGCAGCATAAGCACTTCATAAATAAGGGCCTTAGATTCCATGCGGGCAACTATCTTGCCCTTAAGGAACACAATGATAAAAAAATAAAGAGGGCCTGATACCAGCTCTCTCTTTTAAAGAAAATCAAACCATTTCTTTCAGAGAGCAACTTCAGAACTGCTATTCAATCCCTTGTACGCTTGAATCTGGATGGTGGCAATACCCTACTCCATGGCCTTCTAGGCTCCACACTGGCATTCCTAAAGGGCATTATAAATGCCACTGCTCATCTCATCCATGGCCTGAAGAAATATGCTCACATCACTCCATCCTGATGGAACTCCATTGGCTGCCCTTGCCAGACCGCACCATCTTCAAAGCCAGCTTCATCATTTACAAAGTTCGCCAACCAACAACCTATGCTTATCTTGCAGACAGCCTCCCCATCTTTAGTGGTTCTCAGCACACCTGCAACCAGGACATAATCAGACTGCCGATTGAGAAGTGTAAAAAAAAAAAAAGTCTTTTTCCATCTAGGCACCATGGATCTGGAGCTGTATCCCTGTATCCATCAGAATGGCCCCAATACTGCTCCTATTTAGCAAAGAGTTGAAGACTCACCTCTTTAAAGAACACTGCATCGCAATGCATTAAACAGCCACAACTCAGCTTCCTCTCCTATTACTTACTCAATGACTTTCAGATAGCCTTTCACCATGTACTGCACTCTACTGCCTTTTGGCGCGGTTTTTGATACACACATACATAATTCGTAACATTCCCTGCTCTTGAGGGCAACTGGCCACATACTGGCGGAGGAAAAGCAGCTCCCTGTTGTCACACACCACATGCCAGATTGGGCAAAAACAAGATACAGGACGTTCTTTTTAGAGGCACATTATACGGCCTTTGAGCACAGCCTTTTGTCAGTGTGTCGTTACCGCCCATTCACTTCATCAAGGGACCAATGTCACTTGCATCTATATAAGCGAGATAAGAAGGTCAGGGCACTTTCGGGGACTGCACTAGTCAAAACTGTGATGCACTGTTGTTGTGGAGAAGAAATGTGGTGCAAGAAGCCAGGGACGTGACCCTCATACGTCCCTAATATTTGGTGTGAACCAAAAATTGCAACAAACAGGGGTGGCTCTGCACTCAACTCAAATACAATTGTAATAGACAAAGTTATTCGTCATAATTGAAAAACAAGCAAGTGAATATTGTATCCCCAAAGATTCACAATAAGCTCTGATGTCTTGAAGGTGAGTTTTCTTTATTGGTGATTCAGATTTCCATTTAAAATTACAGCTTATAATTCATTGCCAAATCATAGCCGACGCGTTTCGTCCCAATGGGACTTCTTCAAGGCTATAAAGATACATACATAAAACATACATTATTATATACAATTAAAATTATCAGAAAAGACGTGACAGTTCTTAATACTTCCAGGCCTAAAGTATAGTACTAATACATTTAATGTGCCTAATATAATATGTGAATCTAAGCAGAATGGGGGATACAGCCTAATGTGAGTGCGATTGACGCAATGAAATTAGTAATTATATGATCAATTGATGTACGACATTTGTTTTATCATCAATTTTTCAAAGCAATTTTTCAAAGCAATTTTTTCAATGCAATTTTGTTATATATCACAGTTATTTGAGGACATTACTGAGGTTCTGATATGATGTCATTGATCATTTAATGCAAAACAGACTGATTGTGTTTGTATTCATTATTAATCAGTAAATCACATTGTTGCTATTAATGAGATTAGTTAATTTCACATTGAAAGACAGTAGTAAGCCAAACTTCTGTTGATGAGGCTTGTTTATATTGATTCTATTAAGTTAACTATCAACATCAGACAAATTGATCTATAGTATAAGCAGTGAAAGTTCGATTTTTTTACATACCTTTGTAAATAGTAATTTTGAGAATTCACACAATTTAGTTTATTCCTTTTTTCTCCTATTCTGTCACACTGTCAGATGTATAGAATCTACAAAGAACAGAGTATTATACCAAATTATACGTCAGAATTGCTGACCATTTACAAAGAGTCATTATATTGACTTAGTCACCCTGCCAATGGCTCTGCATCTGACAAACATTGTATCTTTTGAAAATGTCAATAAAGTTAACATGAAAGAATTAAAAGTTGGGCAATTTATTACAATCACTCTAAGCCCTAACTTTAAATCCATACAGTCTAAAAAACAGTCTATACAAAACATACCTCAATATGATCCAAGACCCAGTATAGATGTGGAGTAGATATCAAAGAACGGTACGATTGCCGTGAACCTATCAAAGGGGAGATTTATTTATTAAGTATCATTATTCAATTGTTATTTAGTTTTTAAGTTTGGATCATACTGTTTTGCCTCTGATAAATATATGAAGGAGCACTGTGTAACTCCTAATTTGTCCATTCGGGTCATTTACATTTGGATTGAACGTATTTAAAGTGCACAATTGGTCAAATTGTGTGTGTGCTCAACTTACAATTTGAGTTGAGCTTCACAGTCAAACGATGGAGACATGTCATGGGAATATTCCCAACCTAATTTAAAATCCGATTTTCATAAGTTATATATATCGTGTTATGTCCAAATATGACAGACACACGCTCTACTTATTTTTGCTCATGTTAAAATAGCCGTACATTTAGTTAACGTCAGGCGAGTTGACGAATCATGACTGTTGACATTGGAAGATTTCCAAGAACAGAGGTTTAAAGATAAGTTACGAGCGCCAGCTCTAGGGGTGAATGACTTCCATGCAGTATAATCAAAAGCGCCTGGTCCGTGCTCCGTGTACGTGTGACATATAGTGTTACATTCAAAAGTGACAGACATATACCCTGCTTACTTTAGTCCCTGTTTAAATAGCCGTACAAACAGTTAGCATCAGGTGAATTAAGGAATCGTGACTATTAATGTGGGCAGGTTTCCGAGAACAGAAGTTAAAAATTAAGTTATGCGCGCAAGCTCTGGGGGTAAAAAACTTACGTGCGTTGTAAACAAAAGCGCCTGGTCCGTGCTCCGTGTACGTCAAAGGGTCTGAGTGGATTGAGTTCACTCTGCCTCTATATAAATCCATTTTTAACTAGTCACACCTGTGACTGATGTGCTCAATTTCGCGAGTGACACGATATAAAGTGTTGGTAATGGGAAACCTTCGCGAACGTATTCGGCCATCTTGGACTAGTAAAGAAACACATAATCATGTGTATCGAGTATATGATAAACCTCATGAAAAGTGGTGGTATGTGATGGCCAAATCATAATAAATTATATCATTAGACATGAGGATAACGAATCTAGGTAAAGTTAGATGGTGTGCTGTATGTTATACTGGGGGGGCATTGTCTTCACAAGTGCTGTCGATCATATTAATGTGTGATGGCCCATCGCGAATGTCTCATTATGCAAAAAAACGAGGAAATAGGAATTATTGGGTCTGTATATTGTCTGAGATGTAGTCTGTTGAAGATGTGATACGAGAACCGGCATAAATGTATCGGCCATCTTGAAATCGTAAAATTGTCAAAGACGTGTATAACGAATACTTTAACGGTAATTTCATGTATCCAATATGTAGTTAAGGCAGCCTAAACATGATGCGTTATCTTCACCAGTGCTGTCGATCATATTAATGTGTGATGGCCCATCACGATTGTCTCAGTATGCAAAAAACGAGGAAATAGGAATAATTAGATCTGTATCACAGATATAGTCTGTTGAAGATGTAATAGGAGAACCGGCACATATGTTTCGGACATCTTGGAATCGTCAAATTGTCAAAGACGTGTATGACGAATACTTTAACGGTAATTTCATATATCCAATATATAGTTAAGGCAGCCTAAACATAATGCGTGTATTCATTTCTGCGGGACCAGCTGGGATGGTGAAACCGGTGATGTGCCAAAAATTACACGGTGGGCGTATCAAAAACGAGGAAATAGGAATTATTAGATCTGTATAATATCTGAGATATAGTCTGTTGAAGATGTAATAGGAGAACCGGCACACATGTTTCGGCCATATTGGAATCGTCAAATTGTCCAAAACGTGTGTGACGAATACTTTAACGGTAATTTCATATATCCAATGTATAGTTAAGGCAGCCTAAACATGATGCGTATATTCATTTCTGCGGAACCGACTGGGATGGTAAGACCGGTGATGTGCCAAAAGTTACACGGTGGGCGTATCAATTAATCGAATACTGTCAATTATATCGGTGTATGGTGAGCCATCGTGAACATCTCCTCGTGCCGAAAGCAAAGACACGGGGATTGTGCTTTATATATGGTCCAACTCGTGTCTAGAATGTAATCATGGTAATACCTGTTCGATTTCTAAAAACCGACGACAGAGTATCTGCCATATTTAAAAAGGCAAATTGTGAATGGAGTTTCAATTTCCATTGCACTATTATTATATTCTTTTTCTTTTTGTGATGGTAATTTAAGGGAAACCTAGTACGAGAATATGGGTCATGAAGTGCAATTGAACAATATGTCTAATAATGTGCTGAAATCGTACATGTTAGTAACCAGGTGAAAGGTAAAAGAACAAAATATGCGGCTATGTTATAGTGGTGATAGTAAAGATATAACATTTTGCGAAAATATCAATCATAAAGTAAAATACTTTATTGTACCTACTGGCGATGGTATATGATATTATAAGTAGAAAGGGCGAGGTTAATATGTTGCCCAGAGCATTAAGACAGGATGGGATACATCTGCCAAAGTTAAATATATTAACTTGTATATATATGGTGACATCACGGTATGTAGAGGCGAATCAAATATCTAAGCATCTCAGTGGTGATTCTCAATGTTGATTTGTCAAATCCGATCCAGAATACGGTCTAGATGTTATTACAGGAAATGGTGAAATTCATTGTTGGTATTCAGCCCGAGTGGGACCGTACGTAAGCGACAGATCCAGCGCGCCTCAGATTGTCTTAGGTGTGCTGTTCTATCGCCACCCCGTTCATTTTTCACAACATGATCTATGGCGTGGAAGGTAATCATAGTGTTTTCCGGATGGGTTTCATGTATATGAACCGAGACGGGATATTTGTCATCTCGATTCTTTATGGCCCTGACATGTTCTTGTATTCTTGTCTTGAGACTGCGAATACTACTGCCGACATATCCCTTACCACATGCACATTTCAGAAGATAAACTATGTGGGTGGTGTTACAGTTAATGAAGGACTTAATATGAAATGTCTTGGAGTCGTTGTACTGGAAGCTTACAGTCTTGTTTGCTCCCAGGTGGCAAACATTGCAATTGCCACAAGTAAAAAAACCGCAAGGTTTAGCAGGCAGCCAAGTTTGGTGGGATACTTTCAAGGGTTTTATGTAACTGGGACAGACAACACTCTTTATAGTTCTCCCTTTTCTGTAGACTACTTTCGGTTTGTTAGGGACTAAATTGGCCATTGAGGTGTTAGATGTCAAAATGTGCCAATTTTTTCTTAGTATGTTGAATATTTGTCCACTCAATGAGTTGTATTCTGTTATGAATGTCAAGTCCGAGTGATCAACATGAGCCTTCTTACTTTTTGCCTTACCGAGAGTAGATTTTCTGTCTTTTTTTATGATCTTATTCTCTGCTCTCTGTAGGCAGTCTTTGTCATAGCCTCTTTGTTCAAAATTTTTCTTGATCTTTTGTAATTGCGTCAGGAATGTGTGATCCTCGCTGCAGTTGCGGCGAGCCCTCACCATTTCACCGAAAGGAATTGTCGAAATAGTTGCTTTTGGATGGCAACTTTTGGCGTGGAGAACACTATTGCACGCCGTAGACTTTCTGAAAATGTCACTGTGTATTGTGTCGTCTTTGGCGTATAGTCTAAGGTCCAGAAAATCAATCTCTTGTTTGGAGCTCTTAATTGTTAATTTGACATTGAACGTGTTATTGTTCAAGTATTGATGATAGTCTATGAGCTCCTCCTCACTTCCTTTCCATATGAGGAAGATGTCATCAATATATCTGCAAAAGAAGAGAATGCTGTCTATCCACTTGCTTGCCCCTGAGCCCCAGGCACGCTCCACCTCATACAATCCCATAAAGAGATTAGCATAGGATGGAGCAAACCTGGAGCCCATGGCGGTGCCCTGTTTTTGGAGGAACCAATCCTCACCATGCATGAATGCATTGTGTGTGAGGATAAGCTCTGACATTTGTAATAGCATGTGGGTGTGATGCAGGTGTTTTGCATTCCGTTTATTCAAATAGAACTGTAAGGCCCTTAAGCCACACGACATCTGTATGCACGTGTAGAGACCCTCCACGTCCATGGTTACAAAGATGAAGGCGTCTTGTTCCCATTTGAAGTCCTCCAGTTTACAAATTAGGTCTTTGCTGTCCCTTAGATATGATGGTAAGTTTAGGACTATCGGTTGTAGAAATTGGTCAACGTACTGAGCTAATCTTTCAGTGGGTCCTCCGTTGCCAGAAATTATAGGCCGGCCAGGTGGAAAAGACCCACCTTTATGTATCTTTGGTAGAATATAGATACAGGGGTGCCTAGAGTTGTTTGCCATAAGATATCTATATTCCAAGTCTGTGATGAGACAGCACTCTTGCCAATCTTTCAAGCGGGCATTGATTGTCTTTTCAATGGCTTCAGTGGGATTGCTCTTAAGTTGTTCATAGCAATTTTCTTGTCTTAGCTGACGATTAATCTCAGCTATATAGTCAACCCTGTCCATAAGGACAATGTTTCCACCCTTATCTGCCTCACGGACCACTATGCTCTTGTCATCTCGGACTGAGTATAAAAATTCTTTGTCCCTATTCGTTAGGTTGGGGGGGCATGCATATTTTGTATTCCTCGCATGGCAGTCCTCCAGTTTGTATAGTTCCTCAGATATTTTTGTCGAAAATTCTTCTATACTGTGATCTGTTATAGTTACGGGAGTGAATTTGGATTTTTTTCGTAACCCACTATCTATGGAGATGTCTTCACATATGTTGAGATCTAAAGCAAAGTCCATTAAGTTGGTAGAATCATTCACATCATCTAGTGTTGTGAGAAGATGTAGCACATTCACATCTGAAATAGTAAACTCTGAGTCTGGGACAGCATCCATAACAGAATGATGGGCAAAAGGGTTATCTGCAAAGTATTTTTTTAATTTGAGTTTGCGAACAAATCTAAACAGATCCAGATGTACATTTTCAAATAAAGGTCTCTCAGTAATACAGAAATTTAGTCCCATACTTAGCACATTTTCCTCATGTTCATTTAAGACTCTAGATGATAAATTAACAACACTTACTGTATTCAATACGTCATTATCCTCACTGACCATTTCATGGTTCACAATCTTTGTTACTTTTTGCCCTGTTGTGTTTCTACTCGAGCCTTGGTTCCTGCTCTTGTGTTTTTGGCCACCCCTCCTGGTTCTTCTATATGGTTTTTCTTTTTGTTTCCTAAGCGGTACCTTTGTACCTCTCGTAAAAAAACCGAGGGGGCAGTCGGGATGGTGGATGTGCTGGTACCTTCCCCAGGGTCGCTTTCAAGTGAAGAGATGGAGGTGTTACTAGAGGAGGTATTGGTATCTCTCACATTGGTATCTCTCACATTGCTCTGTGAATCAGTAGTCTGTTTGGGTATCATGTCATCATATTTGCGGGCAAATGTGAAAATACGGCCTTTATCATAGTCTCCCTGGTCACGTAATATTTTTTGTTGTTTTTTCTCCTTTAGATAGATTTGATATTTAGCTAATTCTTTTTTCAAAATTTCCTGATTTTTTATGGTGACATCACCCATGTTCAAGTCACTGATTTCTTTTTCTAACCTGGATATGTCTTCCCTAATTTTTTTGACTTTTCGTTCAGAATTCCTGATCAGGATGTCCATCATCTTGTAGGATGAGTCATAAAGACCCTCCTCCCATTCCGCTAGGAGATCAGGGTCCAGATCTTCATAGTTAGGGAAGATGAGGATGCGGAGTCCACGGGGAATTCTTTTGTTTTCTAAATATTTCTTTAAAGTGGCTCCGTCCCACCATTTTGCCAGTTCCTGTTTTTTTAATCTCTCAAGTCTTATATATTTGCTTTTTAAACCCTCATTTTTAGTTGTAGATGATGGGGGAATATTAGGTTTCTCACTCCTTACAGTATTAAAGAGATCTCCTATCAGTTCCTCTCTATTGTCCTCAAAATTCATGACGTGAGATAATTGTTAACTGCTTGACTGTGCTAGACGGCCCAAATTTAAACAATATAAGCGAGATAAGAAGGTCAGGGCACTTTCGGGGACTGCACTAGTCAGAACTGTGATGCACTGTTGTTGTGGAGAAGAAATGTGGTGCAAGAAGCCAGGGACGTGACCCTCATACGTCCCTAATATTTGGTGTGAACCAAAAATTGCAACAAACAGGGGTGGCTCTGCACTCAACTCAAATACAATTGTAATAGACAAAGTTATTCGTCATAATTGAAAAACAAGCAAGTGAATATTGTATCCCCAAAGATTCACAATAAGCTCTGATGTCTTGAAGGTGAGTTTTCTTTATTGGTGATTCAGATTTCCATTTAAAATTACAGCTTATAATTCATTGCCAAATCATAGCCGACGCGTTTCGTCCCAATGGGACTTCTTCAAGGCTATAAAGATACATACATAAAACATACATTATTATATACAATTAAAATTATCAGAAAAGACGTGACAGTTCTTAATACTTCCAGGCCTAAAGTATAGTACTAATACATTTAATGTGCCTAATATAATATGTGAATCTAAGCAGAATGGGGGATACAGCCTAATGTGAGTGCGATTGACGCAATGAAATTAGTAATTATATGATCAATTGATGTACGACATTTGTTTTATCATCAATTTTTCAAAGCAATTTTTCAAAGCAATTTTTTCAATGCAATTTTGTTATATATCACAGTTATTTGAGGACATTACTGAGGTTCTGATATGATGTCATTGATCATTTAATGCAAAACAGACTGATTGTGTTTGTATTCATTATTAATCAGTAAATCACATTGTTGCTATTAATGAGATTAGTTAATTTCACATTGAAAGACAGTAGTAAGCCAAACTTCTGTTGATGAGGCTTGTTTATATTGATTCTATTAAGTTAACTATCAACATCAGACAAATTGATCTATAGTATAAGCAGTGAAAGTTCGATTTTTTTACATACCTTTGTAAATAGTAATTTTGAGAATTCACACAATTTAGTTTATTCCTTTTTTCTCCTATTCTGTCACACTGTCAGATGTATAGAATCTACAAAGAACAGAGTATTATACCAAATTATACGTCAGAATTGCTGACCATTTACAAAGAGTCATTATATTGACTTAGTCACCCTGCCAATGGCTCTGCATCTGACAAACATTGTATCTTTTGAAAATGTCAATAAAGTTAACATGAAAGAATTAAAAGTTGGGCAATTTATTACAATCACTCTAAGCCCTAACTTTAAATCCATACAGTCTAAAAAACAGTCTATACAAAACATACCTCAATATGATCCAAGACCCAGTATAGATGTGGAGTAGATATCAAAGAACGGTACGATTGCCGTGAACCTATCAAAGGGGAGATTTATTTATTAAGTATCATTATTCAATTGTTATTTAGTTTTTAAGTTTGGATCATACTGTTTTGCCTCTGATAAATATATGAAGGAGCACTGTGTAACTCCTAATTTGTCCATTCGGGTCATTTACATTTGGATTGAACGTATTTAAAGTGCACAATTGGTCAAATTGTGTGTGTGCTCAACTTACAATTTGAGTTGAGCTTCACAGTCAAACGATGGAGACATGTCATGGGAATATTCCCAACCTAATTTAAAATCCGATTTTCATAAGTTATATATATCGTGTTATGTCCAAATATGACAGACACACGCTCTACTTATTTTTGCTCATGTTAAAATAGCCGTACATTTAGTTAACGTCAGGCGAGTTGACGAATCATGACTGTTGACATTGGAAGATTTCCAAGAACAGAGGTTTAAAGATAAGTTACGAGCGCCAGCTCTAGGGGTGAATGACTTCCATGCAGTATAATCAAAAGCGCCTGGTCCGTGCTCCGTGTACGTGTGACATATAGTGTTACATTCAAAAGTGACAGACATATACCCTGCTTACTTTAGTCCCTGTTTAAATAGCCGTACAAACAGTTAGCATCAGGTGAATTAAGGAATCGTGACTATTAATGTGGGCAGGTTTCCGAGAACAGAAGTTAAAAATTAAGTTATGCGCGCAAGCTCTGGGGGTAAAAAACTTACGTGCGTTGTAAACAAAAGCGCCTGGTCCGTGCTCCGTGTACGTCAAAGGGTCTGAGTGGATTGAGTTCACTCTGCCTCTATATAAATCCATTTTTAACTAGTCACACCTGTGACTGATGTGCTCAATTTCGCGAGTGACACGATATAAAGTGTTGGTAATGGGAAACCTTCGCGAACGTATTCGGCCATCTTGGACTAGTAAAGAAACACATAATCATGTGTATCGAGTATATGATAAACCTCATGAAAAGTGGTGGTATGTGATGGCCAAATCATAATAAATTATATCATTAGACATGAGGATAACGAATCTAGGTAAAGTTAGATGGTGTGCTGTATGTTATACTGGGGGGGCATTGTCTTCACAAGTGCTGTCGATCATATTAATGTGTGATGGCCCATCGCGAATGTCTCATTATGCAAAAAAACGAGGAAATAGGAATTATTGGGTCTGTATATTGTCTGAGATGTAGTCTGTTGAAGATGTGATACGAGAACCGGCATAAATGTATCGGCCATCTTGAAATCGTAAAATTGTCAAAGACGTGTATAACGAATACTTTAACGGTAATTTCATGTATCCAATATGTAGTTAAGGCAGCCTAAACATGATGCGTTATCTTCACCAGTGCTGTCGATCATATTAATGTGTGATGGCCCATCACGATTGTCTCAGTATGCAAAAAACGAGGAAATAGGAATAATTAGATCTGTATCACAGATATAGTCTGTTGAAGATGTAATAGGAGAACCGGCACATATGTTTCGGACATCTTGGAATCGTCAAATTGTCAAAGACGTGTATGACGAATACTTTAACGGTAATTTCATATATCCAATATATAGTTAAGGCAGCCTAAACATAATGCGTGTATTCATTTCTGCGGGACCAGCTGGGATGGTGAAACCGGTGATGTGCCAAAAATTACACGGTGGGCGTATCAAAAACGAGGAAATAGGAATTATTAGATCTGTATAATATCTGAGATATAGTCTGTTGAAGATGTAATAGGAGAACCGGCACACATGTTTCGGCCATATTGGAATCGTCAAATTGTCCAAAACGTGTGTGACGAATACTTTAACGGTAATTTCATATATCCAATGTATAGTTAAGGCAGCCTAAACATGATGCGTATATTCATTTCTGCGGAACCGACTGGGATGGTAAGACCGGTGATGTGCCAAAAGTTACACGGTGGGCGTATCAATTAATCGAATACTGTCAATTATATCGGTGTATGGTGAGCCATCGTGAACATCTCCTCGTGCCGAAAGCAAAGACACGGGGATTGTGCTTTATATATGGTCCAACTCGTGTCTAGAATGTAATCATGGTAATACCTGTTCGATTTCTAAAAACCGACGACAGAGTATCTGCCATATTTAAAAAGGCAAATTGTGAATGGAGTTTCAATTTCCATTGCACTATTATTATATTCTTTTTCTTTTTGTGATGGTAATTTAAGGGAAACCTAGTACGAGAATATGGGTCATGAAGTGCAATTGAACAATATGTCTAATAATGTGCTGAAATCGTACATGTTAGTAACCAGGTGAAAGGTAAAAGAACAAAATATGCGGCTATGTTATAGTGGTGATAGTAAAGATATAACATTTTGCGAAAATATCAATCATAAAGTAAAATACTTTATTGTACCTACTGGCGATGGTATATGATATTATAAGTAGAAAGGGCGAGGTTAATATGTTGCCCAGAGCATTAAGACAGGATGGGATACATCTGCCAAAGTTAAATATATTAACTTGTATATATATGGTGACATCACGGTATGTAGAGGCGAATCAAATATCTAAGCATCTCAGTGGTGATTCTCAATGTTGATTTGTCAAATCCGATCCAGAATACGGTCTAG
Organism: Triturus cristatus; assembly: GCF_964204655.1. Taxonomy (NCBI): domain Eukaryota; kingdom Metazoa; phylum Chordata; class Amphibia; order Caudata; family Salamandridae; genus Triturus; species Triturus cristatus. Next base: position 988,472,486 of record NC_140588.1, on the reverse strand, counting down.
ATGTTATTACAGGAAATGGTGAAATTCATTGTTGGTATTCAGCCCGAGTGGGACCGTACGTAAGCGACAGATCCAGCGCGCCTCAGATTGTCTTAGGTGTGCTGTTCTATCGCCACCCCGTTCATTTTTCACAACATGATCTATGGCGTGGAAGGTAATCATAGTGTTTTCCGGATGGGTTTCATGTATATGAACCGAGACGGGATATTTGTCATCTCGATTCTTTATGGCCCTGACATGTTCTTGTATTCTTGTCTTGAGACTGCGAATACTACTGCCGACATATCCCTTACCACATGCACATTTCAGAAGATAAACTATGTGGGTGGTGTTACAGTTAATGAAGGACTTAATATGAAATGTCTTGGAGTCGTTGTACTGGAAGCTTACAGTCTTGTTTGCTCCCAGGTGGCAAACATTGCAATTGCCACAAGTAAAAAAACCGCAAGGTTTAGCAGGCAGCCAAGTTTGGTGGGATACTTTCAAGGGTTTTATGTAACTGGGACAGACAACACTCTTTATAGTTCTCCCTTTTCTGTAGACTACTTTCGGTTTGTTAGGGACTAAATTGGCCATTGAGGTGTTAGATGTCAAAATGTGCCAATTTTTTCTTAGTATGTTGAATATTTGTCCACTCAATGAGTTGTATTCTGTTATGAATGTCAAGTCCGAGTGATCAACATGAGCCTTCTTACTTTTTGCCTTACCGAGAGTAGATTTTCTGTCTTTTTTTATGATCTTATTCTCTGCTCTCTGTAGGCAGTCTTTGTCATAGCCTCTTTGTTCAAAATTTTTCTTGATCTTTTGTAATTGCGTCAGGAATGTGTGATCCTCGCTGCAGTTGCGGCGAGCCCTCACCATTTCACCGAAAGGAATTGCCGAAATAGTTGCTTTTGGATGGCAACTTTTGGCGTGGAGAACACTATTGCACGCCGTAGACTTTCTGAAAATGTCACTGTGTATTGTGTCGTCTTTGGCGTATAGTCTAAGGTCCAGAAAATCAATCTCTTGTTTGGAGCTCTTAATTGTTAATTTGACATTGAACGTGTTATTGTTCAAGTATTGATGATAGTCTATGAGCTCCTCCTCACTTCCTTTCCATATGAGGAAGATGTCATCAATATATCTGCAAAAGAAGAGAATGCTGTCTATCCACTTGCTTGCCCCTGAGCCCCAGGCACGCTCCACCTCATACAATCCCATAAAGAGATTAGCATAGGATGGAGCAAACCTGGAGCCCATGGCGGTGCCCTGTTTTTGGAGGAACCAATCCTCACCATGCATGAATGCATTGTGTGTGAGGATAAGCTCTGACATTTGTAATAGCATGTGGGTGTGATGCAGGTGTTTTGCATTCCGTTTATTCAAATAGAACTGTAAGGCCCTTAAGCCACACGACATCTGTATGCACGTGTAGAGACCCTCCACGTCCATGGTTACAAAGATGAAGGCGTCTTGTTCCCATTTGAAGTCCTCCAGTTTACAAATTAGGTCTTTGCTGTCCCTTAGATATGATGGTAAGTTTAGGACTATCGGTTGTAGAAATTGGTCAACGTACTGAGCTAATCTTTCAGTGGGTCCTCCGTTGCCAGAAATTATAGGCCGGCCAGGTGGAAAAGACCCACCTTTATGTATCTTTGGTAGAATATAGATACAGGGGTGCCTAGAGTTGTTTGCCATAAGATATCTATATTCCAAGTCTGTGATGAGACAGCACTCTTGCCAATCTTTCAAGCGGGCATTGATTGTCTTTTCAATGGCTTCAGTGGGATTGCTCTTAAGTTGTTCATAGCAATTTTCTTGTCTTAGCTGACGATTAATCTCAGCTATATAGTCAACCCTGTCCATAAGGACAATGTTTCCACCCTTATCTGCCTCACGGACCACTATGCTCTTGTCATCTCGGACTGAGTATAAAAATTCTTTGTCCCTATTCGTTAGGTTGGGGGGGCATGCATATTTTGTATTCCTCGCATGGCAGTCCTCCAGTTTGTATAGTTCCTCAGATATTTTTGTCGAAAATTCTTCTATACTGTGATCTGTTATAGTTACGGGAGTGAATTTGGATTTTTTTCGTAACCCACTATCTATGGAGATGTCTTCACATATGTTGAGATCTAAAGCAAAGTCCATTAAGTTGGTAGAATCATTCACATCATCTAGTGTTGTGAGAAGATGTAGCACATTCACATCTGAAATAGTAAACTCTGAGTCTGGGACAGCATCCATAACAGAATGATGGGCAAAAGGGTTATCTGCAAAGTATTTTTTTAATTTGAGTTTGCGAACAAATCTAAACAGATCCAGATGTACATTTTCAAATAAAGGTCTCTCAGTAATACAGAAATTTAGTCCCATACTTAGCACATTTTCCTCATGTTCATTTAAGACTCTAGATGATAAATTAACAACACTTACTGTATTCAATACGTCATTATCCTCACTGACCATTTCATGGTTCACAATCTTTGTTACTTTTTGCCCTGTTGTGTTTCTACTCGAGCCTTGGTTCCTGCTCTTGTGTTTTTGGCCACCCCTCCTGGTTCTTCTATATGGTTTTTCTTTTTGTTTCCTAAGCGGTACCTTTGTACCTCTCGTAAAAAAACCGAGGGGGCAGTCGGGATGGTGGATGTGCTGGTACCTTCCCCAGGGTCGCTTTCAAGTGAAGAGATGGAGGTGTTACTAGAGGAGGTATTGGTATCTCTCACATTGGTATCTCTCACATTGCTCTGTGAATCAGTAGTCTGTTTGGGTATCATGTCATCATATTTGCGGGCAAATGTGAAAATACGGCCTTTATCATAGTCTCCCTGGTCACGTAATATTTTTTGTTGTTTTTTCTCCTTTAGATAGATTTGATATTTAGCTAATTCTTTTTTCAAAATTTCCTGATTTTTTATGGTGACATCACCCATGTTCAAGTCACTGATTTCTTTTTCTAACCTGGATATGTCTTCCCTAATTTTTTTGACTTTTCGTTCAGAATTCCTGATCAGGATGTCCATCATCTTGTAGGATGAGTCATAAAGACCCTCCTCCCATTCCGCTAGGAGATCAGGGTCCAGATCTTCATAGTTAGGGAAGATGAGGATGCGGAGTCCACGGGGAATTCTTTTGTTTTCTAAATATTTCTTTAAAGTGGCTCCGTCCCACCATTTTGCCAGTTCCTGTTTTTTTAATCTCTCAAGTCTTATATATTTGCTTTTTAAACCCTCATTTTTAGTTGTAGATGATGGGGGAATATTAGGTTTCTCACTCCTTACAGTATTAAAGAGATCTCCTATCAGTTCCTCTCTATTGTCCTCAAAATTCATGACGTGAGATAATTGTTAACTGCTTGACTGTGCTAGACGGCCCAAATTTAAACAATATAAGCGAGATAAGAAGGTCAGGGCACTTTCGGGGACTGCACTAGTCAAAACTGTGATGCACTGTTGTTGTGGAGAAGAAATGTGGTGCAAGAAGCCAGGGACGTGACCCTCATACGTCCCTAATATTTGGTGTGAACCAAAAATTGCAACAAACAGGGGTGGCTCTGCACTCAACTCAAATACAATTGTAATAGACAAAGTTATTCGTCATAATTGAAAAACAAGCAAGTGAATATTGTATCCCCAAAGATTCACAATAAGCTCTGATGTCTTGAAGGTGAGTTTTCTTTATCTTCAACAGACTATATCTGTGATACAGATCTAATTATTCCTATTTCCTCGTTTTTTGCATACTGAGACAATCGTGATGGGCCATCACACATTAATATGATCGACAGCACTGGTGAAGATAACGCATCATGTTTAGGCTGCCTTAACTACATATTGGATACATGAAATTACCGTTAAAGTATTCGTTATACACGTCTTTGACAATTTTACGATTTCAAGATGGCCGATACATTTATGCCGGTTCTCGTATCACATCTTCAACAGACTACATCTCAGACAATATACAGACCCAATAATTCCTATTTCCTCGTTTTTTTGCATAATGAGACATTCGCGATGGGCCATCACACATTAATATGATCGACAGCACTTGTGAAGACAATGCCCCCCCAGTATAACATACAGCACACCATCTAACTTTACCTAGATTCGTTATCCTCATGTCTAATGATATAATTTATTATGATTTGGCCATCACATACCACCACTTTTCATGAGGTTTATCATATACTCGATACACATGATTATGTGTTTCTTTACTAGTCCAAGATGGCCGAATACGTTCGCGAAGGTTTCCCATTACCAACACTTTATATCGTGTCACTCGCGAAATTGAGCACATCAGTCACAGGTGTGACTAGTTAAAAATGGATTTATATAGAGGCAGAGTGAACTCAATCCACTCAGACCCTTTGACGTACACGGAGCACGGACCAGGCGCTTTTGTTTACAACGCACGTAAGTTTTTTACCCCCAGAGCTTGCGCGCATAACTTAATTTTTAACTTCTGTTCTCGGAAACCTGCCCACATTAATAGTCACGATTCCTCAATTCACCTGATGCTAACTGTTTGTACGGCTATTTAAACAGGGACTAAAGTAAGCAGGGTATATGTCTGTCACTTTTGAATGTAACACTATATGTCACACGTACACGGAGCACGGACCAGGCGCTTTTGATTATACTGCATGGAAGTCATTCACCCCTAGAGCTGGCGCTCGTAACTTATCTTTAAACCTCTGTTCTTGGAAATCTTCCAATGTCAACAGTCATGATTCGTCAACTCGCCTGACGTTAACTAAATGTACGGCTATTTTAACATGAGCAAAAATAAGTAGAGCGTGTGTCTGTCATATTTGGACATAACACGATATATATAACTTATGAAAATCGGATTTTAAATTAGGTTGGGAATATTCCCATGACATGTCTCCATCGTTTGACTGTGAAGCTCAACTCAAATTGTAAGTTGAGCACACACACAATTTGACCAATTGTGCACTTTAAATACGTTCAATCCAAATGTAAATGACCCGAATGGACAAATTAGGAGTTACACAGTGCTCCTTCATATATTTATCAGAGGCAAAACAGTATGATCCAAACTTAAAAACTAAATAACAATTGAATAATGATACTTAATAAATAAATCTCCCCTTTGATAGGTTCACGGCAATCGTACCGTTCTTTGATATCTACTCCACATCTATACTGGGTCTTGGATCATATTGAGGTATGTTTTGTATAGACTGTTTTTTAGACTGTATGGATTTAAAGTTAGGGCTTAGAGTGATTGTAATAAATTGCCCAACTTTTAATTCTTTCATGTTAACTTTATTGACATTTTCAAAAGATACAATGTTTGTCAGATGCAGAGCCATTGGCAGGGTGACTAAGTCAATATAATGACTCTTTGTAAATGGTCAGCAATTCTGACGTATAATTTGGTATAATACTCTGTTCTTTGTAGATTCTATACATCTGACAGTGTGACAGAATAGGAGAAAAAAGGAATAAACTAAATTGTGTGAATTCTCAAAATTACTATTTACAAAGGTATGTAAAAAAATCGAACTTTCACTGCTTATACTATAGATCAATTTGTCTGATGTTGATAGTTAACTTAATAGAATCAATATAAACAAGCCTCATCAACAGAAGTTTGGCTTACTACTGTCTTTCAATGTGAAATTAACTAATCTCATTAATAGCAACAATGTGATTTACTGATTAATAATGAATACAAACACAATCAGTCTGTTTTGCATTAAATGATCAATGACATCATATCAGAACCTCAGTAATGTCCTCAAATAACTGTGATATATAACAAAATTGCATTGAAAAAATTGCTTTGAAAAATTGCTTTGAAAAATTGATGATAAAACAAATGTCGTACATCAATTGATCATATAATTACTAATTTCATTGCGTCAATCGCACTCACATTAGGCTGTATCCCCCATTCTGCTTAGATTCACATATTATATTAGGCACATTAAATGTATTAGTACTATACTTTAGGCCTGGAAGTATTAAGAACTGTCACGTCTTTTCTGATAATTTTAATTGTATATAATAATGTATGTTTTATGTATGTATCTTTATAGCCTTGAAGAAGTCCCATTGGGACGAAACGCGTCGGCTATGATTTGGCAATGAATTATAAGCTGTAATTTTAAATGGAAATCTGAATCACCAATAAAGAAAACTCACCTTCAAGACATCAGAGCTTATTGTGAATCTTTGGGGATACAATATTCACTTGCTTGTTTTTCAATTATGACGAATAACTTTGTCTATTACAATTGTATTTGAGTTGAGTGCAGAGCCACCCCTGTTTGTCACTTGCATCTATATCCACCTTCCCCTCGCCAGTGAACAGTGGAATGAAGCTGTGTCTATTTATACAGAGAAGTACGGTGTGATGTAAACGTCATGACGCTAAATATGAGATAAAGAGTCATCGTGTTGGCACGTCTGTTTCATGCTCTGCACAGTTGCCATGGAAATGCTTCTCTTGTTAAGGTGTTAACCTGAATTGGCAAGCCATTTCTTGTTGCTCCTTCTCTGGAAAATGGGGGCAGTGGGGCACAAAACTTCTCTTTTTTTAAAAAAAATCATTATATAAAAAAGGCTTATTAGGGTAAAAAATCCTGTGAATTGGTAAGTTGATTCTTGTGTGGCATCATCATGAGAAGGAGAGGTAAAACTATTCAATTTGTATCTCTTTTTAATAAGATAAGAAAACTTAGGGCAATTGAATTCTTGGTGGTAAGAATACTTAGTCGCAACAGTGATGGGTATCCTTACTGCCAAAAATATGGTCTGCCCACCAAATTTAAATGCAAACCGCTCCGTCTTCGCCGTGATTAATCCCCTCTGACGGCTCTACAAAGTAAGGGCTGTCGGAGGCTGACCTGTGATTCGCCCACCTGATTTACATGGGCAGAATGACAAGTCAGTTTTCACTGCCCATCACAGTCTGAAAACCCTGGCAGTAAGGGGCGATGGAAACTGCTAAAAGCTCCCCTCACCATAGGAGAGGGCTCCCATGGCAATGGGAACATTGTGTTTTTTTATTTTCAAAAGCAAATCCAGCTTTTGGAATTTTGGTACAGGGCTCCCCCCAGCTGACAGTGCTCTGTGCCAAACACAAAAATGCATTGACAGGAACTGCCGTGATGGCGGCTCCTGTCAATGCTTTATAAATTAACTCCAGCTGGGTGGTCAATTATAAATCTGGTGGCTGTTCCCTCCACCAGTGCCACGGAGAGATTTACTCTGTCACCTTGGCAGATCAATGGGCCATCTTCCAATATATTGATGAGCCCCTTTATTTGGTAATAGTTCATTATAAACAAGTGAACTATTTTTAATGGAACCTCCCAGCAGGTAGTGGCTTAAGTGAGCCGATGCCCTGGTTTAGGTGACAAGATATCAAACACCTATCCATCATACCGTCTCGTGAAACCCTGCAGTCAGATATTCATAACAATAATTCACTATGGGTGGATTTATATAATAATCTTGTGTCTCCTTGGTCGGCTTTATAGGAGTTTAAATAATTACATGTGATTTTGCCATTTAAACTCTCTAGATAACTGTTGAGATGGAAAATCCATCTTTGTTCCCTGTCCAAAAGGATAGTTTTTGGTGGTGTCTAAGGTTTGGATATTGATCCAATGTAGGTCCTCTACAATATGTATCTTCACTAAGATATGGCAGCTCAGTTGTGTCACACTTTTCTTACATCTCATGTTGCTTCTATGTTCATCCATATATTTAATTTCCTAGTGGTTATTGTTTGTACGCCAGCATATTGCTTTGAGCGTTATTGTCTTAATTGTGTTAGATTTTGTAATAAATTTACAATGATTGTTCTTGTACATATGGGTATTCTTACTTTTTTCTTTTTCTTTTCCTTTCACTAATGTATGATTTGTTTAATTTTTGATTTGTATATTTATGTCCTGTACGCTAGCGTATGTGGACTTTTTGAACTTACAGCCGCTTCAAGTTAATGGATGTGCGCAAGCACGCACATTGGTGTTTTGTTCACCAACCTATGACACTATCCCCTTAATTACAAGGATTGATGCCATTAAACTTAAATAAATTTGGATTCTTTGAGACGGACTGAATTTCCGAATTCTTCATTCTCTGAGGCTGGTTGAAGCTATATCCGCCCATTTTATTGATGTTATGAAACTGTTTTTGGACCTACTGAACTAACCAAGGTTGCAGTCCCTTTTTTAATAGATATCGAATTGTTTGTGACGCTCAATGGAACTTTTAGTCCTAAGGATGACCGTGTAATTCTACAGTGGTCGAAATGCCGTCGATGCCTTTCTGGCCTAAATCTATGATGGACTCATTCACTTTTGTATATGTTGTACCCTCATTGTAACGTGTATTTTTTTTCGTGTGCCACTTGTCTGGTTTGTGATTTATATTGTTTGTACACCAGCATATTGCTTTGAGCGTTATTGTCTTAATTGTTTTAGATTTTGTAATACATTTACAGTGATTGTTCTTGTACATATGGGTATTCTTACTTTTTTATTTTTCTTTTCCTTTCACTAATGTATGATTTGTTTAATGTTTGATTTGTATATTTATGTCCTGTAATCTCAAGCAAATTGCTACTTGAACCTTTGTTAGGAATAGGTGCTGTATGTTGTGACACATATTCATCTGTCTTGCATGTCCCTATGGTAGGATACTAAAAGGGCCTTTCTTTTGTTATTAGTGGCTCATTTTCTGGCTTTAATTGTGATATGTTGTGGGTATCAGTGGTCCCACAATTTGGTAAACAGCATAGCTGTTTGCTTTAAAACAATCTTGAGATAAAGAAGAGTTCAGGTGGGAGTCACATAAACTGTCTAAAGGGTAGGTTTTCCCTAGGGGGAAGGTGAAAACTGTTCAATAATAAGAGCCTATTCTTTAATTATTTTTATGATCGACATCTGTCTCAAGGTGACACTCCTAGAAAATATACTTGGGTCCAAAAAGGCCGTCCCTTAGTTAGAAGTGATATGTGTGAATTTCAGGGATGTATTCTGGTTGATAATCCATTCTAAAAATTCTTCACTTCTTTTTTTAATCCCCTGCCAAATCATAAGTATAATATCAATATGTTGACACCAAACCTTTATGCTATCTTGGATTCCCTGTTTGATTCTCCCTCACCCGGCTGGGAGACTAGCAGGCATTGGCCCCCAGTCCTGGTCACAGGCAGAAGTCTTGCAGAGTTTCTCCTCCTTGCACAGCCCAACTGGCTGCCTGACTGTAGACAATTTTGGGGGGCCTCAAACTCCCCTTTTTTAGTCCATTTCCAGACAACAAATGTGATTTATAGTCTGAGTCTGTGAGTTTATTTTGGGGGTCTGCTTGAAGTGCTCTCTCCTCTGTCCTCTCTTCCTCCAGAAAGCAGTCTGTCACAGAAGGAGCAACTCCAAATCTAAACACAGTCCATGGGAGTGACTAGAGGTTCACACCTAGATGTCAGCCACAGTCATATGTGTATGAAAAGCTTACCCAAAGCCTCAGCCGTACTTTTTATGAAGCTCTTATCAGGCCAATCTTCTTTATGAGATGTGCTCAGTCCCATTCCCAGTGGCTGCTCTATGAATCAAAGAGCACCCTTTGAAGTGTACGAAAATCCTGTCTCTCTCTTTCTCCAGTGTCGCACCCAGCTCACAGGAATACAGCAATCCACAAATCTGTCTGTCCACTACCTCCTTGTGTTACTCCAGTTAGGTCTGAATCTCCCAAAATGGAACCCAGAATCTTCCATGTATTGTGCCATTCACAGGCCTACATACACCCAGCACATGCATATGACATATGTGCACTACATAGCACTACATCTTTTATGTATTGTAAAATTCATAGGCACACATATATCTAGCACATGTATATAACATACATGTGCTGCACAGCACCGCACCATCCCTGTACTGTACTACTGACAGGCACACATACACCCAGCACATATACAACACGCACACACTATGCAGCACTCCACAGCAGCCGATGTAGGCCAAGGCTGAGTTAAGCACATATTGGCAGAACTTCAAATGAGTGGTGAGCCTGTAGGCCTCACTCCAGTGACACAGGTTAAAAGGTTTGCTCAGTGTTACTAATTACTACACGGTATGCTGCCACCACCGCACTTGTGCTTCTTATCTCCTAGCAAAGGCAGTAGCCTTTCACGACTATGAGGGTAGTGCTTTGGGCGCCCCTCCTGGTCCAACAAGACCGCAATCCGTCAGACAGGCCATGTCATGGCGCACACACATGATCTGTGCTCCCCATGTCAACAAAAACCAGCATCAGGGATCCAGACATCATTGTAGATGGGGCACTCAGGGCAGAGGTACACGTCCATCACCGTACAAGTGACTTTTCCATCCCAACAATTGTTATTAGAGGTTATTTTGCCCAAGCATCCAGTAATAAATTGTTTAAAAGATGTTTCAATTTTTGATGTCTTAATTTTAATTTGAGTGACCAAATTTGTTTGAATATTCTGAATACTGATCAATGGTTGCCCCTGGGAATCCTTCTCTTGTTGGTTGGGATTTTCTTGACTGATTGTGAGTGTTCCCTTATCTTTTACAATGAGAAATAGACTGCTACATTGGAATTCTGTAGGCTCTGTCTATTAGGTAGGTTGCTAATGCTGAAGACCACAATATGATTTGTCGGTCTATTATTTCCAGGGCATGCCTCGGACCCAAAAGTAACTCTGGTAGAAATGTTCAAACCAGCCCTACGCCTTTTCTTATTTATTTTCTACTATTTTCTTTGTTTATTCTTTCTCCCTCTCCACCTCATGCTGTCTCTCGCAACCTCCGCTGTGCCCGTGGGAGATGAGGGTTCCTCAAAAACTGGTCTCCTTTGGCATCCGCCCGCACCTCCTCCCCCCACCCCCCCACCTCCATCCCCTGCAATGGATGGAGCACCACTTGTAGGTCAAGGGCAGTCACCTTCAGTACCAGCATTGCCTCTGCCAGGAGAAATTGGGAGCTTATTGCCAGGGGAGGAGAAGGCAAGACATCCCTTCACCTTAGGCAGGGCAAATCCTTGCATTGGCCCTGGATAGGACCTGACCTTATGCACTTCTGTGAGGCATGACTCTGTCTTGATCTCTTTTACAGTGATAGAAGGATGCTCTCCTACTGATGTAATGTTTTTAGAAGCTTGTTGCATGCCTGAAGTGATGCTGCAGATGTGTTTCCACGTGGGCTTCCTAGCTCTGCAGGACATCTGGAACAGTACAGAACCGACATTTCCATATGTCAGATTATACAGCCATTGTTTGTACTGCACCACTTATGCCTGAATATGTGCATCATGAGCTCACAGGGTCTGTTTCACAAAAAAATGCAGAAAACTAAGCATTATAAGCTTCTGCATAAGCATCCCGAGTGAACTTCACAATCTACCTCTTCTAATAGGGCAAGGCCTTCTACGGCTATTTGGGGAGACTCTACCAACATTTGGGGTGAAACGTGGCCCCTACAGCTATGAGTGTCAATTCATTAAAATGCTAGGGGTTGAGGAAGTGACATACACACTTACCCTTTGATCAAATGACATAAAAGGAAATGACATCACATGATGTTTAACACCGAATCTTCAAGGATAGTGACGTCATATGACCTTAATCCTGATGACATCACAATAGCTGCCTTTGCTGAAGTTAAGAGCGTCTTAAGCCGACAATTACCTAGTAATACAACAGATGCTAACACAGATAAATGTACATTTTATATACAACCTTCATTTCAAATAGGTTGAGGACACGATACGAACATTACACATTTATTGCATGACAAAAATAAGTGTTTGTTGGAAGGGGAGCATACATAGTGCCATAAAAAACATAAAACAACATTGGGACACCCAATAAGATCACAAACTCTCATGGTTTAATGGTTTGCCAAGTAGATATCACAAGCATAAAATGTATGAGAAAAGATTTTAAAAACCACAATAGTGGTTTTGTCCATGGTTATTTCTTCATGTAACCCATATATTGAATGTGAACTGAGTTACCGACATAAATTATTTCTTAGCATCGTCTACGTTTTTATGGGCATATCTTCTAAGGTATTATCACTCACCACAGCACAGAGGTGAGATTTTTAGTCAAACGCATCATTTTCCATGGGTTCGCAAAAATGAAAATCAGCAACATCTTTTTGAGAAAATGTATATTCCTTATTTAATTTCTTTATTTTATTCAGTAGAGTATAGTTTGAATTGCTGTGTGTATAGGTTGTGCAGAGCTAAGAGGCGAATGCCTGACGTCGCATTAGGAGCTGCAGAAAGTCAAGAGTGCACATCACAACAGAGTTTACCTTCTGTTCTTGCCTTTTCCTCCACTGAGGTCAGTGGTCACAAAGGTAGTGCCTGGGGACGCAAGGGGCAAAGCAGGTGTGGCAATGGCATCCATGCCTGCAGCGCAGTAGGTCCCACCCTATAGGTGGTCCCCACTCAACCTAAAGCATAGAGTATCTGTGTATTACATTAGTTTCAGAGCCCCCTACACGCATTCAGCACATGGGTGGCATCATCTTGCGTTACACCACTAACTTATGCAATATGGGCTATTCAAAATATTAGAAATACATAGCAATAAGGGGGCGTGGCTAACGCTCGCGGTGAATGGCGGCGTCCGAGTGAGGCTCCCGGGCTCACCTCGGAGTAAACGCGCTTTCTGCTGTCCTCGCCGATGTCTGAAGGGGAGAAATGAAGCATGAAGGTATGCTGGCTGCAGCGCGAGGGTCTCCTTTCATCTGTGCACGATGGGAAGCTGCTTTCTGCCTCTACTTCAGCCGCTTGATGAACATGCTCTGTAGCGGCCGCCATTTTGTCTTCTCGCCGCGAATGGACCCCTCAGGCAATGCAGCTTGTTTCGTGATGGTTATTACCTCAGGTGCCTACAAGCAGACGATATTGGCTATGAATTAGGTACTTTTTTGTTTGTACCTCTTCCTCCTCAACCACATGCATTACCAGATTCCTGTTTATTTCCAGGATGAGCTGATTTATTTTTTGGCAGCCATTTTACGATGTTCGTGAGGAGTTTTAGCTCACATGCTTATTGTTATGTTAATTGGCCTCTTTACCACTTGCCATCATTGACAGGTTCTGGCTCCTGGCCCTCATCATTTGTGATTTATAGTGGATGAGACTTCCCTTATGAGTGGGACTTACTAGCAGACATTTTGCGAAGGTCATAGTTGGACTGGTCATCTATTTTTCGCAGTTTTTTTTTTTTTTTTCTCATCACCTTCATTAAAATTGATGGGCAGGTCCAGAGGTTCCTCTGCCGTGAAGCAATCTTTTGTTAAAAACTCTAGAATTTTTACATAATTTTCCAAATTCGAGGATACCTTGACGTCTGCGTCACAATCCTCTGAAACAGCAATGGATCCGCCTTCTGCCTTGCAAGGGAAGTCTGTCACGAAGCGATTGAAAAAAGATCCACCTTCTCCGCCTAAATCAACCTCGCCGGTCTCCATGGAGCTCCTGTTCGAGGAAATCCGAGCTCTCCGCCCATTTATGGAGGAGACAAATGTTAAATTGCAGGTCCTCACAGACAATTGGTCTCAGTTGGACGCCAGAGTCTCGGCAGTTGAGCACAGTGTTTCTTCACTTAAAACCTCGAGCGCAAGTGTTTCTCAACTTCACTCTCAAGTCTCTGAGCTCCAGCGTCAAGTGGAGGGACTTGAAAACCGAAATTGACGCAACAACCTGCGAATTTATGGTTTGGTTGAAGGTCTTGAGGGGTCGGACGCTGTTTCCTTTTTCAGATCTTTCCTGCCTCAACTGCTTCACCTCCCGGAGGGTACCGTGCTAAATGTTCAACGCGCACACAGACTGGGCCGAGTCGCTTCTCCTACTGCGCAATCCCAACGGCCAAGAGGCGTAATCCTATATTTCCTGGAGTATACTGATTTGATCAAGGTGTTGTCAGCGGCTAAAGCCATCCCGAAAATCACTTGGTCTGGTTCTACACTATTTTTTGCTCAGGATTATGCTAAAGCCACAGCTAACAGACGTAAGGCATTCCTCAGTATGAGGCCTGATCTTCGCTCTTTGGGAGCTCGGTATGGACTTTTCCACCCCTGCCTCTTTAAGGTCACCTATAACAACAAGACCACTACATATGAAGATCCGGTGAAATTGCAGAGCTTCATTGACTCCTGCAGACCAGCATGGACTCCTCCGCCTCAACATCTTTTTCCAAGTCTACTGCATTGTCATTACTTTTTCAGGTTTTGCATAAGTCTTCTCTTTTAATGTTATGGTTTACTTTTCTTAAATTTTGGTTGTTTGAATGCTTTGGCCAGATATGGCTTTGACTCAGGTGAAGCCGCATGACATGCTTTTGTTACCTATTGGTTTTAATTGATTGTTCTTCACTTCCACAGATCTATATTCTTCATGGCGTGGTTCCTCCCTGGTCTCCCGTGTGTCCTTGCTCGGATGCCCCGTTTGTCCTCGTGGTTTCACCTCCCCCTCCTCCACAATTTCCCTTTTTAGGTATGTTTTTGGTTGTGTTATTTGTTGTTTTTTGTGTCACACCTGATATATTTGTTCATTGTATTCCACAATTTGTTCGCGTATGCCTTTTTATTGTTCCTATTATTCTTTCTGAATACTTTTTGCTGTATTTCCTTTCGTCATCTATTCCTTTTTCTGCGTTTCATATCATTTTGTTGCAACTCTTTCCTTCTTCAGCTGTACTACTCCTCTTCTCTGCCGTTATTATTTTATCATTTCTATTTGATCTCTGGCTTTCTTTCTTGACTTTTTCTCTTTGGCTTATATTCTCTTCTCTTTTTGGCTCTCGGTTTAATTATCGTTTTTTTCTCTCTCTCTGTTCTGAGCTTTTCTTTATCAGATTTTGGATTTTATCTCATGTTATTAGTTTACCAATTTTTTCTTAGACTATGTCTTTAAATTTGATAACTTGGAATGTACGGGGGTTAAATTCTCCCATCAAACAACAGAGAGTTTTGACTCATTTGGCCAAATTGAATGCAGATATTGTCTTCTTACAAGAAACTCATCTCACGGATGTTGAATCTGTAAAGTTAAAGAGGGGTTGGGTGGGAGAGGTTTTCTTTTCTCCTGGGGATGGCAAACGCAATGGAGTGATGATACTTTGTCGCAAAACGCTCTCATTTTCACTCTTATCTCAAGAATCGGACACTCAGGGTAGATGGATACATGTTAGGTTATCTTTAAAGAGTGTTCCAGTCTCTCTCCTAAATGCTTATGCCCCCACATGTGGAGACCCTTCCTCTGGCCCACCTTTGCCAAGCAAATCTCTCACTGCCTTAGTGATAATTTTATTTTGGCTGGGGACTGTAATCAGGTTCTTGACCCGTTTATTGATAGGCATTCAATGGTCCGTTTGTGCCCAATAAGATTCATAAATCCTTTGTTCATGCCATAGCCCAACACAAACTCCTTGATGCGTGGCGACTATGCAATCCAACGGCCAAGGAATTCACTTTTTATTCTCCATCGCATCACTCCCAATCACAAATTGATTATATCTTTTTTTCCCATACCGTCTCGCAGACTCTTACCCATGCAGAAATTGGTCCTATTTTGTTATCAGATCATGCTCCCGTTTCCATTGGCATTGACATTTTACCCAAATCTGATGGTCCGAAGAGGTGGCGCTTTAATAACTCCCTTCTACTGGACCCAAAATTCACCGCCTCATTTACCTCTTTCTTTCAGGAATTTTATACGATTAATCAAACGGATTCTATACCCATTTCTACTCTGTGGGATGCCTTTAAGGCTTCTGCTAGGGATTTTATACTAACCTTTGTTGCAAGGAAACGTAAGAATGCACGTACACAGGTTGCACACCTACTTCAGGACATCAAGAGACTGGAGCACTCTTACTACTCCTCACACTCACAGGATTGTTTAGATGCTCTTATTAAGGCCAAAATGCAATTTAACAGGCAGTCTACAGACGAAGCATCACTTTATTTATTAAAATCCAGTGCAAAATGTTATGGGGGGAAAAACAAGGCTGGGAAAATATTGGCTAATTACTTGAAAGTTAAGCACAACAAATTGAATATTGAATCTATTTATGATGCAAATTTAAATTCGAAGTTTAAAGACGGGGACATTCTGCATGAATTTTCTCTTTTTTATAAAACCCTCTACGCTTCTGAATCTCAGCCCACTGACCATGCCCTTTCACAATTTTTCTCTACCATTCACAAACCTCAGATTACTTCACCAGACTTATCTTTATTGGAATCAGACCTAACGCAGCAAGAGTTGACAAATGCCCTTCATTCTCTTAAACGTGACAAAGCACCCGGCCCGGATGGTTTTTCTGTCGAGTTTTATTCTCATTTTTCCAAACTTTTAATGCCTAAATTGCACTCGTTAATATGTTATTTCAGTACATCAGGACGCTCATCAGGCTCTTTTTCAGATGCACATATTTGCTTAATTCCTAAAGAAGGTAAAGACCCGAAACACTGCAAGAATTATAGGCCCATATCTTTGGTCAACATTGACTATAAGATCTTCTCTAAAGCTTTAGCCTTGAGGTTGGACTCATTTCTACCGGATCTGTTAGGAATAGAGCAGTCTGGATTTTTCAAGGACCGCTATATAACTGATAATACACGTCTCTTGTTTAATGTGTTGTCAAAGTCCTCGCATGTTAAGGACCCTCTGGTCGCAATAGCATTGGATGCCGAGAAGGCGTTCGACAGAGTTGAATGGAGATACCTGTTTTATACCCTCAATTGGTTTGGATTTGGTCCCAATTTTATTTCCCTCATTTCTCTTTTGTATTCCAATCCAAAAGCGGCTGTGTGTGTCAATGGGTTGATATCCCCATTTTTTGACTTGGGGAGAGGGGTGCGACAAGGCTGTCCCTTTTCACCTTTCCTTTTCAATTTGGCTTTGGAACCATTTCTTTCAAAGTTACGACAAAATCCAGAAGTACATGGTTTTCAAACACCCAGGTCGCATATTAAGCTAGCAGCTTATGCGGATGACATTCTGCTCTTCATGTCTCGACCTGATGACTCCATTCCTGCCTTTATGGCTGAAGTACAAGCTTACTCTGACATCTCGGGCTATAAATTAAACAATGATAAGTGTGAGATCTTGCCGCTTACAAAATACACCTTCAAATCTGATTTTGCAGCCTCTCACTTTACTTGGAGCCCTAACCACATTCGTTATTTAGGCTTACACGTCAGATCTTCTCTTTCAGACACAGTATCTCTGTGTATGGAGAAGTGTATACAAAAAATTTCAGACCTTACAGCTAAATGGCACCCTCTCTATCCATCTTGGTGGGGTCGCCTTGATACTATTAAAATGATGTTATCACCTATCATTATGTACACCATTTCTAATATTCCAGTTCTTATCCCAACAAAATTCTTCCAGAAGATTAATTCTATTCTTTCCTCTTTTCTCTGGAGCAAGAAAAAACCTAGAATGTCTATACTTAGGTTAACCCGTCCGAAGGCGGAAGGTGGAGTTAATTTTCCCGATTTCCCGACGTATCACAAAGCATTTCTTTTACGCCAAGCCTCTTTGTGGTTGCGTGATCCTGAGGTGGCCTGTCCCCTATGTATTATGACCGAACGCCTTTTTCTTTCCCCTTTCTCATTCAATGAATATCTGTCTTTCTCTCGCAAACCCCAAACCCTATCTACACCCATTATCAAAATAACCGCTAAACTTTTATCGCCTTTGTTCCCTTTCCCTCATGATACTATGGACTCCTTTTTTAATTCTACAATATGGCATAATAGAGGTTTGCTCATTAAGGGTAAGCCATTTTATTGGAAGACTTGGCATCGAAGAGGTCTTACTTGGGTTTCTCAACTCTTTTCTAATTCAGAGTTTATACCCTTTTCCTCACTCCGCATTGTCTTTCACTTACCTACTTCCTTCATGCTTCAATATCTCACTCTTAAGGACGCTGTGTTGGATGCTCTCTCTGTTTTAACAACGGCAACCACTACTTTAACCAATCCAGATCCTTCCTCACAACTAAGAAACTTGTTACTCACAACACCCAAAGCTTCCACATTATATAATTTTTTACATGGTGCTGGCAAGGCTCGACAGAAATCTCCAACTGAAGAAGCCTGGGAGCGAGACTTTGCAGTCTCTTGGTCAGTATCCTTGTGGGACAAATTGTGGGTCAAACTTCGTAGATCTTCCAGAGCCGCAAATACGACGCAAACTTTGTTTTTTGTATATAATAGGCTCTTACTGTCACCTAATGTTTTGAGCAAAAGTTTTGCTACAGTTCCTGATACTTGTTGGACTTGCTCTTCTGCTAAAGCTGATTTGTTTCACATGGTATTTTCCTGTCCTATTGTACTTACTTTTTGGAGGCGAATTTGGGCTCAAATTAATTTGATTTTTGGTACTGCTTTTCCATTTTCTTATACTCATGTTTTTTTAGGCAGTCTATCATCTTGCTGGGAGGACATTTCGTCTAATGTTAAAATTGTTGATTTATTGCTAGCAGTCGCATTCCAGCAAATTACAGCAAATTGGAAAGACTTTTCTAAGATTTCCTATAGGGCATGGTGGTATGCCGTCTGCCATAATCACAGATTGGATACCTCCTTTGTATACCCTTTGCATTTAGCACCTAAAAGATTAGCTTTATGGTCGCCTATTACATTATATTTGGATGCTAGTGCTACTCGTTCATTTCAACTCTGTCCAGCCCAACAAGAAGTTTTAAAGCCTCCTTAAATACCCCTGATTGTTTCCATTTTGCTCCGATCCTTACGGGGGTATATTATTGTATGTGCAATGGTTTTTTTTTTTTTTATTAACAAAAAGCCTAATTTACTTACTGTATTGTAATTATTTTTTGATGTGATATGCACTCAGCTTGTTGTATTATGGTGTGACGCCTTTTCTTTCTTGTTAATAAAATCTTTTTGAACTTAAAAGAAATACATAGCAATAAATACATTTATATAGATATCTGTAATGTGGTTATTTACCTCAATTAGTCAATTAGCAAAGAAATCTATACAAAGTACAAACTGTGATGCATACACCCTCTCCCACACACTTCTGTGGACTGCCACCACTGTATAAATGCATTGGAATAAGGTAGAAAATATACCTTCATGTGGAGAAAAGGCTTTGCTTCACAGCTAACGAATATATTAAATTGTTTGTGACTTTGTCTGGTCCAATATGCACATTCCCTCCAGCATTTATAGCCCTACATTTATCATCAAATTGGGTGTGAAAAGCCATTCACAGGTGTGGTTGGTGCTATCACATGTTGCGCCAGCTCTCCCACAATGCATTATGGAGATACAATTCAATGTATTCACACTTCAGTTATTTTGCAGGTTACCTTCATTGTAGCAGTCAAATACTTTCTCACCCAGGACTGGAATTCTCCAGACACACATTTCATAGTGTTTACCATTCATCAGAGAACAGTATTCCTTCCGTCTGGGGTGGATTTATGGTGCTTATATATAAAACTCAACTGGGCATCTTGGTGAATGCCCACAAGATTAGGCGTTAGTGGGTGCTGACCTTACACCCACATTTGCGCCCACACTACTGCTAGAAGCCCAGTTTAACCCAATGATTTCTGCTGTGCAGAGACTGTGCCCTTTTGATGACCTCTGTACTTTGCACCCTTTTTGCAGCCTGAATAGTGCAGCTTCAACTGTTTTCTTTTTTAACTTCACCTCCCTGGCACTAGGAAATGTGACCCATTGCCCACGTTCATGTTACTTGCACTGGTTTTTGGAGTTCTATTGGATTTTGCTTGGGCCATGCTGCACCCCAATCTGGCTTCCAAGGTTATAATAATGTGGAGGAGGGGCATTAATAATGCCAGTATATTCAGCATTCCAAGCAAAATAGAACTTGGTCAGATGGGGTGTTTCCCTTGCACTGAAAAAAACAATGTTCCATGCCACGACTAGACTGTTTCCCTTAGGCTGCTGCCTTACTTCACCCTTTGGAATCATCAGCCCTCATAGTGGACACCGTCAACCTTTATAATTGGGGTGGGTACAATTTATAGGTGGATTTCAAAATGGGTGAAATTTTATGTTTTGATTTTGCCTGCGGAGCAAAACTAGGTTTACTCCAGGGGCGGAAAAATAAACGAAGACCAAAGTCCAGCACCGTTGCTGTCGGAAGCTGTATCAGGGGCTGGACAATTTAATTACCTTAATGATAAGAATACTGCCTTGACCCCTGACAGTGATCTTCAAGACAACTCACCCAGAAGGTAAATACATTACACACTGAATATCAGGGTTCAAGCAGCACTTCAATTACAGTGTATATGCTGCTAGGCACTATGACGAACACTCAGGGCCCGATGTACAAAGGTAAACTTTGACCTGAAGTCTCAGAGCTAGATTATGAGTTTGAGGGTCCATAGGCCTGCCAAAACCATGGTGGTGCGGTGGTCTGACTGCGTAATTACAACTTTGGTGGTCTGACGCCATGGGACTGCTGCAACCACCAGGGATCGCGTGGTGTGGTGGTGTGAGGCCACAATATGCTTGGTGGGGCCGCTTCGGCAGCCTCATGGCTGTGTTCATGCCATGATACTGCAGGCGGTGAGGAAACTAAGGGGGCCCTGCAGGGTCTTCTGGTGTCTCAGGCCATGGGTATGCAGGCAGGGGGGCAAATGCTTTGCCCCCCTAACTGCATGCATGCCCGGTTCCTGCATAGCATGGACTAAACAGTCCATGCAGTGCAGTAACTTGCTTTGGAGCTCTCCTTGCAATGCCTTTTTCAAAGGCACAGCTGTTGGAATGCCAAAGGACCTCCTGTAGTGGAGAAGTGTGGCTCAATGGTTAGAGCAGCAGACCCTGATGTAGAGGTCTGGCCCGTGACCAGGGTTCAATTCCCGCCTCGGCGGGTCTTGGGCTCAATTTCCTCTGACCTGATATTCCGCCTCGGTGCCTATTCTAATCATGGGTCCCACTCTGCAACTCTGGGCAATAGCTTGCTTAATCTCCACAACGGCCCCAACAGCGCTGGGATGCCTGGCTTCACCTTGGGGGTGCCCAGGAGTGGACATATCACAGGGAAAGGCCAGGAAGGGTTCCACAGTGGTATGAGTAAAAGCGCCAGGACAGTCCAGCTGGAGTAGCAGTGAGCTATACAAGTACAACACATTTACATTTAGGGGTGGGCGGAATTTGCGAAATTCATTTTCGCAAATTATCGCGAAAATGTTAAAAATCTCCGCAAACACGCGGAAATATCGCGAAGATGCGGACTTTTTTTTCCGCCCGTTCGCGGTATTTTCTGCGTGGTCGCAGCTCGCCAACTTACCCATGCGGTTGCTCGCGGGCGCGGGCATCTTGTTTTCACTTGTCTCGCGGTGCATGATCGCGAGAAGAAAGACGTGATCGCGCGACGCATGACGTTACTGCGGGCGTGGAGAACGCGACCAGATTGGGAAAACTTGTCGGCGAACGCGGGGATTCAGGTAAGGCGATCGCGCGCACACGAGAATGTATTATTTTACAGCGCGAGCAAGAAACAAATTATCGCTAAACTGCGGAATGCGGAATGCGGAAATTTTGACATTTTCGCGCTTTCCGCGGAACGAGAAAATGCCAAATTATCGCAATTTCCGCAAACGGAACGAAATTTTGGCCCAGGCCTAACCTCCTGCCAGACAACGAGAAAGCTTGTAATCTGGCGGGCAGCTGGTGATCGAGTTTGGCGGTGTGGGAGCGGGATAGTGGCCTGCCGCCCCGCACAGCACCGCCAAACTCGTAATCAGGCCCTAAATTTTGACCTGAAGTATAATTTTGAACCTGAAGTGTAACTTTAGACCTGAAGTTTAAAGCTAGACTTCAGGTCTAAACTTAGACTTCAGGTCTAAATTTAGACTGCTGGTCTAAAGTTAGGCTTCAGGTCTAAATTTAGACTTCAAGTCTAAAGTTAGACTTCTGGTCTAAACATAGATTTCAGACCTAAAGTTAGACTTCAGGTCTAAACTTAGACTTCAGGTCTGTTTACTTTTGGGAATCGGGCCCTCAGCGTAGAAACTTTCTGATGGATATGTTACCTGACTGTGAGTATGCAAGTTAAGGAGCACTTTTTAAGACTGAATCTTGTGTAGGAAGGAGAACCATGTATATAATCCGATTTGCTTGATGAAGTAGCATGCTTGTCACAAAACATGAGTGGCCAATTTTTTTGATACTAAAGTGAAAAAATCAGGTGAAATAGAGGGGAACGATTAGAGCATGAGATATCTATGAGTCCTGGAGCCCTCATTTCGAGTGTGGATGTATTTCATTGCACTAGGTTGGGCACACCGAGCCTAAGGGTTGTATGACTTTACAACGCATTCCGTTGTAGCGCATGCCTTTGCCACGCATGCGTTACAATGCGAATGCCATCACCACGCATATCCTTTACCACGAAAATCCCTTTAACACGCATACTTTTACAACGATTTTCGTTGTTAAACTATGCACGTTAATGGCATTTTCTTGTTAAAGGATATCACACTAAAAATCTACACTTTATATTTACCCCTGCGCGACACCACCCCCTCATTCCCCTTTACCTCTCCTCTCCTCGATCTTCCGTGGTGACGTTCCACGTCGTTAAGAGGAAGCGGAAGTGTCCTTCCGTTTCCTCTAACGCCGCCAATTCCCTCCACATCTCTCTTTAAATGGCGGAAACAGGTGCCTTTTTTTTATATTTTATTTTGGGGGGTGCCCCCCCAAGCCCTCCTTTTTAATCCCACGCTTTTTTTCTTTAGCACACATGTCTTTACTACGAATTTCGTAGTAAAGGTATGCGTGGTAAAGGCTTTTCGTTGTAACCACGCATGCGTTGTAATGCATGCGTAGTTATGGTTATGCGTGGAAACGGCTGCGTTGTAGTGGCCGTTTCCCGAGCCTAAGAGGTTGCATACGCTGGTCTAACAATTGATGAACTGTCCTATGTGATAGAGATGTTTCCCAGCAGGGAAGCCTGTGTGGACGCCGGCCTTGAGGGTCCTCCTGCCACTCTAGCAGGCAGGGGCCGCACACCAAGATTCCCTATTGGGGACCTTGCTTTCATTCACTATCTGAGGCGGGGCAGCATAATTTCACTAATGCAATTACCATTACCTAGTACGGGGCGTGCGTGAAAAGAACTGATTGTGCGGTTCATGTATATTATAAGGGAATGTATTTGCATCCGTTTTTATATATTGTATGCTGCTTTTATGATCCTGGAGATCGAAATAAAGCTGTTTAAACAAACAATTACCTTTGAGGTCATTACAGCCTGGACTACACACACATTCTTTGCGCCCCGCATTTCTCATTGTGTGAAATGAGGATTTGTGGCGCTGCAGGATTTCCCGCCTGCATTCACCTTCTGTATTCACTCTGGGGCAAACGGATGCAAAATCATGGAAAATGCGCAGCATTGCGTGAAGTTTCATATCTGCTTATCGCTGATAAAATATATTTGCCCACCCCTACTCCACATCCCGTAATTCTGGCCGTCCTCGTTTCTCTTACTCTGTTGCCATGTTGCATGGAGCTCAAAACAATTTTTAACTGACTTTGCCCTCGTATCGTCGGCCTTAGTTTTTTGTGTGTGCATGCGCTTCGATACCTTTTAATCTGGTTTGTATTGATGTCATTTCCAATCTTCCTATCTCTCCATATTTTTTCACTCTTTTTTCTACACTGATTTTTACTTATTTACATTTAAATACATTAGATTTGTCCTCTACTTGTTTGCTTCTTTTAAACTGTTATGCAGCACTGCCTTTTTTTAAATATTGATCACATCCATTGAAATTACTTTTTAATTTATATACAGTACCTCATCACCCCTACGGGCTAGAGCGGAATATTTTATATTTTAAAACGAAATATAATAAATTGAGTCATTTTGTCTATCATAAAAGGCATTAGAACATTGGAACGTTGGAAGCTCCATTGAAAACAATGGAGTGCTCCGGGCTTATAATGGCTGGTATAAGACCGGAGCTCCAACATTCCAATGTTCTTTGTTCACAGCTCTGGCTGTGAACAAAGGCTTCAGGGAGCCTGAGGGGATTTGAATGCCCTCGCACTCCCTCAAGGCTTTGTTTTATTTGTTAGAACATTCTGCCCTCTAGTGGCAAAATGTTCTAATAGCCTTATAGCCCTTCGTAGCAGGGCTATACCGGCTAATAAAGTCCCGCTGCTTTGTTAAAGTCCCTTGCCTTCGGCTCGGGCCTTTAACGATGCAGCGGGCCTTTAATAGCCGGTATAGCCCGCTACGGCGGGCTATAAGGCTATAATATATTGAAAGTGCACCTAGCTCTCACTATACTCTTAGCTTGATCTCACTGTACCTGTTTTTATGTTCATTGGCATGGTTTTGCCTTTATCAACCAGGAATGATGCTTGTTTGACCTGGTATTGACCATGTATTACGCTGCTGGGGACAACGGATCAAAGATGGCTGGGGTTTGCGGTAAGTAAGGCTTTGCTAAGTTCTCAGTGTTCGCCATTTAAAAAGGTGCTAGGTTTCCCAGTTTTCCTTCTCTTTCTCCTACACTATTTTTTTTATTAAAAACACCATTTTAGAGAGTTCATTTTATGGTAGTAGAATCTAGCCAAGTCCAAAGTGACCCACAGAGTGCAATTTGTGCTACTTTCATTTGTAACTGTATTTATATGGTATTTTATATGGCATTTCTATAGCGCAAACCTAGCGAAAAGGCAGCAAGTGCATATTTTCATTGTACTTCCTTGCTGGAAAATCGTGGCATTGTGCCTGGAGTTCAGTGATGAGTGGAAGGTTGAGTAGGTGTGTGTGTGCATGTGGAGGTGTGTGTGGCCCATTGTGCCTGGAGTTCAGTGATGAGTGGAAGGTTGAGTAGGTGTGTGTGTCGCTATCTGTGTGCACATGGAGGTGTGTGTGGGCCATTGTGCCTGGAGTTCAGTGATGAGTGGAAGGTTGAGTAGGTGTGTGTGCCACTATCTGTGTGCACGTGGAGGTGTGTGTGGGCCATTGTGCCTGGAGTTCAGTGATGAGTGGAAGGTTGAGTAGGTGTGTGTGTCGCTATCTGTGTGCACGTGGAGGTGAGTGTGGGCCATTGTGCCTGGAGTTCAGTGAAGAGTGGAGGGTTGAGTAGGTGTGTGTGTCACTATCTGTGTGCACGTGGAGGTGAGTGTGGGCCATTGTGCCTGGAGTTCAGTGATGAGTGGAAGGTTGAGTAGGTGTGTGTGCCGCTATCTGTGTGCACGTGGAGGTGTGTGTGGGCCATTGTGCCTGGAGTTCAGTGATGAGTGGAAGGTTGAGTAGGTGTGTGTGTCGCTATCTGTGTGCACGTGGAGGTGTGTGTGGGCCATTGTGCCTGGAGTTCAGTGATGAGTGGAAGGTTGAGTAGGTGTGTGTGCCGCTATCTGTGTGCACGTGGAGGTGTGTGTGGGCCATTGTGCCTGGAGTTCAGTGATGAGTGGAAGGTTGAGTAGGTGTGTGTGTTGCTATCTGTGTGCACGTGGAGGTGTGTGTGGGCCATTGTGCCTGGAGTTCAGTGATGAGTGGAAGGTTGAGTAGGTGTGTGTGTCGCTATCTGTGTGCACGTGGAGGTGAGTGTGGGCCATTGTGCCTGGAGTTCGGTGATGAGTGGAGGGTTGAGTAGGTGTGTGTGTCACTATCTGTGTGCACGTGGAGGTGAGAGTGGGCCATTGTGCCTGGAGTTCAATGATGAGTGGAAGGTTGAGTAGGTGTGTGTGCCGCTATCTGTGTGCACGTGGAGGTGTGTGTGGGCCATTGTGCCTGGAGTTCAGTGATGAGTGGAAGGTTGAGTAGGTGTGTGTGTCGCTATCTGTGTGCATGTGGAGGTGTGTGTGGGCCATTGTGCCTGGAGTTCAGTGATGAGTGGAAGGTTGAGTAGGTGTGTGTGCCGCTATCTGTGTGCACGTGGAGGTGTGTGTGGGCCATTGTGCCTGGAGTTCAGTGATGAGTGGAAGGTTGAGTAGGTGTGTGTGTTGCTATCTGTGTGCACGTGGAGGTGTGTGTGGGCCATTGTGCCTGGAGTTCAGTGATGAGTGGAAGGTTGTGTAGGTGTGTGTCTCGCTATCTGTGTGCACGTGGAGGTGAGTGTGGGCCATTGTGCCTGGAGTTCAGTGATGAGTGGAGGGTTGAGTAGGTGTGTGTGTCGCTATCTGTGTGCACGTGGAGGTGTGTGTGGGCCATTGTGCCTGGAGTTCAGTGCTGAGTGGAAGGTTGAGTAGGTGTGTGTGCCGCTATCTGTGTGCACGTGGAGGTGTGTGTGGGCCATTGTGCCTGGAGTTCAGTGATGAGTGGAAGGTTGAGTAGGTATGTGTGTCGCTATCTGTGTGCACGTGGAGGTGTGTGTGGGCCATTGTGCCTGGAGTTCAGTGATGAGTGGAAGGTTGAGTAGGTGTGTGTGTCGATATCTGTGTGCATGTGGAGGTGTGTGTGGGCCATTGTGCCTGGAGTTCAGTGATGAGTGGAAGGTTGAGTAGGTGTGTGTGTGCACGTGGAGGTGAGTGTGGGCCATTATGCCTGTTCAGTGATGAGTGGAAGGTTGAGTAGGTGTGTGTGTCGATATCTGTGTGCATGTGGAGGTGTGTGTGGGCCATTGTGCCTGGAGTTCAGTGATGAGTGGAAGGTTGAGTAGGTGTGTGTGTGCACGTGGAGGTGAGTGTGGGCCATTATGCCTGGAGTTCAGTGATGAGTGGAAGGTTGAGTAGGTGTGTGTGTCGCTATCTGTGTGCACATGGAGGTGTGTGTGGGCCATTGTGCCTGGAGGTCTATGGATTGAAAGAAACATGCACAATTCCACTGTGGAGGAGTAAAACACTAAGGGGCATATTATCAAGCACGACGTTAAATGATCGCCGCTAAAGTGGCGATAATGGGCTTGATAATATGCCGGTGAGAATTCCAATAGAAGCCCATGTTGACACCAGAACATGGGCTTCTGTGGGAATTCTCTGCGGCATATTATCAAGCCCATTATCGCCGCTTTAGCAGCAGTTTTCTGCCGCTAAACCGGCGATAATTTTAACGCAGTTTCTTGATAATATGCCCCTAAAGCAGTTATTACAGCGACATTTGTAATCATGCTTCGGTTTTTTCACACATAGAATTACTTTTTGGATCAGTGATTTTGGAATGCAAAATGACCCCTTAACTAGCAATTCTTCCCTGTGGAACGGGGCATGACTGTGGAAATGTGTGGAAAAGCACCAATTTCGGGGTAATTAATTAAATTACTGCATGCAGTATTATCACATTTCTCAGAATTCCTAATTTGGCTGGTAAAGTGAATTCCTGGCTGAATTAGGAATTTAGAGGCACTTGTGCTGAGAGCTTTAAAAAAAGCACCATTTTGTTTCCTAAAATGAGAATAAAGTATACAAAAAACGTGATGGATGGAATGCTTGCATTAATGCCAGCCACTGGCAGTCACTCAGGGATTCCAGTCATCATTTTTTCACCCACCATGCCACCTAATGTTAGGACCCAGCCATATGCAAATCACTCTTGACCCTACTCCAGTGGGAATAGTCCAGCCTAAACTGCCAACCCGGACCCTCCCTGGACCGGAAGACATGCAACCCAGGATCGGCTTCACCCTTGTTATGGACTCATCAGCCGGGTAAAGCTCGCTTCCAGTGACGCAGTGTGCACAGAACCCAAGTCTGGGCCTACCCACCCCACTTACGGCGACATAATAAAATATACAAAAAGTGAGAGATGGAATTCTTGAATTAATCTCAGCCACTGGTAATTACTCAGGCTGTATCCCAATCCATAGTTATTTTGCACGCCATCCCACCCCAGTTTGGACCTAGCTATATGCAAATCAGCCTTGACTCTGCTCAAATGGGAACAGTCCAGCCTGAACGGCCAGGCCAGGTCCTCCCTGAGCCGGAACACCAACAACCTAGGACCCATTTTGCCCTTATTATGGGCTCATCAGCCAGATATAGCGTGTGCACAAAGTGCATGTCTGGGCATACCCGTGCAATTTAGGGCGACATAGTAAAGTATACAAAAAGTGAAAATAGAATGCTTGAATTCATCTCAGCCTCTGGTAATTACTTGGGCCGTATCTCAGTCCATCCTTATTTAGCACACCTCAGATTGGACCTAACTATATGCAAATCAGTCTTAACCCTGCTCCAATGGGAACTGTCCAGCCCGAACTGCGAAGCCAAGTCCTCCCTGAACCGGAACATAAGCAATCCAGGAAGGGTTTTGCCCTCATTCAAGCCAATCAGCCTGGTAAAGCTTGATTCAAGTGACATGACATGTGGACAAAATAACGATGAACTGGGATGCGGTTGAGTAGGTGTGTGTGTCGCTATCTGTGTGCACGTGGAGGTGTGTGTGGGACATTGTGCCTGGAGTTCAGTGATGAGTGGAAGGTTGAGTAGGTGTGTGTGTCGCTATCTGTGTGCACGTGGAGGTGTGTGTGGGCCATTGTGCCTGGAGTTCAGTGATGAGTGGAAGGTTGAGTAGGTGTGTGTGCTGCTATCTGAGTGCACGTGGAGGTGTGTGTGGGCCATTGTGCCTGGAGTTCAGTGATGAGTGGAAAGTTGAGTAGGTGTGTGTGTCGCTATCTGTGTGCACGTGGAGGTGTGTGTGGGCCATTGTGCCTGGAGGTCTATGGATTGAAAGAAACATGCACAATTACACTGTGGAGGAGTAAAACACTAAGGCAGTTATTACAGCTCCATATGTAATCGTGCTTCGGTTTTTTCACACATAGAATTACTTTTTGGATCAGTGATTTTGGAATGCAAAATTACCCCTTAACTAGCAATTCTTACCTGTGGAACGGGGCATGACTGTGGAAATGTGTGGAAAAGCACCAATTTCGGGGTAATTAATAAATTACTGCATGCAGTATTATCACATTTCTCAGAATTCCTAATTTGGCTGGTAAAGTGAATTCCTAGCTGAATTAGGAATTTTTCACCCACCCACCAGTGGCTGAAATTAATTCAAGCCTTCCATCCATCACTTTTTGTACACTTTTTTTTTTTTTTTTTTTTTTTTTTTTTTTTTTATTGTTGAAACTGAAGGTGTCATGCAACATTCAAGTTAAGACAGAAAGTATCGCATTACAAAAAACCAAAAACATCTCAGATACAATGATTCAAGATCTTTGTACAATAACAAAAACAATTAGAAGATGACCTGAATGAAAAGAGAGTCAAAAAAAGTTTTCCCAAATTTTTTCGAATTTTCTCCCCCCTCCAATCCTCGCTGCATAGTTACGCTCGCTAATCTTAACTCTTTGCATTTTACGCAACCATTCATAGAAAGATGGAGTCTGAGTTGATCGCCAATTCTGAAGAAGCAATGATCTTGCCACTGCCATGCAGATAAACAGGAGTTTAGCATGTGAAACAGAGATATTTAAATTCTGGTCCAAACCGTGCAGCATCAAATTGGAATTAAAAGATATCTGGATATGCAAAATAGAAGATAAAAAAGCAAAAATATCTCTCCAGAACTCTTTGATCATGCAACATTCAACTGTGACGTGTGTCCAGTTAGCGGGGGCAAAATTTTGACAGCGAAAACAGATCGGTGCATAATTACTAAACATTTTGGCAATTACTGCCGGGGTATAGTAGAGGAGCCATTTCCCAAAAAATATCATTCTGCGCCAATTGGCTCCCCGTAAAATGGAGAAATTATATTTATTAATAGTCCGCCACGTCGTTAAAGATAAAACCTGCTTTTCGTGTTCCCACCATTTTTGGACTGCTTTCGATTCTAAATCGTCTTGTTTGATCTGAGCAAGATGACGTTTCCACTCACCAGGTTTCCTTATTAAAGTAGTATTAAACAGGAGATCGTTGTTAAAAGGGGAAATCTGAGTAAAGGAGGTGGGGGCGAACGGCATTAAAAGTTTATAGATTAAATCATAAGACCCGGCTAACAAAAAGTTACCTGAAAGTAGTAGGCGCATCTCGGGCGGAGTTAACCACCTAGAGTGATGTAAAAAATCGCCTACTGTACTAAAGCCGGCTTTAGACCAATAGCCCATTAAATGCGGGCTTACCACCTGTCCTCTTGAGGAAAGTAAATTAATCAGTAAAGAGGAGGTATTGAAAAGAGAGATAGAGTATCGACTAATCAAAGCCTTACGCTTCATAAAGAACCAAGCAATTATTTTATACCTAACCAATTTTGGAGATTTAGGTATTTGAAGAGGGGAGGATATTTGACTCTCTGAAAAAATTAAATCGAAAAAAAAACTAATATAATAATTTGGAATCGGGGAAGGGACCTTGAGACGAGTTATGTACTGAGCAAAATAGGCGTAGTAATACTCTCTAATGTTTGGAAGTGCCAGACCGCCATTATCTAAACCCTCGTAAAGGGTAGTCAGCGCAATCCGGGGCTTTTTATGTGACCACAAAAAACTTGAGAATAAGGATTCTATTTTAGAAAAGAAAGACCCAGGGAGAAAACACGGGATTGTTGAAAACAGAAAGTTAAACAATGGTAAAATGGACATTTTAATCAGGGCGACTCTGCCTAGTAATGATATAGGTAATTTATTCCAGCGAATTAACATCGAACGAACCCTTTGGAGAAGGGGAACAAAATTCAAGCCGAAAAGATCTGTAACTGAAGAAGAAAAAAACACCCCCAAATATCTTTTAGGTTTATTATTTATGCAACCTCGTAAATCCGGATGTAATTCTGGAATGTGATTGCCACAAATCAATATTTCGGTCTTTTTTTTATTAATCCTATAGCCCCCGAAAGATTCATATTGCTCAAAAATCCGAAATGTCTGAGCTTGAGACTGCAAATCGGATTTAATGAGCAACATGATGTCGTCAGCATAAAGTTTTATCTTAGACATAAATGGGATTGGGGGTGAAATCTCTGCGGACTTACGAATAGCTATTGCGAGGGGTTCGATAAAAAAGGCAAAAAGAATCGGTGATAAGGGGCACCCCTGACGAGTTCCACGGTTAACTGCAACAGACCCAACCAA
The DNA here is from genome assembly GCF_964204655.1 of Triturus cristatus. Classification (NCBI taxonomy): domain Eukaryota; kingdom Metazoa; phylum Chordata; class Amphibia; order Caudata; family Salamandridae; genus Triturus; species Triturus cristatus. Next base: position 988,441,478 of record NC_140588.1, on the reverse strand, counting down.
ATGTGAATTAATAATAATATTAGCTTTAGCGCCAGAATAAAGATTACGAATGAAATTGATAACGATGCCTGGAATATGAAAGTGCTGCAAAATAACAAAGAGTGTCTCCCAAACCACCAAATCAAAAGCTTTTTCCGCGTCGAATAACAAAATAAGTGCAGGGATTCTCCGTGTCTCCAGGTAATCCAAAGCTTCTGCCAAATAGTGAGTATTAGTCATAAGCTGTCTACCGGTAATAAAACCGTTTTGGTCTGTATGGATCAAATCAGAAGAGATGCGATTAAATCGAATAGCCAACTTTTTGTACACTTTTATTGAATTGAGAATAAATGTAACATAATTAGTTGCAGAAAGACAAACTTTGCTCATCCCGAGGCAAGATACAGAGGAAGTTATATATTTTAGTTTAAGATCCAGTTCTTGTGACGACATGAAAGCTGCTGCTTCACAACATTGACTGTGTTCACACTTAAGCTGTTGCGGCAATACTACGGTATTTCGGCATCAGAACCTGTGCCACATGCAAAACACTGAATTCATTATTTCACGCAATTAGGTGTCAACACCACGGACCTTAAACTCATTGGTAAAATGGTGACTATAAACAGTGGTGATGATTTTCCTCTGTTGTGGTAGTGCCATGAAACACCCCCAGAAACGAGAACTGGCTGCATTCCAGCGTCACAAGGGAAAAACCTAACAAGAATTTAATAAAATAACACCATCTCAGCAGCTAAATGGCGGGTGATTTATAGCATAGTGTAATGCTAAAGTCCCTCTTCCACGGCCTCGAGAAAAACTTTGCACTTCACCAAGGATGAGAACTCGGCGCAGTGTATTTTCCAAGGTGCGCGAGCGCCAAGAATAACATAACATCACCGGGCACACTTCAAAGCGCGCGCCGTCCACTCCGCGCTCCTGTGCGTGTCCCGCGTGCCAAAGCACACACGGAGGGGAGGGCTCTGCTCAGCAGCTGCTTATAATGTTTGACAGATTTCCTTAACTTGTGCAACACTTGTGAAAAGTAGCTCCAATGACCGCGGGACAACAACCCTGCAACTTCTAAAGGGATGGGTGGAAGTGGGGGAGTGGGTCTGTCAGTCCACTTGTCGATGCACAATGCGCTGTCTGTCAAGCAACCAGTGTCGACGAGTAACAGCAGATTAAGGCAGAGTGAACTCGTAACTATTTTTTCCTCCGCACAATTTGCGAATCTTTTGTCCAAACCGAATTTTTTTTTTTTTTGCAAATCATACCAAGGTTGCAAACTTTAAATTGCGGCATAAAAAATATTGAGAAAATAGGTTTTGCAGAAAGAAATCTCAGCAGTAGCTCACTTTTAGCAGTAAACATCGCTCATATTTTAACCCAAAAAATGTGCCCACCTATAGAAGATCCGGATAAGCGCTTCAAAGCCTCGTCGGGGGGAGTAAGCGTTATATAAATACAACTGCAATAAAACGGTGTTGTGTCTTCACATTGCCATTAGAGGGGGCAAGGATTGGGCATGAACGGGCTCCTGGGGGGTTCAATCATTTCACGCAGCAATTAGGGGAGACAGCATGGTGTTCTCGAGTAACAGGGGAATGTTACAGAACACGTCACAGATTTAAGAGCTACCGGTTAAGCATAACAAGCCAGGCGAGCCGCGGACAGAGCCACACTTAAACCAACACATCTACACGGGAGCACCTTCCACTGTGTGCAGACACACTGCAGCTGGACACGGCGGGTGGGGAGTTTCACCCATGTGATTCGCATCATAATGGCCGTGGTATAAAATGTAAAGTGGTGTTAATCTGCCCTTGCTGATTAACACCAATTTAGTAATTTGTTTATGCCTGTTTCTTCATTATGGACTTTTCCAGCAAAGGTTGGACGCCCAAATGTCCTTGAACTTCGGAAAAATGCAGAGACTTTTTCAATTCCTTTAAATTCAGTTTTTTGTTGAAGGAGACTGTAACAGGTTAAAGGAAACCAAGAGCACCTGGCTCAGGAGTGTGGATTGTTTGGTAACACAAACCTTTCCCTCGTAAAACACACAAAAACCAACAGCACTCCACAGAGTCAAGTACTCCCAATCTGGAAAGAATATATGGCCAGACAAAGGCCTTCATTTGGATCTAGGGAGGCAGACGGGCCGCCAAGAGGCAGCCTGACTTAGACCTTCATATGCATCTGGGGAGGCAGGTGGGCCGCCAAGAGGCAGCCTGACTTAGACCTTCATTTACATCTGGGGAGGCAGACAGACCGCCAAGAGGCAGCCTGACTTGGACCTTCATTTACATCTGGGGATGCAGGCGGGCCGCCAAGAAGCAGCCTGACTTAGACCTTCATTTGCATCTGGGGAGGCAGGCGGGCTGCCAAGAGGCAGCCTGACTTAGACCTTCATTTACATCTGGGGAAGCAGACGGACCGCCAAGAGGCAGCCTGACTTAGACATTCATTTACATCTGGGGAGGCAGGCGGGCCGCCAAGAGGCAGCCTGACTTAGACCTTCATTTACATCTGGGGAGGCAGACAGACCGCCAAGAGGCAGCCTGACTTAGACATTCATTTGCATCTCGGAGGCAGGCGGGCCGCCAAGAGGTAGCCTGACTTAGACCTTCATTTACATCTGGGGAGGCAGGCGGGCCGCCAGGAGGCAGCCTGACTTAGACCTTCACTCAGATTTTGGAAGGCAGGCGGGCCACCAAGAGGCAGCCTGACTTAGACCTTCATTTACATCTGGGGAGGCAGGTGGGCCGCCACGAGGCAGCCTGACTTAGACCTTCATTTTGATCTGGGGAGGCAGGCGGGCCACCAGGAGGCAGCCTGACTTAGACCGTCGCTTAGATGTTGGAAGGCAGGCGGGTCACCAAGAGGCAGCCTGACTTAGACCTTCATTTACATCTGGGGAGGCAGCGGGCCGCCAAGAGGCAGCCTGAATTAGACCTTCATTTACATCTGGAGAGGCAGGCGGGCCGCCAGGAGGCAGCCTGACTTAGACCTTCACTTAGATTTTGGAAGGCAGGCGGGCCACCAAGAGGCAGCCTGACTTAGACCTTTCGTTAGATTTTGGAAGGCAGGTGGGCCTCCAAGATGCATCATGACTTAGACCTTCATATACATCTGTGGAGGCAGGCGGGCTGCCAAGAGGTAGCCTGACTTAGACCTTCGCTTAGATTTTGGAAGGCAGGCGGGTCACCAAGAGGCAGCCTGACTTAGACCTTCATTTAGATCTAAGAAGGCAGGTGGGCCACGAAGAGACAGCCTGACTTAGACCTTCACTTAGATTTTGGAAGGCAGGCGGGTCACCAAGAGGCAGCCTGCTCCCTATATTTAGACTTCACTGCCCACATGGCATTGAACTTTCACTGGAAGTGCTTCTACCAACAAGGCGGTACCACTGTCCATAAAACTACACAACACCAGCTGGAACGTTTTACTCTTGTGGCATGCATGACAGATTGGACGGCCTTTTTTTGTATTTTCAAAGACAAACCCCAAAAGCAATTGTGTTTTTGAAAAATGAAAAATCAGTATACTTGAGGTGCAGGCAGATTTTTAATAGCGTGTAGGAGACACTCAGACCCTGGATTACTAAGCGCTTCAGTTGTCCCTGCATGATGCAAGTCATTGCAAAGCAATGCAGGGTCCTTAACTGAGAGTTACAAAGCCACGCAAGAGCCGATTTGTATGGCCTTGTGTTGCTTTGTAATAAAATGTAATACAATGCAGCAGCTTGCTCTGTATTGCGTTACATTTCCTTGGGGAAAGTGTTTCATGGGTGGAACATGGTTGGAACATGGGTGTTCCCTTCCACCCATGGATTTTGATGCAATCCTAGATTTACGAAGGTCAGCAAATCTGGAATTGCGCTTCAATGCTGCGCCTCCCTGACTCAGGTGTAACGTTGGAAAAATGTCTTTTTTACTCCGAGCTACTTCCTCTTTCTATGCATGCTGCATTATGTAACACGCATAGTAAGAGGAAAATGCCTCTATGGATTGTTTTTGTGCAGGAAGACAGTCCTTCCTGCCATCCACAGCCAGTGCAGGTAACAGCGGTGGGGCAGTGGGGCTGGGTGGAGGGGGATTTTGACAGACGACGGGATAATTATTTATTTAATTATCCCTCGTTGTCGAATTACCCCCCCACCCGGCACCACCACTCTTACCTGCACGGGCCGCGGCCGCTTCCTGCACACAAACAATCCTACCTGTAACGCAGAATGGCACAAGGGTGCCTGCCTGCATTGGAGCTACGCTGCACAGTGTGCCAGTGTTAGGTGGCAGGAGAAATGCACCATATATTTGTAAATGAGATAGATTTCTGCAATCTCCCTTTCACACAATGCATGGACATTTTGTAAATCTGGCTCTGATATTTTTTTCAGATGGGGAACACCATGCTGGCCATGACATACTAAGCCCTGCTCTAAATACAAGGTACCTTCCAACAACATGTCGGCCAGTGGTTCCTCAGCAGACAGAGTGCTTTCCTCACAGCACAGCTGACTGAGGACATGTTGTTGGAAACACAAAGGTTTCCCCATCAATAAATTAGGCAGTGAAACTGAAAGTTGGGTGGACACAACTTTTCCCAATTTTGGGTCATTTGTCACTCAACTCTAAATCAGGCCCCACGCTTATGTGGGACCAGACTGGATAGAAAGTGGGAACATGGGAGTGGATCACGATGAGGCAGAAAAGGCAAGTAAAATATAAGAGTTAGATGGAAATGTAGGTTAACTGCATAATGATGTATCTGGATCTGTCGCTGCCCACCCATCATTGCCTTGCGTCCCATCCCACACTCACCAAATGATACACAGCCAACTTCTGTAGCCGACTGAATCACAACGTATTGCTGTACAGGCACCCGTTGCATTCTTGCCGTGGTTTGTCGTGCTTTTCCTTGTAACTCCATTAAGAAAAAAATCAAAAACACTTTTAGAGGTAAAACAAAGTCCTAAAGATACATTTTAATGAAAAACAAAATAGGTAAGAAACAAATAACATCAATTTACAAAAAACACGAAATGCCTGTTCAAAACAATGGCGGAGTAAATGGTGAACCCTTGTTAAGCAGCAGAGTTTTAACATTAAAACAGTAAACAAGAAGCAAGGACAATGCAGTGAAAGAGTTAAAAGGAGGAATGAGGGTATGGAAGTGCCCCCCACCCCCAAGTGCAAAACATAAGGACCTATGTTAAAAATGGGTGAACGGGGCACTGAGGAAGTGTCCCCCCAAAAACATAGCTAGGAGTTAGGGAGGAGGAAAGAAAATGAAATAGGGATAACGCCTTATGGAATAGAAACAAACTATTTTTGGCAAAGTAAATAGGTCTGGCTTACGTTTTCAGTTATAAGTCATCCGACTGGCTAAGTTCATTGCCACATCCTATTGTCCTTTTTGCCACTTAGTCTTTATTTGTAATTATTGCTGATAACATGTTTCAGGGGAGCAATCGGTGGTTTATACTCTGCCCTCAGGGGCGCAGCTTCAGGGGGCGTGACTGCGGTGCTGCACCGCCTCTAATAAATGTATTTTCTGATGAACAGTTGGGGGCAGGTGCTTTCATTCGAGTATGGTGAGGTGTCTGTCGGATTCCACCTGGGAATTTTGCTCCACACACTGACAAAAACACACACACTCTCTCTCATCTCTGTTTTGAAAGTACTAAAAATACTGATTATTGTACAAAATATTGTGTTTCAATCACATAGAATTCATAGCAAAACACATTTCTTTCCCTTTTCACTGGTCCTTAAGCCTCCCTCATGCGCCCTGCTTGTTGTATAATGTATTTGAGCATTATATGTCAGTGTGCTGGAGACCTGCACGGGTGAGTAGCGCGCTTTGTAAACCCCTGATTGATTGATTGATTGTGCTTGTCTGGAAATCTGAAGCTTACCCACCCTATACCCTGTCTGCCCTACCACCCGCACTATATTTATAGGTTAAAACCACACAATCCTTGAACCTGAAGCTGTATCATTGATCACAACATGTTTTCTTCAGAGCCCCGTCCCCTGGCTCTCCTCATCTGTCCTCTGCAGCTCTCTACTTAGACTGTTCTTCCCTCGTCCTGCGCTCCACAGTCCCAATGCTGTGTCAGCAGTTCTAATTTATGATGTTGTCTAGAGGGATCCTCCTTATCCCCCATCTTTCCACGCCGGCTTTTAACAAAATCTTACCTACTGTTTAGTGTTTGTCAGGCCATCTCTGTGCTTGCCTGGCTGGTAACCTCGGTGCTGTGATCACGGCTTGCGACTTTGGGAACATAGCTTATGCCATGTAGTTTGCAACTGGTCCTGGCCAGATCCTGGGGACCTGGAGCTGATTGCCCCACTGAATCATCAGTCCTTTCTGGCATTGGCAAAGTGTAGGAGAACCTTGGAGGTCATCTGACATGCACCCGAAGAGGGATTACTGGTGCAGCATCCATATAGGATGAATGCCAACCATCCTGCAGAATACTTCTATAGGTCGGTCCCTGAGCTTTTGATCCGAGGGAGGGCTGGACGGGAGACAAACTTTACTACAGAGAAACAATGTAGAGGAAGAGAGACGTGACCATACTCACCCAGGAGACTTAACCTAGTGTCGTTGTTGGGATCCAAAGCTGGAAGGTAAAGAACACGTGCTTACTCTCATGAAGCACTCCATCGCTCCTGAAAAATGAATCCACACATATCAATTGCATCTGCACGATGGTGCCTGAGTGCCCCAGCTGCTTTATTTGTTTTATGGCCAACAACATGCATGGGTTGGGTTCCAGGTGCGTGAGTGAATGTGTGCTGTGTCATCATGAATGTGTACCATCTATCAGTAAACAGCTGACATAATATTTCTCACATTTTAATGGAAATTACACTGCTGTCCATGGCGCGATGAGCATTTCTCTAAGAGGGTATTATACTTAGCTCTGTGGATGCAACCTGCTGGAGTCGCAGGTGATACCTCTGCATGCATCTCTGCTGAGTTTGAGGTACAGGGCCATCTTTCAACTACTCAGCCTCAGCTGCAGATGTTTTCCTCAGTGAGGCTGCAAAAGGGCAAAAGGGCACATCTGAAGATATGATTGGGCAGAAGTCTGTCAATTTTTTTCAAGTTCACAGAACAGGGAAAAACATGAACATGCTTAAGAAGCAGTTACTGCTAAAAATAGGTATCCAGATTTGCATCAGGTGTATGTTACCCTTTAACGCAAACCCAACGCAAAGTGTTGTGGTGAGATTTAAAATCCTACAAAATCACGATTTGCATTGGATTGAAACCTTAAGTAACACAAAACTGAGCACTGTGTTCTATTGCGTTGCATTGCACCTAGGGGGCGATCCATGGGTGGGTCAAAGGTGTTCCCATGCAACAGCCCATGGAGTTTGACCCAAATCCCTATCCACAAAGAAACTATTCAAGGATTTGTGACATAAACCTTCGCCTCCTCGAAGCAGGCACAACAAGTCTTTCCACCTTGTCACATATGCTGCATTACACAGCACACATGCAAAGTGGGAAATGACTTAAAGCATAGTTTTTGTACTCCAAAGAACCCGTTCCAGCACAAAAACTATGCTTCCCACAACCCAGACCCCTTTGCACTGTGACATAGGGGTGTCTGCATTGGCACAAGAAAGCTAAAGCTGTGCAGGTGCAGGGAGAGAGCAGAACAGCGCCACATTTTAGTAGAAATGGCGCTGTTCTGCTCTCTCCCTTTCATGCAACGCAGCGCAGCAACTTTACTTGCAGCCCTGAGTTGTGTAACGTCTTTGGTAAATATTGGCCATGGGCTCTAAGAGGTTTTTTTCCAAAAACACCAGAAAATGTTCTCCACAGTCTGACAGATACAAATCGATTAAGATTAATTTTTGGGGAGACAGATTTGAATAATACCAAACGGGCTAAGTACCTATAAATCTTACAAGCAGATTAAGTGCTCATGCTATGAAATTTAACAAAGCCTACCTCCTATACTTTTCAAAATTTTCAAAGCATCATCACTTCTACAATCGACTTCCTCTCTCCCCTCCACTAAGTTAATTAGTTATATTTTCTGGCTAAGAATTTATCTGAAAGAGTGAAAATTAACAGCCAAACTGATCTCACAATATTAAGGCTTAGGTAGCATAGCTAGCAATCATGTTAGACAGATCTGAAATGCTCAGATAGCAGAGCTGCCACACTGCACCTTCGGAGAGCATTTCTAGGTCAGGGTTTCCAAACTGTGAGTTCCGAGCCCATTGTTGGGTGGTCACTAATTCTGAAGTGTAATGGATACAAGTATTTAAAAGGACCAACACAAATCAAGAACTTTACTTTGTGATGCACACATGATAAATAGTAACTGAAACCTGATTTCCACAAATTCAGGCACATGCATCAAAATCCAAAATAGCGATTTCTTAATTACGAAAAATAAGGAATCGCAATTAAAAAATCGCTATCCGGAATGCATGAAGCCAATCGCGAATAAATACAGATTCACAAATAATCGCAAAAACCATTAGCGAGGGGACAAATGCGAGGCGCAAAACCAGAAAAACCCAAATTGCGATATCGCGGTTAGCGATATCGCTGGCAGTAAAAATCGTGATAGCGAAAATCGCAATTAGCAAAAATCGCTAAAAGCGTGTCGCATTGGAAGCAGGCTGATGACATCACAACCAGGAATTGATTAAGTCCATGCTTCATTCAGTGCCCAGAGGAGTTCAGAGGAGGAAGCAGAGTACTGGAGCTGAGCTGAAAGACTTCCAAGTCTGTATCCAGCAACTTTGTCTGACACAGGATGGACAAAACAGCATCAGGGGAGAGTGCCACGCCCAGGAAGAGGAAGATGAAGTTCAGTGAGAGGGAACTAGAATATCTCATTGAGGAGGTCAGCAGAAGCCATGACAAGCTCTTTGGTAAATTATCCCTGAAAGTGCCAGAGGCAGAAAAAAGAAAGATATGGCTGCGCATCAAGACAAAAGTGAATGCTGTGGGTGTCACACACTGCAGCATCGATGACTTAAAAAAAAGGTGGTACGACCTGAGGATACGTGCCAAAGAACGCATCGCCGAAAGGCTGAAGGATGCAGGTGCCACACGAGGGGGACCATCGACTGCACCCAACAACACAGCCCTGGAGGACCTTGTGGAGGTGACAATCCAGCCTGAGGCAGTTGTAAGCTGCATGCAAGCATAATCCTTTGCGTAATGTATAATCATGCACGTACACCCAGGCAAATCACAATGTACAGATCAAACTCCAGTCCACGTTTTCCCTCATACACCAAATGCATCATGGAAGTTGAAGGCATGTCACCCAAGTGGGCATTCCAAAGCAACAATGACAAGTAAAACACACCAACACTGCATGGCAGCCAGTGTTTTCAGTCAGTGATTTAATGTGAGCAAAGTATGCCAAATGTAAAACAGTTGTAGGATTAACCAAAATTAACATTGCCCTGTTTCACATCACAGATGCAGCTGAGGCAGACTCCGAAGATAGTGACCACCTCCACATCTCAGTGACACCTGCTGAGACCGATGTTGAGACTCCAGTTGTCCCAGCATGCACACCACCCCCACCACCAAAACGCAGGGCACATGTTCCGTCACTGCAGCCAATGGAAGCCAAGCCGACTCCTGCACCCAGTACAGGGTCCAGCCACCTTTGTGTTGCAACACCACCTACACCACAAGCACAGGTCCAACCTGGACGACAGCGCAGTTCCAGGGCCCGTATTGCTGCACATGAAGAGCAGGCTCCGAATGTGTATGGAGGCGTAGAGTCCCAGATGTTACGCATGCAGCGCCTGCAGGGAAGACACATGGGCTCAATTAATCTCCAAATATCAAAGCTTACAGGGTGGAATGCAAAGGGTTAGCCACAGTTATGCAATTACATTTGTTTGATTGATGTAGCAAATAGGTATATGTGTGTACCAAGTAGATGTACTTCACCAAATTCACCCCTGAGCAGACGCCTGTGGATGCCACTGTGCCGGAATATATGGGAATCATGGGTGCTTCCTGGAAATTGTGCCACAATGTCCGTTATGATATTCCTTGCATTACACACTACTTCCACATTAATTCGAGTGATAGGATTTCCTGTTCCTGAAGATGTATTCATTAGATGCTGGGGGACAGATAGGGACATGCATACAGTCCATGCATCCGATCACATGACGGAATTGTGCTACCTGGTAGAAGTCAAGTTGTGTCTTATTCAACTTCTGTGGGGTTGTGGGAAAGGTGATGTGGGTGTGAATTCTTGTCATCATGGCGTCAAGGAAGTTTTTGAAGAAGCGTGAGAGTGAGCTTTGTGATACCCCTCCGGCTATGGCTACTACTCCCTGGAAACTGCCTGACGCTAGTAGGTGCAGGCAACATAGGACCTGTACATGTGCAGGGATAGCATGGGTTCTACGGGTCAGGTGCTGCAATAGGGGTTCCAATTCTGCAATTCGGCGCATAATCATTGCACGGTTCAGCTTGTACTTATCGTAGATTTCATCCTCTGTTTGACCCAACAATGTTATGCGCACTCGGAAAATCCTCTCCTGTATTCTCCTTCTGCGCTGGGCTGCTGCATTGATCCTCATCCTCCTTGCCACCATGTAGAGGGCTGCCATTGTGAAAGGCTTCAGGGGTCTCCTGAGTCAGTTTTAAAGGGTTTCAGAATAGTGGCACCTGTGCGAAATTTTTAAAAAAAAAGTTACCACCAGATTGTGATTCCCCTTATTCTGCACTTGCTAAATAGCGATTTTCATGAAATTCGCTAATTGCGATTTCTCATGCATTGTATTGCGATTCTTTATTTGCTAATCACTATTTGCGGTTGCTGTGGTATGTGTCGCTGTTAAGGATTCGCAATACTGCTTCTCGCTAATTTTGTGGGAGGTATTTTGCGAATTTTTTGCATTTTCGGTATTTTGGTTCCTGCATTGGAAAGTGTTGTTTTGCGGTCGCAAACGGTCTATTTTACCGATTCGCAATTTTTGCGAGAATATTTATGCTTGATGCGCGTGCCAGATTATCATTTATGTGCAATACAGTTTTGTCAGTAAAACTGTAGGTCTGTGCAAATTTAGTGGCAATTTCAGTGGATAAAATTCACCTTCCTCAGGTCTATTCAAGGTAGGTGGCCCGTGAAAGTTTGTCGTTCTAAAAGTTGGCTCATGGTTTTAAATGTTTGGGTAGCGCTGCTCTAGTTTATAATGATCTTAGTCAGCGACCCATACACTGCTTATATTAGGTGTTTATCTAATAAAAAACAATGTATGTTATTATAGGTTATAAATAAATAGATTATCTATTGTGACTGCATGAAACATGGAATATCCCCCATAGCAGAAAGTGGTAAGTGCTATTGGCGACCAAACATTATGCCACAAACAAACAAATAAACATGTGCCCTACACATCAAACATATGTTAGACCTGACAGCTTTAGGGTGGGCTTCGCCCAAATGTTTTGCCTTATTCCTCCATTTATGCTGATCTTGTTTTATTAGCAATAGGACTCACTGCACGTTACTACTGCTATCCAGTGCTCTCTCCTCAAAACATGTTAGATTGACTTACACCCAAATGGCAAATTGAATGTACTTGTAAGACCCTAGTAAAGTGGTAATACATGTACCCAGGGCCCGTAAATTAAATGCTACTGGTGGGCCTGCAGCACTTATTGTGCACCCGCTTAAGAAGCCTTTTAAAACTTTTCTCAGGCCTGCCATTGCAGTCTGTGTGTGCAGTTTTAAACTGCCATTACGACCTGATAAGATACACTGGTTGCCAGGCCTTACCTCCGTTTTTAATACACAGAAGTCCTTTTTAACTTTTACATGTCCTGGTAGTGAAAAACACTTACATACGTTTTTCACTACTGTGAGACCTACCTATCCCATAGGATAACATTGGGTTAACTAACATTGGGTAACATTCAATAAGTAAGAACTTTCAATTGGTAGCGAGCAGGAATCTCTAGTTTGGTGTCTATGGAATTGTAATTTAGAACTATCTTTAATGGTAAAGTCAGATTTTAAGTCACAATTCTGAAAACACCACTCTTTGAAAAGGTGGCATTTTCTTGTCCGTACCATTTGGTGCCTGCTGCCTGTATCCTGGGTCACATGACTAGGTGTAGCTGGTAGTTGATCTTTGTGTATTGTTCCAAGACAGTAACACAAGGGGAATAGGTAGTAGCAGAATGGACCATCTCTGACTTGATGAGGAAGAGCGAGCTGTCACCTACCACACTTGCACATCACTAAGGCTCTGGGTGAGCACTCTCACAAAGAATTTGACACAGGTCTTTTGTGACCCCAGACAAGCTGGAGCCAGGGCAGGGATGCAGGACATTTCAGACACCTCTGGGGGTGAAAACCTCCAGAACGTTCTCCTACATCAAAGCTGGCACCAAGTTTAAATATTGGACCCTCCGACCCAACTCTTCAGTACACCTCTGGACCTGTGGAAGACTCAGAAGGACTGCTGTGCTGCTCTGCAAGAAGGACTGCTACTCGTTGCCCTGCTGCCTGAGTGCGGGACTGGACCTGAATCTTGAACCCAGGACCACCAGAGTGACTCCAAGGGCCAGTTGGCCGGCCTCCTGATCAGAAGCCTCAGGGACAGAACAGGCTCCAACTATCTTAAATCCAGCACCTGGATTCAGTCTGCTGTGAGTATTGTCCCCCAGGTGGTGCCACCTCAGTCCTGGACTTTGGAGTGGACCTGAAGGTGACCTGCCAGTCCACCTGTGGTCCTGTGGGCAGAACTGACACTGTGCAATGCATCTACTTGCAGTTCGACCTTGGAACTGCTTTTGCATGACCCATCCCCCATGCAGGATTTCACATCACAGCCCGAAGTCTCAGCTGAACCCCTGCTGCACTACGCATTCTTGATGCAGGCCTTTGTATCGCAAGGCCTTCGTTGACGGCGTCCTCGATGATGACACAGGACCTCGCATCGCATCCCCGCAGCTTCTTCAGAACCATCAGTGTGCAACACATTTTCGAGCAGAACTTTGCATTGCAAGCCCCTTGTCAATGGCATCCTCAACGATGATGTAGGAACATCGCAGCTCATTGGAACCATCGCTGCACAGTGCATCCTCGACGTGGGGTCTTGCAACACTCAGCAAACCAAGATTTAAGGTACTTTGCTCAGTGTGTTCACACTGGTCCCTGTATCTGGCCAGTGCCTCATTGCGGTATTGAACTTGTGACTTTGTCCCGGTCTGGTGTTTCTAGATAACCACAGTTAATAGTTTTCGTTTCTAGGCACTAATGTTACTTAAATATTTTTTTTTAAAAGTGTATATCTCCGGTTTTACTGATTGGATTTTTGTCATGTTGGTCTCAAATCATTTGTTACATTTTACTCTATTTCTTTAAATTGGTGTGGGATTTTTCTTGTGTTATGTTTTCACTTCATTACTGTTTGAATTGGTGCATAAATACATTTTACGTTTTCTCTAAGTTAAGCCTGACTGCTTTGTGCCAACCTACCAGAGGTGTAAACACAGGTTATTTTGGGGTTTTCTTGTGTTTTACCCTGACAGAGATTGTGGTTGCTACTTGAGTAGAGTTTCACTCCCCCTCAACCAGTAACCCCATTTCCAACACATTATCTCTTAAATATTAGCGTTTAGATATATTCTATATCTAGTCTATTTTCTCCCCAAACATCAAGCTGTGTTTTTCTGTAAATATATTAATATGGTCACAAATGCAAGCTCTTCATTTTCAGCAAGTAAATACATTTTCCTTGTTTAGAATGGGGGTAGTGAGGGACACGGTTCTCTGATATACTAGACACCCATTGGTGCCACTCTTCATACTTTGCACAACATACAATAGTGGATGCATTAATGTATTCAAATAACAATTCAACAGATAAATTGTCATCTAAAAATTCTTCTAAGATCATACTTCATCTTCCACAGCCAACATAATTTTTGCTGTTGGACCACTTTGTCAAAGCTACATTTGACTTCTTATTGTTATAAGTGCTTCGTTATATCAGTGATATCATTTATTTAGTTTCTAAAAGAAACTTTTAATCATTTACGCTCAAATGATTATATCAATGCAGCAAACTTTCTCCTAATTTGTCCTGCAATAGTACCAACAATTTCTCACAAATTATTTTTGTTTCTCCATAGTTTTGATGTAGCGCAAATTTCAGCTTTCACTTGTAGGGGTGCATCATAATCACTAGTACTCCGCACCCGCATATATTCGTTTGTCGTGTTAACATGGGACAGTAGAACGTGAACTGTAATAATGTGAATTGTGGTGTATTAGGGATATTTTCATATAAACGTGAAAAAATTAATGTTGAATTCATGTGTTTAGTTGAAAGCATTAACATGCAGAAACTGTGTATGCTGCTGACAATTATTCACGTATTTGATGTACTTATGTAATGTGTTAATATAGGAGTGCTCTGTAAAAAGTGTTCATTTATATGTAATTCCGAAAGGCCTGTATGCCATTTTGTATATTGGCCAATTGCTGTAGGCCTGAAATGCATTCACCCTGGAAGCTCTTGCATTAGATTTAATAGTTTGGTGTGCATGCTGCATTTGTTCTTTCTCACGTTTCTGTTGCAGGTGGAAGAATTATCCTTGTTAGCTAGAATAATGTCTTTGTTTTGAGAGTTAGGCTTAGGGAAAAGAGGATACATTGAGCGTTGATACTGATAATGTAGAACTGTTGTACTTTCTCATCGGATCAACCCTGTGAATTAAGGTCATCTCGCCAAGGCCTGGGAGCATCTCTGCCTAATGGAAAATCACCCACAAGGAAGTGGTTTGACTGGTTGATGTGATGCTGCAATGTATCTTGGGATACTACCTGTGATATTGATGTATCTAAGTTAGGGAAAGTGTCCAGGGACTTCTGCCATGCCATAGTAGAGAGAGCACCTTAGAACAAGCGCTGTAGCTTTAGGCTACTTGAGCCTTCTGAAAGTGGAGTGACTTCTTAGGAAGGCTCCACACGCTGACACCTTAATGAATCTTGCCTTGGGAAATGTTACGTAGGCATGTCACGCTAGTGGTAGTGTAGGGAAAGACTAATGTTTTATACCCACAAACTTCCAATGAAGGGGAATCTCGATGTCTGCTCTGTAATATTCTGTATCCTGAATCTTGCACTGATTATTCTGTGCATGTTGCACCACCTTGACTTCATTCATAGATTTCATCTTTATATTAGTTCCAATGTATATCCACACCCTCACTTTGAGGTGCCTGTATGTCCAGCTGTTTTTGGCTTTGTAATAAACTTGACTAAACTTAACAGGGAGTCTGTAAATCTTAGGAGTCAAGGTAAATTGAAACTGAAATATTTGATTGGCTAACAATTTCTCTTCCCTCCATGCTTTCATGCTGACAAAAAGTACCATCAACCTGAGATTCCAGAGCAGATTTAGAACGTGGAACCCGGCTCCTTTTGGTTGGTATTCAGTTGACCTTAATTGAAAGCATGCTCATGCTAAAGCACATTCGGAGTACAGATTTGAGTTGGACAGGCCAGGATTTTGTATATTGTCTTTTGGATTTTAGGTATATCTAGGTTTTCTAGATCCTGCAAATGTCTCCATATTTTCTCAAACTTCTTACTAAGCCTTTAACCTCAGTTGAGGATCTGACAGTACCAGAGTTCAAATGGTTTTCTTGTTTTGCCTCTCAATTTTAGTGTGGCCACATATCAAAGATGTTTCGAGTTTCTGATAAGAACAAGCAGGTCATATAGTCGATCATGGTTAAACCTTTTTTTTTGGTAGGTCTCCATGTGGGAACTAATGTTGATTTTTCTCCATTTTCTAAGGATTTCCAAGGAATTGTGGGTCTTCACATTTTTTGAAGGGATTATGTAGAATATGGAGAGAAGAGTAATTTTGGAAAGGCATTGCCAAATGGACAATCCAAACTAAACTTATTAGAGATTTTCAGGCACATGCATAAAAAAAAAACCAGTCGCAAACGGGCAGATTCTCAGAATCTGCCCCTTTGCGACCGGTATTTTTGCATTTGGGATGCATCGTCCCAAATGCAAATAACGCAATTTAAGTAATCTCTAAATTGCGATTACTTAAATTGCGTTTGCATTTAAGGAATCCCAAATTGATATTCCTTAAAGAGCAATACATTAAAGTAAAAAAATTAGCGATTTCGCGAATAGGGTGCGCAAATTACCATGAAGTTGAACTTCATGGTAATTCGCAAAACCTATGAAAAAAGCACTTTTGTGCATTTTTCAAAGTTTCATGTTGTGCACACACATGCCCTTAGGGCATGTGTGTGCACAACATATGTGCAGAGGTCATTTCCAAGGGTGCAACAGGGTGTCCTTTTGACACCCTTGCACCCTGAAATTGCATGCGCAATTTGCGAGTACCTATTGGTACTCGCAAATTGCGCTTGCAATATCCCATTTATTCCTATGGGCCTGTAGGCCCATAGGAATGAATGAGAAGCTATTCCTTATTTGTGATTCGCAAGTTGCGAGTCTCGAATAAGGAATGTGTAGGAATCACTTTTATTATAGCGAATTCTACATTCATAGGATTTTGCGAGTCCTTAATTGCGAATCCTTAATATTCGCTATTAAGGACTTGCAAAATCCTAGCTTGATGCATGCGCCAGTTTGTATTCAATTAGCATACCATATTCTATGAGATTTAGATCTAATATGTTTCCCGTTTCCTCCATGATGGTGATTGAATTTGCAATGCTCAAAAGTCAGCTAGGGCATGGAAAGGTGAAGAAGGAGATTTGTGTTTGCTATAGTGAATGTTAGGCGTATATACACAGTGAAGGTTCTTAAATGTGGTGAAGTCAGCAAATTGAGAGAAAATCACCTGCTTTGTAAGAAACTGGTCAAGCTCATTTGAGAGTAGGTAGACAGTCATAGAAAATAAGTTAAAGGTGGGAAGTTTCACTTTTGGATCAGTGTCAATTACTTTTAATAGATGTTAGCTATATGTTTTTTAACCTTAATTTGGTCGAGGATGGGGGCAATTATAATTGACAAAGATACTGAAAAAGGTCAGGAATGTCATGTCAACCAGGATTCTGTCAAAACTAGCTGATACGATTTATGCTTTTCAATACAATGCCATTTCAATGCAGTTCAGTACAATACACCATGGAGAGCATTGTGAGTAGGGCCTTTTCCTGACAGAATTTTAAAATATAAAAGCATACTCTGAATGATGTAGAGAAGAACTAAGAGGGGTGAAACCCAAAGAGCCTGATTTAGAGTTTGATAGACAGGGTACTTCATCACAAACATGACGGAGTACCCTGTCCACCAAACCCTTGTTCTGTTTGCTCAATTATGAATCTGGCAGACAGTCAGTTCTCTGACAGTGGTGCCCTTTCACCTGGCTGATGTCCTTTTCTCTCTGTCTGCCATCGCTAGGTAAAAATTGTCTGCCATGAACAGAATACAAAATAATGCCCCATCCACCAAGAGATAACTTCCAGGGAATAGGAGGGGTCATTATTTTTTTGTTTTTCAGAATCAAACTCCTTTGTTTCTGAAAAACAAAAAGGTTTAGTATGCAGCCATCAGAGAATTGGTGGATGTGGACCAGACATGTTGTGCCTTCACAGGAGCCACACTCCAAATATGGATAACAAGTCTCATATTATTTGTCTCATCTTCCAGATGCTTAAGGATTCAGAGTTGTCAATTTTAGGAAGGTTTCTGTTGGACTCCTAGAATGACTTTTTATCCTACAAATTAGATTTCTTCTACATTGTACATTTGAACACCTGCTGGGGAACACAAGCTCATTTGGCAGGAGAAGAGCTTTGTGTCTTGCCACGAGTCTTTGT
The DNA here is from genome assembly GCF_964204655.1 of Triturus cristatus. Taxonomy (NCBI): domain Eukaryota; kingdom Metazoa; phylum Chordata; class Amphibia; order Caudata; family Salamandridae; genus Triturus; species Triturus cristatus. The sequence goes on along the minus strand of NC_140588.1, from coordinate 988,423,649 downwards.
GAAACCATTCTCATCAAACATGTCCCTTCATTAGAGCTCTAGTTGAAAACCATAAGAATCCTGGTGAACAATACATTGTCCAGATTAATAATGAGCACAAGAATATTTTTTTCCAATTTGATATGTTTTATAAGAATCATTGACCCAATTCCACCTAACATGAGGGCTATTCTTGTAGGAGATATGGTTAAATCTAAGTTGGATTATTGTACTGTTCTCTATCATGGTATAACTATCTGGAGGATAGCTCATTTGCAGAGGAACCATGATGATATATCCATAGCTATAAAGTTGCTCAAATGGCTACCGGCAAAGGGTAGGAATCAATTTAAATTTGTATGTCTTCTATATAGGTATACATCTTTTCAAAAAGGCTCTGCTGCATAGGTTAGAATCTTCATCCTCGGGGCGTGCCTCAGCAGTCCACAAGATGGCCGCAGGATTCTAAAGCTCTGCTCGGCATCGGAAGCTTTTCATCGCTATGGGCAGCAGTGCTCGTCTGGAATATGTCTGCTGCAGCGTAACAGGTGCACGAGAGCAGGGTGATAAGGTATTTTTTCATTTTTGGCTTTATTAAAGCCATATACCATGTTGTCTCTCCCCCGCGTCGTGCATCTAGGATTCAGCAGTCGCGGATGCCATTTTGTCAGGATACAGAGTGCACTTGAATCAGCTTTGTGTGTCGGGTTGCACTCAAATACATACGGGTCACAGCACTAAGAAGCAAAAGTGCTGTATGTACTGACTTGAATGCATATTTGATGCCTTTTGCAGCTTTTTATGAGGCACTTTCACGCCAGAATATTAATTCCTGTCAGTTTAAATATCATTGACAATACAGTCTTGATAGCAAGCATATGAATAAATATTGCCTACTTCAACAGCGCTATTTAGGTGAGAGCTGACAAGCTAGTCACATAATACGCTTATGTGAGCAAATTCTGTCACCTATAGATATTCTTTTTTTTTTTGATTGATGAGCTGATAGTCTGGACTATTTTTGATACCCACTCCTTCTACAATAATTAACTTTGTTCAGCCTTTAATTGTTTGGTGCCATACTTGTTATTTCTGAGTAATATACATTCTTTATATATTTCCCATTGGACTTCTTCACAGCCTCACTGTACCATTTTTTGCACTCTTATGGAGTCCTCTCCTTCCTCTAACTTGAAGGCTGACACTCCATTCGCAGTCATGCCCACTACTCGTAAAGACTCAAATTCTCCTCCCAAGAGGCAGAAAAAAGATCCTGCTTCCCCCACAAAGTCTCCTCTACCTTTACACTTCAACGTATAGAGGAAAAGTTGTCTACGCTGGAGTTCAGAGTGTCAGATGTTGAACAACGTATTAGTGAAGTGCACGATGCTGCTGCCAGAATTGATGGCATGACTAAGGAGATAGCGCTCTTGAAGCAACAAATAGAAGATTTAGAAAACCAAAACAGGTCGTAATAATCTCAGAATTTATGGCATTCCAGAGGGAGTGGAAGGATTAGACATGCTGCCTTTCTTGGGGTACATATCCCCAAACTGGTGGGGCTTAAGGAAGGAACACATCTCAACCTACAATGTGCCCACAGCATCGGTCCCAAGTCTGTGGGTTCCTCAAGTTCTGGTCATCCTAGAGGAATAATTGTTCTTTTCTAGAGTATACTGAGCTGCTTATGGTGTTATCTGTGGCTAAGGAAAGGAAACAACTGTTATGGTCTAGTCAGAGAGTCTTCATTTCCCAAGATGTCGCACGTGCAACTGCTGCTCGACGTATCCTTCCCGCCTACTCGACAATCCATAAATGCAAGATATGGTCTTGTGCACTTATGTTTCTTTGAAGTCACATATAAGGCCCGCACCTTTTCTTGGGACTGTCCAGAAGACTTATGGAAATTTATTCTCCAGCACAAGGGTGAAGCAATGGATCTTGGAAAAGCGTAAAACCTTTTTCATTTGATGTTACTTCACATGCCGTAGGGTATGATTTTGACCCTTGTCTTGAAACTGAAAATACTTTTTACGTCAATCATTGACTGTGTCGTTATCAGTGGTAGCATGTTCAACTGTTGAGGATTTTTGTTTGTTTATGGCTGTCGTTGTTAGTTATTGCTCTGTTTATTTAACCTTGCTATTTATCTATTCCTCTCTGCAGTTATCTGGTACCTAATCTGGACTCCTCCCTTTGGTGTGTTGTTCCCCAAGTACCTCCCTTCCTCGACCTACTGTTTCCACAGTATACTCATGTTTGGTAAGTTGTATTTATTGATATTTTATAACCCTTGCACTCCTTTTTGTTGACTTTTTTTAGTCATGTCTTGTTGGTTCTAGTCATATGGATTGCTGCAGTAATTTTATCCCCTTATTATTCTTTATGTTCTTGCTACATATTATCTGCTTCTTCTTTACTATATTTATTGTTTCTGTTGCTATTGTTATCCAATCTAAATGGATTTTTGCCTGTTGTCCGTCTTTGGTCTCGCGCTTTTCCACCCCTCCATCATATTCTTCTCACATTATATGTGTCTTACTCTCTTCATGACTAAAGCCTCTTGGCTTTTTGTCATCTCTATCGTTTCTAACAGTATTTCTGATCCTCTCTGTACTCTCATTTCTTTTCCCTTCTTTTCTTTTCTTTTCTGTCTTGTTTCTTTTTCTTTGCTCCCATTATCAAATATAGTTCGTCATTGAATATGATGGTTAGTTCATTTCATTAATTATATTTATTCAACTGTCTTGAAGTTCTGATTTTCTGCTGTAGATACAATGTTTTAGTATGTATGTTAAGATATTACAATGGTAAACTCCCTTAAGGTTATTTCTTGGAATGTCAAGGGCTTGCTCAACCCTTTTAAAAAACAGCGTGTTCTGACACATTTAGCTTGCCTTAATTGTAATATTGCCTTACTACAGGAAACGCACCTACTTGACACGGATTTAAACTCATTGCAGAAAAATTGGGTTGGCCAAATCTTTTGCTCTCCAGCCTTCAAACATAAAAATGGGGTTGTTATTCTGGTTCACAAATGCCTTCCCTTGGTGATAGAGAAAGAGTAAAGAGATGCTGAAGACCGATGGGTTCTAATACATGTCACCATTCATCACAAGCCTATTTCTCCACTGAATACTAATGGTCCCACTGGTATAGCAGTACAATTCTGGGAACAAATGTCAGTTGTTTTACATTCCTGCTCAAATGCAGATCTAGTACTTGGTGGTGATCTTAATCAAATTGTTGACCCTTTTTTAGATAGAAAGTCTCAAGTTAAATATGTTCCCAATAAGATGCAGAAAGCATTTACACGTTTTATTCAATCCAGAGGATTAGTTGATGCCTGGAGGTTATACTCTCCAGACACATTGGAATAGACATTTTACTCACCAACTCACAATTCCCAGTCTAGAATTTAACTACATCACCTAGTTGCTATGTAAGGGTGGATGGAATTTGCGTAGTCGTGTTACGCAAAATCTCGCAAAATTGTAAAAAATCTCCGCGAGCACGCGAACATTTCGTGAGTATGCGGAATTGCTTGTTCGTCCAGTTCGCGGTGTGTTTTTGCGTGCTTGCGGGGAAATATATTGCTAACTTGGCCATCTTGTTTTTCACTTGTCCGGCTCGCTCGCGATGCTTATTTCCTATTCTGGGGCGCGTATTGCGTGCTCCCGCCCGTTCGCAATGAGTATTTCCTGTTCGGGAACGCGTATTACGTGTTTGCGACGCTTTTTGCGTGCTCGGGGGGAAATGTCATGCAAAATTGCCCATGCGGTCGCAATGGGCGCTGCCATCTTGTTTTTCACTCTATTGCTATGGTTCTGGGCCTGCTTTTCTATCCTCCCTCTGTCTTTGCAAACCTTTGTTTCTGTACACTTTTAAAAAAATCTTTTTTATTTGTTATCTGTCTCTCTATCTTACTGAATCTATATTTTAAGTTATTTTTACTTTTTGGTTACTTTTTCTAGTACCTATTCACTCTTTTTCATAACTTGCTTTTTTCATTTCTTTTACTTACTTTTCGAATTCCTCCCTTTTCTTTTCCACCCCCCCGAGTCCCAGAACCATGCTCAAGGGAGAGAGCAGGGGCAACAAGGGAAAGGTTGCCCGTAACCACAGCCACGACCGCCTACCCTGCAGAAGGCGGCGCCCACAAGGGGTGCAGGCACGGGCCTTATTTGGTGAGGCGGAGGTGGCCGCACTTGTTTGTTTTGTGCAGCGCCACCTCCCCTTTACCCTAGCAGCAGGCGGCAGGCCTGGGTCCGGGTACGGGCTCCGGGAGCGTCGCCAGTGGTGGATAAAGGTGCGCCGGGCAGTGTTTTGCTGCTCTGGTGTCCGGTGCAACAATATCCCGTTGACGCACTGGTGGTCCGATATCCTGGACCGGGAGCAGGACCTGCTGGACCTGCCAGGAGTGGAGGTCCCGGGGCTTGGTGAGTAGCAATTTAATATTGCTACTTTGTGTTCTTCTGCTCTGTGTTATATATTGCAAATATATTTTTTTCCGAACAGCAAGAATGCTGCTGCTTACATTGCAGGTAAATTACGTTTAAAAATCTTCTGTGATTGTTATGACGCAGGTGCTCGGTGCAACTAATCTTACTTGTTTGCAACTTTGCGCTTGCTTGGCCTGATTATGTAAGAGTTTTCTTTAGAGAACTAATTTAGGTAATGCTAGAGAGACTCTAGTCCTTCCTTTGTCCTCCTGCCACTAAGAAGAGGTAGTGGTGGATTGATAGGTTTAGTTACTTATTAGTATTAGTTGGTAATTTTTTAGTGGTCTGCGTGACGTATCCTCTGTCACGTCACGTGCTGCAGAGTGCTGCTTACCCCAGTCCTTAGTAGAATCTTTTGTAGTTTGTTTAGTGAGTGGTAATAGGCTTATCACTAGCAGAACATCAGGAGCAACCAACCAACAATTTGGTGTATGCAAAAATGTATGCATGTGTCCTCCATCCATGCATTTTTGAGGGCTAAAATAAATGGAGATGCAGACTTAGTGAACAATTGCCCATTCTGGAATTAGTGGGCTAGGCCAGGTGGTACTTAGGCTTAGTTAGTATTCTGGAATCAGAATGGAACCCCGGATTAGTGTTCATAAATAATAAGTAGACGGTCCTTGAATCCCGCAATACTACTAGTCGATCAGATTAGATAGGTCAATTTTATTGCAATTGTTGTTTCCTAAAATGTTTTTTGAGCGTTTTTTTAAATATTTGATTTGTTTCACACCAATCATTAATGTTTGTCTCTTTCTTTATTATATCTTACATGATCAGCACCCAGGGGCAAGAAGACGGGGTCAGAGTCAGCGGGACAAGATAAAGATGCCTCCCAGGGCCAGGACCGCTCCTCTACCGAGGGCTCTGCTGCTGGCCCCGGTAAGTCCTCCAGTGGTTAATATTAATAAGTATATTTCCCAAATTTTTGTTGCACCTTACTTTTTCTGAACTATTATTTTGGATTCCTAATTCTATTTTTTACAAAATCTTCTTCGATCTAGACTATCTGTTTCTAAATTCTTGTTATACCTGCCTCTAACTGCCTCTGCTATGACTCTCTGTACTACTACTGTTACTCTGTCTGTAGCTAAGCGTGCCCAGTTGGCCACTCTTTATTTAAAAGGTTTTAAATAAAACTCAGATTCACCAATAGCTCTAGCCACTGAAAACAGTCCTTTGTGTTGTCCTCTTCTAGTCTTCTTAATCTTGAGGCTTTTCGACCATTCCCACCAACAAAATGCCCAACCAGATATTTTACTATTTTTGATAGGATAGTACATACTACTACTGTTGTAGGGATTCTGCACATACAGAACTATGCATAAGAAAATAGGATGTTGGTGATGGGAGGTTGGACCTTCCTCACACCTCAGTCAGAACCCACAATCCCCTGACCGACTAGCTATAGACTAGTGTCTCATTAGCTCCCCGAACCCCCCGTAGATACCCAATGATTAGACAGCCCAGAACATAACACTCCCGACCTCTCAGAGTCGTGGAAGCAATGCAGTTGTACACCCTTTCGCTCACTCACTCGTGTAAGTCCACAGCAAATACCACAGAGTTTATGTAAGTTCAAAAGGTTTATTTTGAACTAACAAGCTCTTCACGTTGTTCTATAATGCAGTATACGAGCCAGCACCAACAGCAAAATGCATAAGATTAATTTAAAACAATAAACATTGTTACAACTACAAGTCCATAGAAGACAAAAGATCTCTTGGCGAATTCTGGGGGACCCACCTTAGAACCTAGAAGTACTGGTTACATCATAAGCTCTGCAAAGCTCTGGTTCGTAGAAGGTAATTTTCCGCCTGTTATGAGAAAAATGGTGCGTGTTAGACAGTATAATGTAAGCATTTCTCAGTCATGCCAAAAAGTGTAGCATGTTATGGCTAAGCAATACGAACTGACCAGAACTCAATAACAAAGTGGTTTGTTTTTCCACCTCTCGTACGCAGCACTCAGACAGTAGCAGTATGAGCTCATTTGGGCTCAAAGGCGTCTTACACAACAAGCTGCGAGGTAACGTGTGCGCAAAAGACACAAAGCTAAAATGGTTGCATGGCTCAGGCTAACTTAGCAAAGAGTAAACTAGAATGACCCTAGGGACCATATAACACTACTAGTGTCTACTCTACTCTAGTACCCAATTTGTACTAGTGATGTATGTTGTATATGTATGTATTAGCTTCTTTTTCAATCTTGCTAGTGAAAAAGAATAAATTGGGGGAGGTGTATATGACATCTAAAAGATGTGTAATGCTTTTTCTAGGCGTACTACTGACCACCAGTGCCGGGGCCAGTGGCGATGGCGACGTAGCCAATTCGAGGGGGAACAGGAGATGCGGCACCTGCAGGAGTTACAGGGGGTGAGCCAGCAGCAGTGGCGGGCGGTGGTAAGTTCTATTCCTTATTTATTTACATTACACTCACTGCAAGGGTGTACACTCACAGTATTGTTGAGACCTAGTAAGTATGAAGTTGTAGTGAACAACGGTTGAAGAAGACACCCTTTATTTAGCATTAGCAATTGCAATAGCATTAGCGGCGGGAGTGTTGTTGAGTAACCAATGGCCTCTTCTATCTGACTTCAACTCAGCTGTGAAAGTTTTATGGAGATGACTAAAAGTCAGATCAGATGACCTTGATGGATGTGTTGAACGTAAAGGGAAAGAAAGGTGGAAGGAGGAAGGACAGGCGAGATGTAATATGACTGACAGAGAAGGATACGTGGGAAGCATGCATAGGTGGCTGATAGGAATCAGATGCATGGGTGGTTGAAGGATGGGTAGAAGGTGAAAGAAAAGATGCCTGCCTGGGTGGGTGAAACTGTATGGGTAGATAGAATCACCCGTGGTGTTTGGGTCAAACTCAAAGCTAAGGCAAGCAAGGAAGGACGCATGGGTGGTGGTTTGATAAAAAAGAATAAATGTTTGTTGTGGTGAAACAAACTAAGGTTTGTTGAGAGATTAAGAAGAATGATAGACGTTTACTTTGAATGGATGGATACCTGGATGGTATTAAACATAGATAGCATAGGTGGAGACTGTCACTGGATGAAGAGTCTTAGTTTGAAGAGAATGTAAAAGAAACCGCGCCAGAGTAGCAAAGCCGAGGAGAATATAAGTTGTATTTTCAGAATACTCCCTTTACTCACAGTAGTTTGCAAGCACAGCATATATATTGTGTATGTATGTAGTTATCAAGCGCCTTCCTCTGACTCCGAGGACCACTCCCTACCTATGTTAATTTATTTTCGACTGTGTCAGCCAGCCTGCCATTGGTGGCCTATCGGCTGGTTACACAATCAATTAAAACAAAGAACCTCATGTCGTCCCATATATAAGCAATAAGCAATCTGCCTTTTTGTAGGGCAGGGGGAAAGTGAAATTGAGCAGTTGCCCTTGATGTAACAGAGTATGGTCAGTACCACCTGTAATAGAAAAATACCAGCTTCCCCACCTGCGGTCAGTAGTAAATAAACTAACGTCAGTCTGCATCATGACTCGAGTATGTTTGTCTTCTTGGGTGCAAGCTGACTGAGCTGGCATGCCGGCTACAACAAGGTTACGTAATTTCGCTAAACAAGAGAGAAGAAGAAGACTGGTGTACTGTGTACTCGAGCCCATAGTGCTAGTATAATACTTGAAACTCCCACAAATGTTAGAGGCAGAGGAAGTGGGAGGATACATACCACACATGTTATGTCCTGTGCTTGCTAGTGCTACTGTGCCACTATGTGTTGAATTAATTTTGTGCTACTGTTTTGCTAAGAGTATTGGTTTCAATAGTCTTTTTTTCTTTCTTGATATAGCTCCTCCTTCCAAACCAACCTGGAAGGAGTTGGAAGCCATGGCCCGGCGCCATAAGCTGGAGGCCATCAGTAATGAGTACCGGCGGCTGGTTGTTCTGGCGGAGGAGGAGGCGGTAGCAGCTGCAGCCTCCTCCAATGCCCTGGGCCTCAGCCAGGCCCCGACAGTAGTACGGCGCTGCGGTCAGACAGCCGCCTGCCGACGTTCAACATCCAGCCCTGCGGTCCCCCCCATGGATCCAACTGCAAGGCATATGCGTGCTGCATGCTCCTCCGGAATGCACGTCTAGAGGAGCAGGTACAGGAGTTACAGAAGAGGATCAAGGTCCTGGAAAAGGATAACATCAGAAGAGCCCGCTGACAACATTAAGAGTTTAAGACCCTGTTGGATTGCCCCTTTTTTTAATCCTTTTTTTGGTGGGTGGGAATTGGGGTTTATGGACATTTTGGACATTGGTTGGACTTTCTCGTTTTGGACATTGGTTGGGGTTAGGGAGAGGGGTGGGTTGTGTATTGTGGGATTTGTTTACATAGTTTATTTTTGTTAGGGTATTAAATTATATTTATACTTAAACATAGCATACGTTGTTAATGTTTTGTTGGGGGGGTTATTGTTTTACATCACAGTGATATTAGTGACTTGTCCTACTAGTACTGTCAGTCTCTCCTCCTGGTCCATTATTATACCTCCCCAAACTTCTTATCTTACCTGTGATTGATGTTTAAGTTAGGCACAGCGATGGCTGCATGGCGATGATGGTTTTGTTTCCCAAGAAAATGGAGATGCCATGGTTGTGGTGGTAGTAGTAGACACTGGTAGTAGCATTTGCAAAAAAAGAAAATGAGACAGTCAGTCGCCTGAGACTCTGGGAGGAGTAGTAGAATGAAGTAAATAAAACATAATGGTGGCGGGGATAGCCTAGTACAACAAGTTACAGGCTGAAGTTGTGTCGAGTCACTCGACTAGGCCTACACTCGACACAAGCGTAACCTTTAGTGCTGTGTAGTAGGATGACAAATCCAATTGATGCTGGCAATTAATTAATGAGGAATTAGGTTCCTTTGGAAAAAGAAATTACCTCGCAAATATACTGGTCATGGGTGAGCCTGCAGAAGAAGATCCTCGCCCTGCCTTGAAATTGAATAAGTGTTGCTTTCGCCACATCCGCCCCAGCAAGCGTGTGATCAATTATTGGTGTACATGTAATTTAGTCACACCTCAATAAATCACACAGCCCGGGGGAAGAGGGTTAAGGTTTGATGAATGGTTGGGAAGGGGGGTTTGGGGAAAGGTTTGACAAAGAAAAACAGTACGCATGGACAAATAACAAACACAATCTTGGCAGATGACCATATCCATAAATCTGATGAGGGAGAAAAAGGAAATGCATGCATGATGATGATAACTTGATGGTTAATGATAAGTAGTACTTACTAACTACTACTAGACAATTAGACAGTAAAGGGCAGCAGTATATTATGCAATATGGCTTGCCTGTCTGCCCTCAGAGACCCGAATTACATACAGTTTCTGTTCTGTTGTCCTGGGCTTACTTTTAAAGATAGCAAAGAAAATAAAAAAATAGCTGTAGGGATGAATTATAAGCTGAGAGCAAACATAATAACAACAACATACAGTCGTAATGATTGAAGATAAAAAATGAATCAAATTATTTAAAAGATTATGAATGTTGATACTGTTACTGTATGTTATCCTCCTGGTCAAATTGGGGAGTTGCATCTCGGCATTCCTCTTGGTCCTCTCTTCCATGGACTAAGGACGCTCCGTCCATCAATCTTGGTTGATGCCACTGCCAGCCTGGCAGATGCGGATTGGTAAGGTAAGTGTGAGTTGTTTTTCCCATTATGGCACAGGGCTAGGGCCGGCCTGTAATTGTAGATGGAAAAACAAAAGGGATATTGAAAAATCAAGGGGAAAAAAATGCATAAATTACTTCTTTTGGAGGGACTCAACGAGGCAACATTTTCTTTTTTCTTCTATTCTACATCCAATCATCATCTGGCTTGAGGGAAATGGATTTAGGGCGAGTCAGGAGGATGGAGGAGCAAGACTCAGAGGAGTGGACTTAAATCATGCAGACAGCTGCAACTGAAATATGGCAATAAAAAGACTAAAAGACGGTGGTGATGGATTTGTTGTGCTTCGAAGTTTCTAACCAGAAAGACAGACATACACAAATAAAAGTAAATAAGGGAGGAAGAAAGTAAAAAGTTCAAGCCTAGTTGTCAGGGAAGTTTAGCTCATCCTCAAACGCTGGGGGTTCAACCAGAAGTAGGTAATCATCATGTAACACACTACTTCCATCACCTAAGTTGCTGTCCTCATCTTCCTGCGTTGATTCATGTATTGTGTAATTTGGTGGTATAAAGTGCTGATTCATTTTGATCATGGTTAACCTCTCCGCGGTTTTGGGCGAGAGACTGGTCCTTTTCACTGTTACAATGGCACCAGCCGCACTGAAAACATGTTCAGAAGAGACACTTGTGACAGGGCAAGCCAGATAGTTTATCGCCTGCCTGCTGAGCACTGGCCATAGGTTCCTTTTCCCATACCAATACCGCAATGGGTTTTGATCAATGTAGACCTCTGTTGGGTCATCCAGATAGGCCTGGACTATCCTCTCAATATTCAGGGGTGCTACAGTTTTTTTGACCTCTTTTGTATTTGCATCAGCACTGGACCTAGCAAGCCCTTGCTGTAAATACCAATCCTGTGCCGATTTTACTGGGGCTGATGATTTGGTTCTTGCTGTTGTTGTCGATAGTGTTGGTGACCGCTCTGAGTCAAACGCACTGCCCCCAGGCTCTGAAGTGGAACTTGACGCCAGATGCCCTGCTGCAGTACTTGTTGTGGGTTTGAGTAGCGGGCCTTTAATTGCCAGCCGTTCATTTTCAAAGTGACTGGCTACCTCAGCTATCCAACTTTTGTACCGGGCAATGTCCACTTCTGAAAAAGGAATTAATGTCTTACTGTTCAGTGCCTATTTGTACCGTGGATATAGAATTGTGGCACAAATGTAATGTTGTCCTGACACAATCTTAGTTTGCGCCCTTGTATTTCCAGTTAAGCAACGGGATAAGCTCTCCACCAACTGATATGCTTCATTTTTTTCCTCCACACCTATGTATGCTTCAGACACCACCTTCAGCTGTTGCTGTAGCATGTGCAACAACGGGATAGCTTGGCCCATAGTACAGTCCTCCTTGCTGACTTCACGTGTGAAGACCTCGAAAGGAAGAAGCATCTCTGTCAGGCATTTAACTAGGCACCATTGGTCCATCTGAAGGGTCATGCCTTTCACAGTAGCATCCCCTCTTTGCATGACATATTCATTAATTGCTCTGTACTGCTCAAACAGACGGTCAAGCATGTAATAAGTTGAGTTCCAACGTGTTGTCACCTCCTGGACGAGTGCTTTGACTGGCATTTTATATTCACGTTGAATGATCCTCAGTTGCTTCCGGGCTTTAAAAGAATGTCTGAAATGTGTGCATATTCTTCAGCAGGTGGTCAGTAAGTTGTTGACTATGGCTTCTTTTTTCAGAAAGTCTTGAACAATAATGTTAATGCAGTGCGCCAAACACGGGACCCTGAAATAGGCACCATCCTCCATTGCCTTAAGTACATTACTGCCATTATCCATGGCAACAAAACCAATGTTAAGCCCTCTTGGGCGCAGCCATTCAAAGACCTTGCTGTTAAACTCTTCCAAAATGTTTGCAGCAGTATGAGATTTCTCCATGGTGAACATGGCTACAGTTGCATGTTTCCGAGTAGCATTAAAAATCTCAGCAGTGTCAACAAGACCTGCTTCAGGTATCTTTTCTCTAACCCCCAACAAAGAGATTCAGTGTGCAGTGATGCACATGTAATCAGTGGCTTGGCAACTGGTCCACATGTCTGTTGTTAGGTGGATATTGCGAACAGCACTCTGCTGCAAAGCTCGTCCAAGCAATTCCATCACATCGTGATGTAGTGCTGGAACAGCAACTCTGGTGAAATAGGACCAGCTGGGAACCTTCCATTTAGGGCAGATGGCTGACACAAATTCAAGGAAACCCACCCCTTCCACAAAAGAAAAAGGGAGAAGGTCCAGTGCTAACATTTTTGCCAGCTTCGCATTGTACAAACGTGCCGGTGGATGGTTGCGTTCGTAGTGCCCCTCCGACCTAAGCAAGCTGTCAAAGGTACGCTGGAATATTTTCCTTTGTGGTGCAGCTGTCTTCTTGAACCCAGTTAGGCTCAACAACGCACTTTTTTTCATTGCAGTACTCTGTTGCTTTGGTGGCTCAGCCTGACTCTTACTACAGTGCCACTGAGATGTTGCTGAGGATGTGGACGGTACCACTACACTGTTGGGGACAGGGATAGAAATGTCTCCCTCTTGTTCACCTTCCATCGCGATCATATCTTCTTCTACTTCTTCATCCCCACCAACAGGAATGGGTGCAGTTTTACTTTTTTGTAAGTAGGTGAGCCTCCCACTTGATGCTGAGGTATTTTTTTAGATGACTTGTTTGGCCTCTGGTACCATAGTTTGTACCAAGCTTACCCCGCCTAACAGCGTGTCGACACATTGAGAATATAGCAATGTTCTCCTCCGTACTGCTAACCGAAAAGAAGTCCCAAACTGGGGAGGTGTACTTTCTGGTGCTGCTGGAGGTGCCACTTTCAATGCCAGATGAACTGGAGTGTGGGCGTTGAATTTGACTCTGTGCACTTACAGTACCACTACCTACTGAGGTAGTGGTTGAGCTTGATGTAGGTACCTGCCGGGCCTTAGCAAATGCAAATATGGAAGCTGGTGTTACCTGTCTTGGTGGTATCCGTGCTACATCCCTCGCAGCGATTTTGGATAGGGTAATAACGTTGGTCTCCATCTCCTCTGGGCCGGGAGTGATGTTCATGATGACTGGCTTGTCATCATCATCATCCCCCTCTTCTACATCTACCTCCATAACTCTAGGGCTTTCTGGAACCTTCCTTTTCACTAGCCTGGTCTTATGGTGTGCATCACTCTCAGACTGAGCTGGTGGATTCCAAGTGGCATCTAGATCATCAGAAGCGGGGCTTGAAGAAGAAGTTGATGGACTAACCCTCCTTTTCCTTGCTGGGGATCTGGAAGACAATGGATCATCTGAAAAAAGTGGCTTGCTCCTCTTCGTCTGCAGGAAGCTCGATTTACTGAACTGCCCCTACTTCAGGAGGAACAACTATGATTGTGGACTGTTGTTGCGGCTGTTGTGGCGGCTGTTGTGGCGGCTGTTGTCGCCCACTTATCTGCTGAGTTTCCGCCTGCATTGATTGGGTACTACTTTGCGATAATGACATTTCAACATCACTGCTCGTTAGTAGACTGGCTACCTCTGCGACACTCCTGGGCTTGGGCCTAGGTTGGTGGGGTAGCCCGCTGATGTGGAGGTGCTGCTCCCAGCTTGGTCCCCGGACACCGCTGCTGCAGGCATAATTTTTTCTTTCCCAAAAAACATTGTGGCCGGCACACCAGTCTTGGTAAGTGCCACTTCCTTTTTCTGGTCCTTCTTCTCACTGGCAACTTTCTTGGTACTGGAGGACCTGGTAACTTTCTTTGGGGCCATCTTCTTCAGATGTCAGCAGGACGCTGTTGCACAAGTTGAAGAGATGTCTGTGGCCACACATCATGTGACGTGCGCAGCAGGACTTCTGTCTGGCAGTATAAAGGGTGACTATGACACCTCCTGCTCTCTCTTTATGTGCACCTAAAAGCAAAGAAGCCAGGAGAAGAACATCAGTGAAATGTTGCATTTGTTGTTATGGTTCAATTAATACTAGCACAAACAAACAAATATAATATATCACTTAGTGTGTGGTGGTCACACTTGTTAGTGTTATATTATTAAATGTTATTAAGTCTGTTTAAGTTAAAAAACAAACATAACAGTGTAGCCATTTGTGAGACTTTGACAACAAGGGCTTTCATGGTATACTGTGTACACTCAGGAAGGATAGGAAAGAAGAAGAACAAAAACAAAAATACAAATGTAATGGAAGTGGAACCTGTTTGTTTGGCATTACATTATTTGCTCATCACATCATTGAGGGAGCTGCAGCTGGCAAAGGGGATGAATGGAAGCAGTAGGACAAGAGGAACATAGGAAAGACATGCAGGCATACATGGAGAAAGCAGCACACTACTAAAGTACCACTACATAATGGCCACCAGCCACATGGACACTCTCACATTCACAAGCAGGAGGCCAGGAAAACAATGAACTGAAACAGGCCTATATAATATTCAGGCAAAGGAGGCATGCTAAATAAGACAGCTTTAATGCAAAAATGCAGACAGAAATCCACAGAGGTGTGCAAGGTACACAACACACCACACACAACAAAGGCATTTATTTATCACACACAAAGAAGTGAAAAAACCCCAAAAAACACATTTTGCAATTCAATCCAATGCCATCCATGCCCTAAATGATGAATGAAAAGTACCAAAACTGTAGTTGCAGCAACTGCAATGCCCCAATCAAACAAAGAACACCAACTTACTTGTAAAATCTCAAATCCAAAAGTCCTTAAATCCAATGATATATGATGCAGCAGACACAAAGAGTGATCCTTCCAGCTCCAACTCCAAATGAAAAATGAACAGGAGATGGACAAAGCACTGGGAGGAGCCTGCTGGGCAGGAACAGGAAGTTGGAGAATCTGTGTCACTTCCTTCCTCTCCCCCAAAAAAGTAAAAAAAAATAAAGGACTCCTTGCACCAAAAAGTACAGCCAAATGTCAATCTGAGGAGTTTTTTTCATCCAAATCATCATTTTAGAGAAGGTTTTATGATGCTCGAGATATTCTTCTTCTCCAGATTGCAAATTTTGCATGTTCGGCATCGCAAGCCTCCCCAAACTGCTGTCAGATGTCCGATGGCGCGTCCAAATGATGTGTTCGCGATCACACACTCTTGCGGTGTCCGTTGATGCGGCAAATGACGTGTTCACGATCGCACACTCTCGCGGGATCTCGCGACCGGCTACCAAAATCTCGTGGCACACTCGAACGGATAGGAAAACTCGTCGGCAAACACAGGGATCCTGGTAAGTCACTATTGCGCGCGCGAAAACAAATTTTTAAAGCGCAAGCTAGGAAATAATTCCTCTATGCCACAGATCACGGTATTTTCAGTAATTCCGCATTCTCCGTGGAACGCAAAATTGCCAAAAATCCGCAAATTCCGCAAGCGGAGCGGATTTTACCATGCAGGGTTATTGCTATGCTTGCACATGCTGTAATTGGGTCAATAATAATTTCAGATCATGCACTTGTTATAATAGATTTGGATTTATTACCTGATACCTCTAAACCTAACAGATGGTGCTTTAATAATAGCTTATTGAAGGATAAAAAATTGGTTCAAAACTTTGAATGTTTTATACAAGAATATTCTTTGCATATCACACCGGATATTCCATTTCATATTGTCTGGGATGCTTTCAAGGCATCTGCCCGAAATCATATAATTAACTTTATCTCGACTAAAGAGAAAAAGCTAATAAGGAATCCTCATCACTGCTTCAGTCCGTCAAACTATTGGAACATACATTTTTCACCACAAAGAATGATATGGTGTTACAGCGTCTAATGAATGCTAAATTTAAGTTCAATAAAAGGTCATCAGAGGAAGCTGCTAGAACACTGTTAAAAATTAACTCCAAGTTTTATGGTGGACGAAATAAGGCAGGTAAACTACTTGCCAACCACCTGAAAGTTAAATCCCAAAAGTCTAAAATAGTTACGGTTTAGGATGAAAGCGGTTGTTCTCATGTTAAAAATAATTACATTTAAAAAAATGTTTTACTGATTCCTATACAAATCTTTACACACCAGACCATTTCTCCACAGACAAGGCACTAGATTCCTATTTTCATTTTCTCCCACCAAGACAGCAACAGATACAGGATCCTCTTTCCTGGAAGAGAATATTTCAATTAGTGAACTAAAATCCGCTCTTAATGTCTTACCCAAGGAAAAAGCATCAGGTCCGGATGGTTTTTCTGTTGAAGTTTAGGCCTCTTTTTCACATTTCTTACTTCCGCACTTACATACTTTATATCAGTCTTTTCTCTCACAAGACAAAGCTAAGGGTACTTTTTTGGAAGCTATGATTCGTTTGATTCCTAAAAAGGATAAAGACCCTTCTCTATGTGCCAATTATAGACCCATTTCACTTATTAATCTAGATTGCAAACTTTTCTCCAATATTCCATCAATTAGGATTTCTCCTCTGATTCCTGATATGGTTGGGCTTGAATGGACTGGATTTGTTAAGGGAAGACACATGACTGATAATTCTAGATTGTTTCTTGATATCCTACATGTGGCTTCTTCTAACAATACACCTATGGCTGCTGCAACTTTGGATACCGAAAATGCATTTGACTGTGTCAATTGGAAGTTCATGATGAAGGCTTTAAAATGGCATGGCTTTAGCACAATATTTTAAAAGTATATAACTATACTATATTCCTCCCTGATGGCGTCTATTTTTTAAAATGGCTCCCAGTGTTCATATTTTTCCCTTTTAAGGGGTACCAGACAGGGATGCCCTTTGTCTCCCTTGCTTTTTATTCTATCCTTAGAACCTTTTTTGCACACACTATGAAATTCCTTATCATTTCATGGTTTTCGAGGTAAGGATGCTGAGATTAATTTCTCAGGGTACGCTGACAATGTGATCCTTTATGTTTCTGAACTGGAAACATCAATCCCAGCTTTTACTAATCTTTTATCATCACACTCTAGGTTATCTGGTTACAAATTGAACTTTTCAAAATCAGAAGTACTCCCTCTCAATAAGTATTGTCTGAAGGCTATGTTTGATGGCACAGGGCTTAAATGGTCTCCATTATATTTGTCCTGGTGGGGTAGATTGATTACTATAAAGATGATGTTTTTACCGGTCATTAATTTTTATCTTTCCAAGTTGCCTATTAAGTTACCTTTAAAAAATGACATCACCAATGACATCACTGATTACATCATTCAGTCAATGTGTGTTTTTCTTAAAAATTAAATATGTTTTATATATGTACATCTCAAGGTTGATGGAAGAATAAATGGGTATATAAGTGTCTACATGGATGATTTTTTGTAAAATTGATTGTATAACTGACTGATTAAGTGTATCTTAGTGAATACATGGGTTAGTGAGTAATGTTTAAATATGTAAATATCTGAATGAGTCTCACTTTGTGTATAAGTGGCTGCATGGGTTGGTGAATAGCTACATGAGTGTCTATATGGGTTATTAGTTGTTTTTTAGAGTATCAGTATGAGTGTCTTAGTGTCTATATGGTTAGGTGGGGGGTATTACTTAGTACATAGATGCATGAATGAGTGATTCACTGTTTGTATGTGTTGAAGACAGCATGTATGCAGGACTGGATGGGTGGATGAGTGTTTGTATGGGTGTGTTAGTGAGTGAATGACTGTCTCAATAGTGTCTTTATGAGGCGACCGCCAGTAGGTAATATATATATATTTTTATATATATATATATATATATATATTACCAGTCTCAAGAAACGAAAAACGCACTCTCAAAGGTCAGTCTTTTTTAATCATAAATCGCTACGCGTTTCGACACAACCTGTGTCTTGGTCACACGATTATTTCTGGATTCTCAAACATACTTATAGGTATATGTAAACATAGAAGAGGTACTGACATATTGCTCATTTAGGCTGCAAAAGCGGCCGCCATTTCTAAACAGGTACGAACCTCGTGCAATTAATTGAATATATCCAAATTTTCTTTGAGTTCGGGCTGTAGATCAGCTTAATGACATTTTTACAACAAATTGAGTACCAATGATGTCATGTTGTCGAATTCATGTAATAAGTATTACCGTACATTTCAGTACCGACAAAAGATTCAACCAACTTTATCAATTGCGAGTTGATACTCACAGACAAAAGCTCGTGATACGAGTTAGTAAAGCCATGTGGACTCTATTGTATATGCATCAAGCGGACTAGTGCCGCATTCGTTCCCATAGATGTGTAGGCATGCATATATTTGGTTTTCAAACTTCGAACTCAATTATTTGGATTTGTAAACGGACTAGTGCCCCATATACAAACGCACCCGTAAAAACAGAATGCATAGCTCGAATGCCAAGTGGCAAATAAAAGCCAAGAGCAGTAAGCACATCCAATTACAACCACATGGTGGTTTGCAAAGACCAAAGTCACAAGAGTGTACGTGACATACAAGAAGAACTGAGTAAATATACTGAAATTATAAGAAAACTGTGCAATTCTTATCTCAAGGAGAGTGCGATGAAGTGTCATCCTCATGAAGAAAAGGGTAGGGAACCTGTGCCGTGTCGTGAAGAAGTGAATGGTCCCTTCCTTTCCTCCTGGATGGTGAGAGAAACATAGGTTAAAATTACAAATTGGCTCTCAATTACTGATCAATCACATGAATGAACTAGCATGCTATTCAAAAAGATATAGAAGGCATTCAATACTCATAAAATACATATAAAATACATATAAAATACAGATGGAGATCACAGATAAAGATCATATTGCAGGATTAAAGGTTCAATTATCATGTAAGTGTGTTGCAAGTTCCTCGTCCATATTGTGCCCCCCAGGGAACTTGGTTTCTAATTCCATGATCCATTTGGATTCCCTCTTCCTAAGGGCCAGCTCTCTATTACCTCCTCTTTTGGAAACATGCACCTGTTCTATGGCGAAGTACTTCAAAAGAGAGTTATTGGACTGGTGTACATCCTGGAAATGTCGAGCGATGGGATAATTCTGGTCCTTGTTGGTTATGGCTCTAAGGTGTTCCTGTACCCGCTTTTTAACCATGCAAGTTGTACTCCCAACATACCAGAGTCCGCACGGGCATTCCAGGATATACACTACATAGTTAGTGCTACATGTAAGGAACTGCGGGATAGTTTTGTTCTGTCTTAATCCCGGGATCTTAAAATCCTTCACCATGTGGCTACATTTGCAGGCTTTGCAATGGCCACATGGATAGAACCCTTTAAGATTGAAAAGGTTCCTATTGGGTGTTTCTGTGATATCCCCTCTGACCAAAATGTCTTTCAAATTCCTCCCTCTTCTATATGTTATCAGAGGTCTATCACTGATGGTCCCACCAATGATAGAATCTGATTTCAAGATCCTCCAATT
Source organism: Triturus cristatus (assembly GCF_964204655.1). Taxonomy (NCBI): domain Eukaryota; kingdom Metazoa; phylum Chordata; class Amphibia; order Caudata; family Salamandridae; genus Triturus; species Triturus cristatus. The sequence continues at coordinate 988,404,134 of NC_140588.1, read as the reverse complement.
GTCAGCCAACATTTTCTGGACCTGTTTGGATTCGTGATTGAATGTAGTTATCACTCTCGTTGGCATTTCGTCCTGGTCCTCCCTGGTGGAGTACTCTAAGGCTTGTAGTCTGCTAATTCCACTGATCTTCTTCACTGCCTTGTTTAATACCCATTCCGGGTACCCTCTTTCCCTGAATCTGCCTAGTACGATACCTGTTTCTTTCTTAAAGTCTTCCTCCGTGCTGCAATTTCTCCGTGCTCTTAACAACTCCCCAAAGGGGATGCTCCATTTAAGTGGCTCAGGATGAGCACTGTGGGCATGGAGCAGGCTGTTCCCGGAAGTTTCCTTCCGGTGTAAGCTTGAAACCATTTTGCCTTCCTGTATTGTAATGACGGTGTCTAGGAATTCAATTTTATTGCTACTTATACTAGCAGTGAGGTGTATATTGTACTTGTTGTTATTAAGTTTGCTAATGAATTTCCTAGCTTCCTCTTCATTGCCCTTCCAAATGACGAAGAGATCGTCAATATACCTTAACCAAACCAAGACTTTTTCAAAGTCTGAATCCATGTCACTATTAGTGTGGAGCTCCTCCTCCCACTTGCCCAGGAAGAGGTTCGCAAAACTAGGTGCGAAGCACGTTCCCATGGCCGTGCCGCGGACCTGTTTGTATAGTTCACCATTAAATAGGAAGATATTATTTTTCAGACATAGACCCATCATGTCAATTAACATATTGGTGTGATCATGATAGCAGATATTTCTTGCCTTGAGAAAGTGGAGACATGCTTCAATGCCCTGGGTGTGATCAATGATGGTATATAATGAGCTCACATCCAGGGCAATGAGTAGATATTCCTCTGCCCATATGATATCTGAGATTTTATTCAGAAAATCTTTAGTATCCCTGATGTGTGAGGGTAACTGGGTGACATACTCTCTAAGAAAGAAGTCAACGTATTTAGATATGTTCTCGTTGACATTACCTAGTGACGATACTATAGGTCTCCCTGGTGGTACCTGTGGGTTTTTATGTATCTTCGGGAGTAAGTACAAGATAGGTAGTTTGGGGAAATCTTTTTTTAGAAAACAGTATTCCTGCCATGTGATGAGTCCTTCTTTTTGCCAATTAGCTAGTTTTTCCCATGTGGTGTTTATGCTATCATTATATGCATCAGTGGTACATTTGCAATAAAAGTTCGCATCAGAAAGTTGTTTTAGTGCTTCATCAATGTACATACGTTTGTCCCACAAGACAATATTGCCTCCCTTGTCGGAGGGTCTGATTACCATACTACTGTCTTGTGCTAGAGATAGAATAAAGGTTCTTTGTTGATTAGAAAGATTGGAGTCTGAATTCTGACGTGTACCTAGTCTGTGTTTATGCTTAATCATTTCCTTCGTTACCACTTCATGAAAGGTGTCTATTGAGTCATGTGGCAAAATCGGAAAGAAAATGGATCTGGGCTTGAACATAGTGCAAGCTGCCCTATGTATATTGACACCCTCCAGATCTTCTGAGTCCTGGGACCCTCCAGTGCGCACAACAGGCTCTGCTAGATCATACATTGTTGCTAGGACATCTGCATCACCAACATTAAGGTTCGGTTGCGACCAGATATCCAACTGTTGATCAACGCTTTCAGGTGGTCTGGCGTTCCTTAGGCTATGCCATTTTTTTAATTTAAGTTTCCTTATGAACTTAAAGATATCCACTCTAGTGTTTGCATAGTTATACAACTCAGTAGGACAGTAAGTTAGACCTAAGCATAGCGTCGTTTTTTCCATGGGTGTAAGGAATCTAGAGGACAGATTAATGATTGTTCTATTTACCATTTCCTCATCCATGATTAGTATATTTTCCTTTGGCCTCCTCTTTTGGTTCCCATGAGTGCCTTGCTTATTTCTCCTTTGTCGGAGCCTGAGTCTCCTCTGCTTGGACCGCCCCTGCCTCTTCCTCTTCCTCTTCCTTGTCCCCGGCCACGACCCCGTCCTCTCTTCGGAGTGGTCGGTTGGGTATCTTCCTTCTGTCGTCTTGTCCTCATGACGCGGAATTCGTCTAAAAAAGACGCAGGTTTGCTTGTTATTTCAACTTCAGAGGAAGTACTAGCTGTGGTATCTGAGAGTTCTGTGTCTGAATCTTCTGTTGTCGGTGTTTCAGTTACTGCTTCCACATTTTCAGAAGTGTTTCCTTGGTTGTCTTTCTGCTTATAGAGATGATCATATTTCTGGCTATACGTTAGGATGCGCCCGCTCTCATAGTCCGCACAATCTCTATGCAGCTTTCTCTGTTTCCGTGATTTGATATCCTCTTCATATCTCTTGAGTCTATTTACCAGATCTTCTTTGAATTTTTTGATCTCCTCCTGGTCGGTACTTTTTTTGAAATCATCATTGATCGCTTCCAATTCTTTAATTATTTCTTCTCTGTCCTCCCATGCGTATTTAATGAGGATCAGAAGCATATTCTTGGAACTCAGGGCCGAATTGTTTGCCCAGTCTTCGAGCATCCGTGGGTTCCGTGCCTCATGTGACGGGGTAGTGTATATGCGTAAACCACGTGGCACCATTTCCTTGTCGACGTAGTCTTGAAGTGAGACTGCCTCCCACCATTTCGATGCTTCCTGTTTTTTTAGTTTCTCATACCTCCGCATTTTGGTATTCAACGTATTCACATCTGGTTTATTTATAGAAGCTCCAGATTGGCTTCCCTTGCCGGGAGCTCTTGCGAACAAAGTTTGTGCTTCCCTACGTCTCTCACTGTCACTCTCCATAACTTAGATCAATTTCTTCCGGATGCAGCACACACTCTGTGTCCTCTGTTTGCACTTAAGAAACCAGCGGACAAACAGAACCTGTAGTGTCTGTTCCACCCTCCGATTAAATTAATAATGACAGACCTCCCCGCTGTACTTGCGCGGTTCCTGATGCCTTGGGATGTAATATTGTCTGAATCCTATGGGAGTTAGAAGTGGCCCTGTCTGCTTGTCTCCGTTGTTATAGTAAAGTACAATCCGATTTATTAGGAGGCAAGTACCGGGCCCCTTCGCATCCGCGCTAGGAGGGTAAACACTCGTGCACAAGTGCCCGCCTGCCACCCTCCCCCGCAGCACACACCGGGACCCGGCTTACCTCCTTTGCATGCAGGCTCTCGTTTCTCTCCCGATTCGTCAATCCACGAAGTCTCCTCGTATCTCCAAGGCCGGCGAGTGATCCCTCCGTTTCAATTCAATACCAGTCGGGTCCTTCCGGGATCCAAGCCCTCGTCAGGTGGTGCGTTGTCCGGCGAACCCACTGCCGGATAATCCAATTACCAGTCTCAAGAAACGAAAAACGCACTCTCAAAGGTCAGTCTTTTTTAATCATAAATCGCTACGCGTTTCGACACAACCTGTGTCTTGGTCACACGATTATTTCTGGATTCTCAAACATACATATAGGTATATGTAAACATAGAAGAGGTACTGACATATTGCTCATTTAGGCTGCAAAAGCGGCCGCCATTTCTAAACAGGTACGAACCTCGTGCAATTAATTGAATATATCCAAATTTTCTTTGAGTTCGGGCTGTAGATCAGCTTAATGACATTTTTACAACAAATTGAGTACCAATGATGTCATGTTGTCGGATTCATGTAATAAGTATTACCGTACATTTCAGTACCGACAAAAGATTCAACCAACTTTATCAATTGCGAGTTGATACTCACAGACAAAAGCTCGTGATACGAGTTAGTAAAGCCCTGTGGACTCTATTGTATATGCATCAAGCGGACTAGTGCCGCATTCGTTCCAAATAATTGAGTTCGAAGTTTGAAAACCAAATATATGCATGCCTACACATCTATGGGAACGAATGCGGCACTAGTCCGCTTGATGCATATACAGTTGGTTGAATCTTTTGTCGGTACTGAAATGTACGGTAATATTTATTACATGAATCCGACAACATGACATCATTGGTACTCAATTTGTTGTAAAAATGTCATTAAGCTGATCTACAGCCCGAACTCAAAGAAAATTTGGATATATTCAATTAATTGCACGAGGTTCGTACCTGTTTAGAAATGGCGGCCGCTTTTGCAGCCTAAATGAGCAATATGTCAGTACCTCTTCTATGTTTACATATACCTATATGTATGTTTGAGAATCCAGAAATAATCGTGTGACCAAGACACAGGTTGTGTCGAAACGCGTAGCGATTTATGATTAAAAAAGACTGACCTTTGAGAGTGCGTTTTTCGTTTCTTGAGACTGGTAATTGGATTATCCGGCAGTGGGTTCGCCGGACAACGCACCACCTGACGAGGGCTTGGATCCCGGAAGGACCCGACTGGTATTGAATTGAAACGGAGGGATCACTCGCCGGCCTTGGAGATACGAGGAGACTTCGTGGATTGACGAATCGGGAGAGAAACGAGAGCCTGCATGCAAAGGAGGTAAGCCGGGTCCCGGTGTGTGCTGCGGGGGAGGGTGGCAGGCGGGCACTTGTGCACGAGTGTTTACCCTCCTAGCGCGGATGCGAAGGGGCCCGGTACTTGCCTCCTAATAAATCAGATTGTACTTTACTATAACAACGGAGACAAGCAGACAGGGCCACTTCTAACTCCCATAGGATTCAGACAATATTACATCCCAAGGCATCAGGAACCGCGCAAGTACAGCGGGGAGGTCTGTCATTATTAATTTAATCGGAGGGTGGAACAGACACTACAGGTTCTGTTTGTCCGCTGGTTTCTTAAGTGCAAACAGAGGACACAGAGTGTGTGCTGCATCCGGAAGAAATTGATCTAAGTTATGGAGAGTGACAGTGAGAGACGTAGGGAAGCACAAACTTTGTTCGCAAGAGCTCCCGGCAAGGGAAGCCAATCTGGAGCTTCTATAAATAAACCAGATGTGAATACGTTGAATACCAAAATGCGGAGGTATGAGAAACTAAAAAAACAGGAAGCATCGAAATGGTGGGAGGCAGTCTCACTTCAAGACTACGTCGACAAGGAAATGGTGCCACGTGGTTTACGCATATACACTACCCCGTCACATGAGGCACGGAACCCACGGATGCTCGAAGACTGGGCAAACAATTCGGCCCTGAGTTCCAAGAATATGCTTCTGATCCTCATTAAATACGCATGGGAGGACAGAGAAGAAATAATTAAAGAATTGGAAGCGATCAATGATGATTTCAAAAAAAGTACCGACCAGGAGGAGATCAAAAAATTCAAAGAAGATCTGGTAAATAGACTCAAGAGATATGAAGAGGATATCAAATCACGGAAACAGAGAAAGCTGCATAGAGATTGTGCGGACTATGAGAGCGGGCGCATCCTAACGTATAGCCAGAAATATGATCATCTCTATAAGCAGAAAGACAACCAAGGAAACACTTCTGAAAATGTGGAAGCAGTAACTGAAACACCGACAACAGAAGATTCAGACACAGAACTCTCAGATACCACAGCTAGTACTTCCTCTGAAGTTGAAATAACAAGCAAACCTGCGTCTTTTTTAGACGAATTCCGCGTCATGAGGACAAGACGACAGAAGGAAGATACCCAACCGACCACTCCGAAGAGAGGACGGGGTCGTGGCCGGGGACAAGGAAGAGGAAGAGGCAGGGGCGGTCCAAGCAGAGGAGACTCAGGCTCCGACAAAGGAGAAATAAGCAAGGCACTCATGGGAACCAAAAGAGGAGGCCAAAGGAAAATATACTAATCATGGATGAGGAAATGGTAAATAGAACAATCATTAATCTGTCCTCTAGATTCCTTACACCCATGGAAAAAACGACGCTATGCTTAGGTCTAACTTACTGTCCTACTGAGTTGTATAACTATGCAAACACTAGAGTGGATATCTTTAAGTTCATAAGGAAACTTAAATTAAAAAAATGGCATAGCCTAAGGAACGCCAGACCACCTGAAAGCGTTGATCAACAGTTGGATATCTGGTCGCAACCGAACCTTAATGTTGGTGATGCAGATGTCCTAGCAACAATGTATGATCTAGCAGAGCCTGTTGTGCGCACTGGAGGGTCCCAGGACTCAGAAGATCTGGAGGGTGTCAATATACATAGGGCAGCTTGCACTATGTTCAAGCCCAGATCCATTTTCTTTCCGATTTTGCCACATGACTCAATAGACACCTTTCATGAAGTGGTAACGAAGGAAATGATTAAGCATAAACACAGACTAGGTACACGTCAGAATTCAGACTCCAATCTTTCTAATCAACAAAGAACCTTTATTCTATCTCTAGCACAAGACAGTGGTATGGTAATCAGACCCTCCGACAAGGGAGGCAATATTGTCTTGTGGGACAAACGTATGTACATTGATGAAGCACTAAAACAACTTTCTGATGCGAACTTTTATTGCAAATGTACCACTGATGCATATAATGATAGCATAAACACCACATGGGAAAAACTAGCTAATTGGCAAAAAGAAGGACTCATCACATGGCAGGAATACTGTTTTCTAAAAAAAGATTTCCCCAAACTACCTATCTTGTACTTACTCCCGAAGATACATAAAAACCCACAGGTACCACCAGGGAGACCTATAGTATCGTCACTAGGTAATGTCAACGAGAACATATCTAAATACGTTGACTTCTTTCTTAGAGAGTATGTCACCCAGTTACCCTCACACATCAGGGATACTAAAGATTTTCTGAATAAAATCTCAGATATCATATGGGCAGAGGAATATCTACTCATTGCCCTGGATGTGAGCTCATTATATACCATCATTGATCACACCCAGGGCATTGAAGCATGTCTCCACTTTCTCAAGGCAAGAAATATCTGCTATCATGATCACACCAATATGTTAATTGACATGATGGGTCTATGTCTGAAAAATAATATCTTCCTATTTAATGGTGAACTATACAAACAGGTCCGCGGCACGGCCATGGGAACGTGCTTCGCACCTAGTTTTGCGAACCTCTTCCTGGGCAAGTGGGAGGAGGAGCTCCACACTAATAGTGACATGGATTCAGACTTTGAAAAAGTCTTGGTTTGGTTAAGGTATATTGACGATCTCTTCGTCATTTGGAAGGGCAATGAAGAGGAAGCTAGGAAATTCATTAGCAAACTTAATAACAACAAGTACAATATACACCTCACTGCTAGTATAAGTAGCAATAAAATTGAATTCCTAGACACCGTCATTACAATACAGGAAGGCAAAATGGTTTCAAGCTTACACCGGAAGGAAACTTCCGGGAACAGCCTGCTCCATGCCCACAGTGCTCATCCTGAGCCACTTAAATGGAGCATCCCCTTTGGGGAGTTGTTAAGAGCACGGAGAAATTGCAGCACGGAGGAAGACTTTAAGAAAGAAACAGGTATCGTACTAGGCAGATTCAGGGAAAGAGGGTACCCGGAATGGGTATTAAACAAGGCGGTGAAGAAGATCAGTGGAATTAGCAGACTACAAGCCTTAGAGTACTCCACCAGGGAGGACCAGGACGAAATGCCAACGAGAGTGATAACTACATTCAATCACGAATCCAAACAGGTCCAGAAAATGTTGGCTGACAATTGGAGGATCTTGAAATCAGATTCTATCATTGGTGGGACCATCAGTGATAGACCTCTGATAACATATAGAAGAGGGAGGAATTTGAAAGACATTTTGGTCAGAGGGGATATCACAGAAACACCCAATAGGAACCTTTTCAATCTTAAAGGGTTCTATCCATGTGGCCATTGCAAAGCCTGCAAATGTAGCCACATGGTGAAGGATTTTAAGATCCCGGGATTAAGACAGAACAAAACTATCCCGCAGTTCCTTACATGTAGCACTAACTATGTAGTGTATATCCTGGAATGCCTGTGCGGACTCTGGTATGTTGGGAGTACAACTTGCATGGTTAAAAAGCGGGTACAGGAACACCTTAGAGCCATAACCAACAAGGACCAGAATTATCCCATCGCTCGACATTTCCAGGATGTACACCAGTCCAATAACTCTCTTTTGAAGTACTTCGCCATAGAACAGGTGCATGTTTCCAAAAGAGGAGGTAATAGAGAGCTGGCCCTTAGGAAGAGGGAATCCAAATGGATCATGGAATTAGAAACCAAGTTCCCTGGGGGGCACAATATGGACGAGGAACTTGCAACACACTTACATGATAATTGAACCTTTAATCCTGCAATATGATCTTTATCTGTGATCTCCATCTGTATTTTATATGTATTTTATATGTATTTTATGAGTATTGAATGCCTTCTATATCTTTTTGAATAGCATGCTAGTTCATTCATGTGATTGATCAGTAATTGAGAGCCAATTTGTAATTTTAACCTATGTTTCTCTCACCATCCAGGAGGAAAGGAAGGGACCATTCACTTCTTCACGACACGGCACAGGTTCCCTACCCTTTTCTTCATGAGGATGACACTTCATCTCACTCTCCTTGAGATAAGAATTGCACAGTTTTCTTATAATTTCAGTATATTTACTCAGTTCTTCTTGTATGTCACGTACACTCTTGTGACTTTGGTCTTTGCAAACCACCATGTGGTTGTAATTGGATGTGCTTACTGCTCTTGGCTTTTATTTGCCACTTGGCATTCGAGCTATGCATTCTGTTTTTACGGGTGCGTTTGTATATGGGGCACTAGTCCGTTTACAAATCCAAATAATTGAGTTCGAAGTTTGAAAACCAAATATATGCATGCCTACACATCTATGGGAACGAATGCGGCACTAGTCCGCTTGATGCATATACAATAGAGTCCACAGGGCTTTACTAACTCGTATCACGAGCTTTTGTCTGTGAGTATCAACTCGCAATTGATAAAGTTGGTTGAATCTTTTGTCGGTACTGAAATGTACGGTAATACTTATTACATGAATCCGACAACATGACACCATTGGTACTCAATTTGTTGTAAAAATGTCATTAAGCTGATCTACAGCCCGAACTCAAAGAAAATTTGGATATATTCAATTAATTGCACGAGGTTCGTACCTGTTTAGAAATGGCGGCCGCTTTTGCAGCCTAAATGAGCAATATGTCAGTACCTCTTCTATGTTTACATATACCTATATGTATGTTTGAGAATCCAGAAATAATCGTGTGACCAAGACACAGGTTGTGTCGAAACGCGTAGCGATTTATGATTAAAAAAGACTGACCTTTGAGAGTGCGTTTTTCGTTTCTTGAGACTGGTAATTGGATTATCCGGCAGTGGGTTCGCCGGACAACGCACCACCTGACGAGGGCTTGGATCCCGGAAGGACCCGACTGGTATTGAATATATATATATATATATATATACATATATATATTCACTGAAAAAACCATAGGTTTCACACACGTTATAGTTAGGAATTAGCATTTAAAAAACCTTGCAAATTCACTTAAAAAACCATAGGTTTCACACATGTTATAGTTAGCTGGACATTTCACTCGTGAAAAACCATTGAAATTCCCCAGTTATAGTTAGTGCAGGCAACTATAACTCACGCGACCGCAATCCTCTGCTGATGACGTCAGATATTACATCACTGATATTTGTAATATATGTATAGCTAAAAATTAATGGAAGAAGACATGGATAAATAGGTGTCTAAATACAGTGATGTAATATCTGACATCATCAGCAGAGGATTGCGGTCGCGTGAGTTATAGTTGCCTGCACTAACTATAATTTCAATGGTTTTTCACGAGTGAAATGTCCAGCTAACTATAACATGTGTGAAACCTATGGTTTTTTAAGTGAATTTGCAAGGTTTTTTAAATGCTAATTCCTAACTATAACGTGTGTGAAACCTATGGTTTTTTCAGTGAATTTGTACGGTTTTTTAAATGCTAAGTTATGTTTTTTTATTTTTTTAAGTTTTTTCACCTTGCGCGTACCGTACGTACGCTGTGGGCGCTTGGTGGGCTTCGCGCACCAAGCGCCCACGATTCGTTGTTCGTGCCGTGCGCGTACGGTGCGCGCACCCCGCGATTTTTCACAAAAAAAAATATTTATTTTTTTACCCTTGGGGGTCCTTCAGTGACCCCCTGACAAAGGCTAGGGGGTCAGGACCTGTCCATCCTGCCCCCTTCTCACGTTTTCCCCCTTTGTTTTTCATTGCCTCAGACTGCGATAGACAAAATGGCGGCCGACACTTCCTGATTTGGACCAATTCGAATGTTTACTGACATCTAACAACCAATCAGAATTGCGCTCGCGCACGTCACCGTGCGCGTACGGTATGTTTACCGTATGCGCACGGTGCGCGCCTATAGATATATATATGCTTTTAACTGCAATTTTCTCAGGAACTAATGAACAGATTTACACCAGACCTGCAAAAGGCACATCCCTGAACTGAGGACTACCTCTCTGCCAAATTTCAAGTAATTCTGTTCAGCCGTTCGGGCTGTAGCTTGTACTAAAGGTCCTATGGAAAAATGCATGGGGAAAAAGCGTTTTGGGACCCCCCCTTTTTCTCAGCCCCCGCTTGACGAATCCCCCCGAGACTTTCAGGGAAGGAGCGGAGCGGAGCGCCCCACGTATTCGAAAATTTTGCGAGGATTCGTCAATCAGCGCCAAAGTTATTCCAAATAGAATATTGCGGATTTCCTATGGAAACACGGTCCTAACTATAACTATCTACTGGCGACCGCCAGTAGATAATATATATATATATATATATATATATATCATGCTCCGTGGGGTGTCCAACAGTAGAGCAGCACTCGAAACCACAGACCGCTTTTTCCCCATAAAGCATTTATTGGTACGGGCAGTACACACAATCCAGTCCATTAAAAGCAGCCGACCGCTGCCTGACGCGTTTCGAGATCAACTCTTCCTCAGAGGCAGTAGCGGTCGAAAGAAGGCATGGAGGACTGCAACTTCCTGTTATGCTAGATCGTGGGACCTGATTGGTCCGCTCTGGATGAGCAACACGTTGCAGTCTGGGATATGCAGTCCTCAATATATCCTCTGATGGATGCCCTCTATATTAAATGCTCTGATCAAGCCCTCAGTGAGCCCTGGGATGTGCGACTGCTCTAAATCCAGATCTGTGCTTCACAATTGAGTCCCGTATCATCGAGCTCAGTGGCCCTCTGTTTCTGGGATGGTGCTTGCTCAGCGGCAGGATGGCCGCCAAATAAATCATGCTCCGTGGGGTGTCCAACAGTAGAGCAGCACTCGAAACCACAGACCGCTTTTTCCCCATAAAGCATTTATTGGTACGGGCAGTACACACAATCCAGTCCATTAAAAGCAGCCGACCGCTGCCTGACGCATTTCGAGATCAACTCTTCCTCAGAGGCAGTAGCGGTCGAAAGAAGGCATGGAGGACTGCAACTTCCTGTTATGCTAGATCGTGGGGCCTGATTGGTCCGCTCTGGATGAGCAACACGTTGCAGTCTGGGATATGCAGTCCTCAATATATCCTCTGATGGATGCCCTCTATATTAAATGCTCTGATCAAGCCCTCAGTGAGCCCTGGGATGTGCGACTGCTCTAAATCCAGATCTGTGCTCCACAATTAAGTCCCGTATCATCGAGCTCAGTGGCCCCCTGTTTCTGGGATGGTGCTTGCTCAGCAGCAGGACGGCCGCCAAATAAATCATGCTCCGTGGGGTGTCCAACAGTAGAGCAGCACTCGAAACCACAGACCGCTTTTTCCCCATAAAGCATTTATTGGTACGGGCAGTACACACAATCCAGTCCATTAAAAGCAGCCGACCGCTGCCTGACGCGTTTCGAGATCAACTCTTCCTCAGAGGCAGTAGCGGTTGAAAGAAGGCATGGAGGACTGCAACTTCCTGTTATGCTAGATCGTGGGACCTGATTGGTCTGCTCTGGATGAGCAACACGTTGCAGTCTGGGATATGCAGTCCTCAATATATCCTCTGATGGATGCCCTCTATATTAAATGCTCTGATCAAGCCCTCAGTGAGCCCTGGGATGTGCGACTGCTCTAAATCCAGATCTGTGCTCCACAATTGAGTCCCGTATCATGGAGCTCAGTGGCCCCCTGTTTCTGGGATGGTGCTTGCTCAGCGGCAGGACGGCCGCCAAATAAATCATGCTCCGTGGGGTGTCCAACAGTAGAGCAGCACTCGAAACCACAGACCGCTTTTTCCCCATAAAGCATTTATTGGTACGGGCAGTACACACAATCCAGTCCATTAAAAGCAGCCGACCGCTGCCTGACGCGTTTCGAGATCAACTCTTCCTCAGAGGCAGTAGTGGTCGAAAGAAGGCATGGAGGACTGCAACTTCCTGTTATGCTAGATCGTGCGACCTGATTGGTCCGCTCTGGATGAGCAACACGTTGCAGTCTGGGATATGCAGTCCTCAATATATCCTCTGATGGATGCCCTCTATATTAAATGCTCTGATCAAGCCCTCAGTGAGCCCTGGGATGTGCGACTGCTCTAAATCCAGATCTGTGCTCCACAATTGAGTCCCGTATCATCGAGCTCAGTGGCCCCCTGTTTCTGGGATGGTGCTTGCTCAGCGGCAGGACGGCCGCCAAATAAATCATCATCCAACAGTAGAGCAGCACTCGAAACCACAGACCGCTTTTTCCCCATAAAGCATTTATTGGTACGGGCCTCTGAGGAAGAGTTGATCTCGAAACGCGTCAGGCAGCGGTCGGCTGCTTTTAATGGACTGGATTGTGTGTACTGCCCGTACCAATAAATGCTTTATGGGGAAAAAGCGGTCTGTGGTTTCGAGTGCTGCTCTACTGTTGGACACCCCACGGAGCATGATTTATTTGGCGGCCGTCCTGCCGCTGAGCAAGCACCATCCCAGAAACAGGGGGCCACTGAGCTCGATGATACGGGACTCAAATGTGGAGCACAGATCTGGATTTAGAGCAGTCACACATCCCAGGGCTCACTGAGGGCTTGATCAGAGTATTTAATATAGAGGGCATCCATCAGAGGATATATTGAGGACTGCATATCCCAGACTGCAACGTGTTGCTCATCCAGAGCGGACCAATCAGGTCCCACGATCTAGCATAACAGGAAGTTGCAGTCCTCCATGCCTTCTTTCGACCGCTACTGCCTCTGAGGAAGAGTTGATCTCGAAACGCGTCAGGCAGCGGTCGGCTGCTTTTAATGGACTGGATTGTGTGTACTGCCCGTACCAATAAATGCTTTATGGGGAAAAAGCGGTCTGTGGTTTCGAGTGCTGCTCTACTGTTGAACACCCCACGGAGCATGATTTATTTGGCGGCCGTCCTGCCGCTGAGCAAGCACCATCCCAGAAACAGGGGGCCACTGAGCTCGATGATACAGGACTCAATTGTGGAGCACAGATCTGGATTTAGAGCAGTCGCACATCCCAGGGCTCACTGAGGGCTTGATCAGAGCATTTAATATAGAGGGCATCCATCAGAGGATATATTGAGGACTGCATATCCCAGACTGCAACGTGTTGCTCATCCAGAGCGGACCAATCAGGTCCCACGATCTAGCATAACAGGAAGTTGCAGTCCTCCATGCCTTCTTTCGACCGCTACTGCCTCTGAGGAAGAGTTGATCTCGAAACGCGCCAGGCAGCGGTCGGCTGCTTTTAATGGACTGGATTGTGTGTACTGCCCGTACTAATAAATGCATTATGGGGAAAAAGCGGTCTGTGGTTTCGAGTGCTGCTCTACTGTTGGACACCCCACGGAGCATGATTTATTTGGCAGCCGTCCTGCCGCTGAGCAAGCACCATCCCAGAAACAGGGGGCCACTGAGCTCGATGATACGGGACTCAATTGTGGAGCACAGATCTGGATTTAGAGCAGTCGCCCATCCCAGGGCTCACTGAGGGCTTGATCAGAGCATTTAATATAGAGGGCATCCATCAGAGGATATATTGAGGACTGCATATCCCAGACTGCAACGTGTTGCTCATCCAGAGCGGACCAATCAGGTCCCACGATCTAGCATAACAGGAAGTTGCAGTCCTCCATGCCTTCTTTCGACCGCTACTGCCTCTGAGGAAGAGTTGATCTCGAAACGCGTCAGGCAGCGGTCGGCTGCTTTTAATGGACTGGATTGTGTGTACTGCCCGTACCAATAAATGCTTTATGGGGAAAAAGCGGTCTGTGGTCTCGAGTGCTGCTCTACTGTTGGACACCCCACGGAGCATGATTTATTTGGCGGCCGTCCTGCCGCTGAGCAAGCACCATCCCAGAAACAGGGGGCCACTGAGCTCGATGATACGGGACTCAATTGTGGAGCACAGATCTGGATTTAGAGCAGTCGCACATCCCAGGGCTCACTGAGGGCTTGATCAGAGCATTTAATATAGAGGGCATCCATCAGAGGATATATTGAGGACTGCATATCCCAGACTGCAACGTGTTGCTCATCCAGAGCGGACCAATCAGGTCCCACGATCTAGCATAACAGGAAGTTGCAGCCCTCCATGCCTTCTTTCGACCGCTACTGCCTCTGAGGAAGAGTTGATCTCGAAACGCGTCAGGCAGCGGTCGGCTGCTTTTAATGGACTGGATTGTGTGTACTGCCCGTACCAATAAATGCTTTATGGGGAAAAAGCGGTCTGTGGTTTCGAGTGCTGCTCTACTGTTGGACACCCCACGGAGCATGATATATATATATATATATATGTATATGTATATATATTACCTACTGGCGGTCGCCTCATACAGACACTATTCACCAGTAGGTAGTTATAGTTAGGACCTATTTTCCATAGGAAATCCGCAACATTCTATTACCAATAACTTTGGCGCCGGTCGATGAATCTTCACGAAATCTTCAAAACTCGTGGGGTGCTCCGGTCCACTCCTATCCTGAAAGCTTCGGGGTGATTCAGCAAGCGGGGGCTGAGAAAAAAGGGGGATCCCAAAACGTGTTTTCTCCATGCAATTTTCCATAGGAAACTTTAGCCGCGGCTACAGCCCGAACTGCTGAACGGGATTACCCCAAATTTGGCAAAGAGGTAGCCCTTGGTTCAGAAAGGTGCCTTTTTGTTAAATGGTGTAAATCCGTTCAGTAGTTCATGAGAAATTATAAAAAGAAAAAATATCAATATCTGGGCGGAGCCTAACAACACATCTCATCGTGAGATCTGATTGGCTGTCAGCACTTCATCCTGGAATTGCTGGCAGCCATCTTGGGACCAATATACAATATAGCACCCCATTGAAATGCATTGTAGTGAATAGAAGGTTTTGAGGGTCACCAAAAGGAGAACTACAAAAGGTAATAACAGACTTTAGTTACATTAGAATTCATTTGTTGTGGTACCATACTAATTTTAGGAATTGTTGTGTGTTCTAAGGTGGTTTTACCTTGTGAAAAACCTTCTGCTGGGATATCATGAATCATGTTTGAGAGAAAACTATTTTCTCATGCTTGTCCCATAGAGGTTTGGAAGGTGCTCCAGAAGCTAATATGAGAGCATATTTTCTGTAAATTCACATTATCTTTCTCAGTCATGTGAGAATAAAGTCTGACATTCTCAGTAAAACATGTACATCCAACAAGGGCAGAGACTGTTAGTTGATTCCTTTGTGTTCTACTGCAGCTTCCCAGAGTGTTCTAAAGAACAACTAGAGGGCTAACAGTCTTACTTATGACAACATTATGGCACACCTGAAGCCATCTTGATTGGAATAAACTGATAATACTTAAAACATTTAATTTAAAAAGGAAAAAAATGTTGGGGTTCATTTTGTCATAGAAAGTATGGTTAGTGCTGTAGAAAGAAAAATTAGGAAATGTTTTAAATGAAATCTCAAATATCTTCCTGCTGTATTTCAACAGGAGCAGCCTGTCAGTTGATTCCTTTGTGTTCTATTGCAGCTTCCCGGAGTGCTCTAAAGAACAACTAGAGCGCTAACAGCCTTACTTATGACAAAAGTATGGCACACTTAAAGCCATCTTGATTGGAATATACTGGTAACACTTAAAGCATTTAATTTAAAAAGAAATAAAATGAGGGGGTTCATTTTGTCCTAGAAATTATGGTTAGTGTTGTAGAAAGAAAAATTAGGACATGTTTTAAGTGAGATCCCAAATATCTTCCTGTTATATTTCAACAGAAGCAGCCTGGCAGTTGATTCCTTTGTGTTCTACTGCAGCTTCCCAGAGTGTTCCAAAGAACAACTAGAGCGCTAACAGTCTTACTTATGACAACATTATGGCACACCTGAAGCCATCGTGATTGGAATAAACTGGTAACACTTAAAACATTTAATTTAAAAAGGAACAAAATGGGGGGGTTCATTTTGTCATAGAAATTATGGTTAGTGCTGTAGAAAGAAAAATTAGGACGTTTTAAGTGAGATCTCACATATTTTCCTGCTATATTTCAACAGGAGCAGCCTGTCAGTTGATTCCTTTGTGTTCTACTGCAGCTTCCCAGAGTGTTCTAAAGAACAACTAGAGCGCTAACAGCCTTACTTATGACAAAAGTATGGCACACCTGAAGCCAACTTGATTGGAATATACTGGTAACACTTAAAACATTTAATTTAAAAAGGAAAAAAAAGGAGGGGGTTCATTTTGTCCTAGAAATTATGGTTAGTGCTGTAGAAAGAAAAATTAGGACATGTTTTAAGTGAGATCTCAAATATCTTCCTGTTATATTTCAACAGAAGCAGCCTGGCAGTTGATTCCTTTGTGTTCTATTGCAGCTTCCCAGAGTGTTCTAAAGAACAACTAGAGCGCTAACGGTCTTACTTATGACAAAATTATGACACACCTGAAGCCATCTTGATTGGAATAAACTGGTAACACTTAAAACATTTAATTTAAAAAGGAACAAAATGAGGAGGTTCATTTTGTCATAGAAATTATGGTTAGTGCTGTAGAAAGAATTTTTTTAATTAGGGCATGATTTAAGAGAGATCTCAAATCCTCTTCTATTTAATTAGAAAATTCTGACATGCAGACTGAACAATCACTTTCAATACAAGCAGTAGACTTCCAGTTAACTCCCTGGTGAGCACTACCCCTACACTACCCAAACACCACTGCACTACCCTAAACCCTAAAACACTAACCCCAGCGCGACCCCCTACACTACACAAACACCACTGCGCTACCCTAAACCCTAAAACACTACCCCCTACAGTACACAAACACCACTGCGCTTCCCTTAACCCTAAAACACTATCCCCAGCATGACCCTCTATACTTCCCAAACACCACAGCGCTACCTTAAACACTAAAACACTACCCCAGCACGACCCCCTACACTACCCAAACACCTCTGCACTACCCTAAACCCTAAAATACTACCCCAGAACGAGCCCTACACAACCCAAACACCACTGCACTACCCTAAACCCTAAATGTACCCCCAGCACGACCCTATACACTACACAAATACCCCTACACTACCCTAAACCCTAAAACACTACCCCAGCACGACCCCCTACATGATGAGGAATTTGTGCAGTGCCTCGTTTCATATCCTCCTTTACAAAGATGTCTGTTTGCAGTTTCATGGTTTTGCTTTTAGCATAGTTTGTTTCCGTGCCTCTAGACTGAGGAAAAGTATTTCACTAGAGTGATGTCACATAATTGAGCCCTCCATTCAGACCTATGAAAGGGCCTCAGTCCTTTTTGAAAGGTTTGTCACGCATATTTCTGCAGGCAGTTTGTGCAAATGTAGACATTATTCAGAACATGCTAAACAGTAGCACAGTTGAACTCTGATAGATCGCTCGCCACTTAAACGGTAAGGCAGGTGTAAAAAGGGGCGTGGCCTCGGACCACCTCTCTGCAACGCAGCTCTGTGGTGCTTACTGGAGGTACTTGGTGGGCTAGTTGGCCGTCAGGAACCCTCAGGATTCAAGGGGACTTAATCCTCAAACTTACAACGCACCAGGGGGCGCGTTTGCACAGTGGTGCAGGGAGGGGGCAGGGCCTGATAAAACAAGTGTGCAAACGCGCCCCTGGCTCGTTGTAAATTGGGGGATTAAGTCCCCTTGAATCCTGAAGGTCCCTGGGGGCCAACTAACCCACCAGGTACCTCCAGTAAGCGCCACAGAGCTGCGTTACAGAGAGGGGTAAAACGGGGTGTGGCCTCGGAACACCTCTGCAACACAGCTCTGTGGTGCTTACTGGAGGTACCTGGTGGGCTAGTTGGCCCGCAGGGACCCTCAGTACTCAAAGGGACTTAATCCCCCAATTTACAACACGCCAGGGGGCGCGTTCACACATGTTATAGTTTGGAATTAGAATTTAAAAAGCCTTTGAAATTCCCTGAAAATAACATAGGTTTCAGGGACATTATAGTTAGAAATTAGCATTTAAAAAACCTTTGAAATTCACTGAAAAAACCATAGGTTTCAGACACGTTATAGTTAGGAATTAGCATTTAAAAAACCTTAGAAATTCACTGAAAAAACCATAGGTTTCAGGGACGTTATAGTTAGCTGGACATTTCACTCGTACAAAACCATAGAAATTCCTCCATTATAGTTAGTTCTGCTAACTATAACTCGCGCACCCGCAATGCACTGCTGATGATGTCACATATTACATCATTCATGACATGGTCAGTGACATCACTGATGACATCACTGGTGACCTCATCCATGTGACAAGCTAATACACCTCATCACACAGTAGTATAACCTTTGATCACTCACTGCACAATACAGAGTACCAGTTTTTTAAACCATTTACATACCAATACCAGTTACTACATACCCACTCACTGATTCCTAGGTCTACACACACAACTACCCATTCACCCACAGAATTACTCATACATGCAGTCACTAATCAATAGAACACTATCAAATGCATTCATACACCTATATAGACATTGACACATCAGCAGTCATCCTAGTCAGTTATGCAGTCATCCTACTCACTCATGCAAAGAATCAATCCCACTTACATTTACACAGTTATACACACAACACCTCATTTATTCATACAAAAAATAACTCATACTTACTATGTTATAAAATCACTATTACATGTATACACTCATCCATACAGTCACTCTAACAATTACAAACTCTTACTAATAGTTATTTATATACACCAATGGTCACATACACTGCTTTTTATTTTTGTACTTCATTACAGCTGTACCACTGAGACATATATTCACTCATCAACACACCCATAAACACACTCACTCACCTAAACAACTGTTTCCACATACACTATTAAACTAATACACCTAGTCAATGAACCACTTATACATCTATGCACAGAGTCACACATCTCCCACTCAACCAGACATACATTCAGTCTCCCATACAAATACTCAGCCAACGAATCAATAAGTAATATAGACACTCATGTAGCTAGTGACCAACTGATGCAGCAGATTACACAACAACAGACAGAGTTATACAGACATTCACACAGTCTCTAACCCATGTATTTAGTGAGACACTTTTAATTACTCACCTAAACAGTCAATCACACAGCTACTAAATCCTCTATCCAGACATTTATATATCCACTCATTCTTCAATGCAGATGGCTATATATAAAATACATATTTAAATATCAAACAAAACAACATTCACTGGATGATGTCATCAGTGATGTCATTTGAGATGTCATCAGTGATGTCATCAGTGATGTCACTGACCATGTCATGAATGATGTAATATGTGACATCATCAGCAGTGCATCGCGGGCACGTGAGTTATAGTTAGCAGAACTAACTATAATGGAGGAATTTCTATGGTTTTGTATGAGTGAAATGTCCAGCTAACTATAACGTCCCTGAAACCTAGGGTTTTTTCAGCGAATATATATATATAAAAAAATATTTGCATTATATTACCCCTTCCCGTTCTAAATCTAAAATTGAAGCATTTTGGGATTCTGATCTTCAGCGGTCCTTTTCTTTAAAGGTTTGGGGTTTAATTTGGAACAAAATAAACCACACTGCGGCTAATGCTAGCACCAAACAATTCCTCTATTATTTTTACAATAGGCTATACATTACCCCACTTTCTTTGCAAAAATACAACCCCAATCTTTCAAATATGTATTGATCATGTAAAACCCTCCAGTGTACATGTTTACATATGTTTTTTCACTGTCCGCCAAGGTGTCCTGTCCATGTATTGTTAATGTTTTGTTTGACAATGTATTTAGTGGTGTCCATATCTGCAATTGAATTGACCATTTCCTTTTTGTGTTCTTCTATGGTTTTTTTACGATTGTTGTGTTATTATTATTAACGAAAAACTGATGGTTTAATAGATTAAAAATTCATGCAAAACTTTTAAAGAAAAAATTATATGAGTAAAACAAATAAAACGTCAATAAATGGTCACATCAAGTGTCATGTGTGATCATGCGGAATGATGAGTAACTGTTATCAGTATTGGCATGTGTGTTGTTGTATGATTGTAAAATAGGCCAAACCTTACTGATTAAGGCCCAAACTCTTTCTAGTTGAAGAGAAACACAGCTGAAGCATGGCGGTGGCATTATGACAAGTAATGCGTTTGACGTTGTTTAGTGGCAATGTCGAAAAAAAGTGACCTAGCAGAACTCAAGAATACACAGCCGTAGACCATAGACCTGGAAAGAAAATAAGCTTTGAGATATCTTTGTTTTCCAATTTCCTCACTGAGGCCTTCCATTGAGCTGATTTAAAATCATAAAGCCTGATTGATTGAAAAAGTCTTCCAACTAGGAAACCCTAAAAATAACATTTCCTAAAAATGACAAAAATTGTTAGAAACTGATTAATACATATTTAATCCAAGTACATGTTTCCTGATTTCTTCTGGCACCACCTACTCCCATCTTTTTTTCTCCTTAACTCTATGTTGCTATAAGCACCTTCCGAGCCAATCCGAGACCACAGATGTGAATTCCAATTTTACCTGAATGTTGCGGCTAATGTATCCCAAGTTGAACGACAGCTTCCACTCTGAGCACAAGCCCACCTCGTGTGCACTTGTCCCACTGTTGGCTCCACTGGCCTGAATATGTTTCTTTTGACATATACTTTAAAGGCTTCTGTAATTGACATTTATTCTAGGAGACTGTTATGAACAATGTTCATGCTTATTGCTCCTATCTTTAACCCCGACATTTAAGTGGTAGCTTATTAATTTATTTTCTTATCTTTAAATCTGCCTTTGTATGAATCTAAAGAGCGAGATGTATCAATATTAGGAATAGCGATTACCTAATTGTGATTTTCTGCGAATCGCAATTAGGAAATCGCTATTCCCAATGTATGAAACTCATAGAGTTTCATGTAGCGATTCTTAGTGAGTCGCAAATCAACATACCTCACAGTATTTATGAGTTAGGTTGCAATTTGTGAACCATAGGGAATCGATAAAATCACAAGGATGGTGGCCTGATGGGGTCAGCAGACCACCAGGGCTGGGATTGCTTCTAAATAAAGCAATACCTTTTTTTAAATGCATCCTGTTTTCCTTAAAGGAAAACGGAATAAGTCTAAAAAAGAAAAATGAATAGTTTTCTTTTCATTTTTTATCACTGCCTGCTCTTAAAAAACTTTTTTGCAGCCATTCGCAAAGGTGAAGGGATTTTTTCGGTCGCAAATGGCCCAATTCTGTGAATCGGGCTGTTTGTGACAGGGAAAATGCTTGATATATCTGGCCCTAAGTTCTTTATATCTTGCTTTGTATTGTGATTCTATGCCCTGCATTCCACAACAGCACTTGCAAGGTTAAGCCCTGAGCGTGTTCATTGTAACCAAGGGAGAGCTAGAGGTATGTGAGAGAAAGTTTGTCTAGTGTCGATATTTGAATATTCCAATTTGAACATTGTGGAAGCTTGGCTAGAGTTAATTTAGACATTTGTCTCGCAGCACTTAGCATTAAATGGCCAACTTAATAGGTCTGACAACCAAATAAAACAATTACGGAGCATGAAAAGTTAAAAAACAGAGGAGCCATACAGAGATACAGAAATGTCCTAACACCAAACATGGGTAATTGATCTGTGTCTTTGTTGTTTTGTTTGTCCCTTAAGAGGGACACTGAATAAATGGCCTTTTTTCACTCAGGATCCTGGAGTTATGGATGGGTAAATTGACTGGGTGCATGTTGACAGTTACTGGGCACAAATTAGTGCAACAACTAGTGCAGACGCTTGTCAAAATGACAGCAAATCAGCCAACACAGCAGACACAGCATGAATTATTTACCAGGCTAACTGCAACCAGCTGGCACAGCCCTCTGCACAGCGGACACAGGCAGTAGTCCAAGATTAGGCAGTGCCAGCTCATCAAGGGATGGGAGCCAAGCTGGCAGTGACCCGTAAAGCCTAGAATGAAGTGACATGGAGACAGTATGAATACAAGCCAATGAAAGGATTCCAAGCTGGTCTTAACATTCAAGTGCAACATGTAGTTTTCACATCATGGGGGAAAGTGGATCAGAGAAGCAGGACATAATTTATCCTTCATTGTTGCAAGCTCCAGAGGACCAGGCTAAATGAATGAGTAAAAAAATGAATGATTTAAAGACTTAGGGCCTAATTGAGGGTTTGACAGACAGAGTTACTCTTTCACAAACATAATGGGTATCCCGTCTGCCGTATTACAATTCCATTATAGCCTATGGCACTATTAATATTGTGGACAATATATCCGTCAGGTGTGAGATGGAGTAACCCATCCGCCAAACTCTAAATCAGGCCTTAAAGCTCCATATAGTGTGGCTCCAAGAACGGATACGTCTTTGAGTGATCCTTATGAAGGCCAGAGTAGAGGTTTTAGAAAAGGTGCGATTGAAGACTACTCTGAAGGTAGTGTAATTGACCTCTGTGCATATGTACATGGGGAGTTGGATTCAACTGGTGCAAAACATCTACCTACTCTTGTGCTAATTGCTTAGGTCTGGTCATAGGACAGGCTTCTGTTGGATAAGCTCAGTAGACATCCTGATGTAGCATTGTATTTTGCTGTTATATCATCTGTGGTTGTATCTTCAATGAATGCAAGCCACCATAATGATTTTAAGTTTGCAGAGATGTTTCAATAGTTTCTTGCCATTATCAGTATTGATCTAGTGTTCTGAATCACTTTGAGATGGGTGATTTGATGTTTTGGAGTCCAATGTACAGAGTGTTGCATCGATTGCTCCAATAATGGGTGATTAATGATTAATGTGTGATTTATTGTGGGGGTGAAAGTGGAAAAACATCAAACTAATCAGGTGTAGTAGGGGGATGTGCTGACGACAGATTCAATCTGAACACTGAATCATTTCTAAACAGAAGGTGACATCTAGATTTTTAGGTCTCAGCTAGAGAGCGCTTTCACTGTCTTGAAGAGACATACTGTATCTCCTTTGTGTGCTTTAGCCCACCCATCAGCTTCTCATTTGCTGACTCCATTGTCGCTCTCATATTCTTTCTCCCTATTTGTTCATGGATGCATTTACTGTGTTTAGCTGCCCTGAGAGCAGGGATAAGCACTATATAAATACACTGCTCACCCTTTTAATATCTGCTTAGGAACTCCTTTTGGGGTCCTGTTTTCACTTGCTTGGAGCTGCTGCATTCTGTAAACAGGCTTTTAAATCTTGCTCTTATCTTTTATCCTGCTACCCATCTCCTGTGACAGCTGGGACTGCTCCTGCCAGCCAACCAAGGCTCTTTGTTCCTGGCCCTTGCACTCAAGCCTTCTTTCCACACAAGTTTGTCTGTTCCTGACCAGGACTGCTTCGGTTTTCTATAGTGATAAGAAGCCCCTGCACTTCGTTTGAAGGGGGCGGCTCTTCTTTTATAGCTGTATCCACTTTGCATGCGGTAACAGCAGTTTGTAGGGTTTTTCCTTTTTACAGCACTTCACTCAAGGTAGTGCCTGCCCATCTCTGCCAGCGTGCACCCTCCCTGAGCGAGCAGGGGTCCCGATAAATCAATAGTAGTGCTGTGGTTCTCGGTCACAAGCCTGGATCAGTTCTCGGTCTCATCTGCTGCCCAGCGCTGGACTTCTGAGGGAATAAAGTCTGCCCACCTCTGCACTTCAAAATCCGCACAAAAACAGTAAATACCGGGCTCGTCCTCCCCACTAACGCGCTGTGGGTGTTTGCGCCGGCTCTCTGTCTACAACAGCTCAATATCTGCCTGCAAGGTTGCCCAAATTACCAAAAGCGATTAATATTGCAGTAACTGTAGTTGACATTCTATTAAGCCCCAGTGATGGCAAACGGGGGTGCTTCTAGTGCTGACTGTAGGGACCTGGATGCTGGTGCTTGAGCTGAAAGTTTGCATGTTTTAAAGAAAAGGAAAAAGGGTTGTTTTTTTTGTTTTGCTTCTGATGTTTTGCTATAATGTGGGGAGAGGTCTTTGGAGGGAAGCTTGTCCTGAGTGTCTGTTTCAAGCTTCCCTGCTCTGTCTGGAGACGCCCTAGGAGCTGCCTTCATTAAATGGTTATTGTCAATGCTTCAGTGAAGGGAGAAGGAGTCTCTTGTAACTGAATGTCATGGGCTGAGTGCTGTCAGCTCTCTGTTTCGGTCTGGTCAATGCATGTGAATGTTTGTAAACATTATGTGACCTGTGGAAGCAAAGCTGCAGCTCGTGTAATTGCTAGTGCCTGAGACTACTCTTGTACACAGAGGGGGATATGTACAATGAAGTGGCGGAGCGTGTCGTTAGCCTCCTTGGCTTAACGACACACTCCGCCACTTCGGAAAAGCAAGGCTGCACCATATTTACAAGAATGTGACACAGCCTTGTGTTTCCCCCTGCGATGGCGCTAAGTTTAACAACTTAGCGCCAACACAGGCACCCTTGCACCAGAGTGCAAGGGTGTCTGCATGCAGGGGAGGATTGGTTATGTGTAGGAAGGTGTCCCTTCCGGCACATAAACAACCCTAAAATGCAATTCTGTCACTTTCATGTAACAATACTGTACATAAACAAACGATGGCATTTTGCTTTTTCCATGTGTGCTGCACAAGGCAGCACACATGGAAAATGCAAAAACAATGTACTTCTCCTCGTTTCGCAAACTTAAAACCAGGGATTTCCTGGCCTTAATATTGGCGCTGCCTCCTGTATACGCCACCCTTGTACATAGGGGGCAGCCTCAAATACAATGGGTGTTGCGGTGGAACGCCCACCGCAACACCCAATGCACACCCCTTTCACGCTAACCGTAGTGTGAAAGGATGCCTTAAGTACAAGGCAGCGTTAAGCCACGTTAAGTGGCTTAACACTGCCTTGTACATAAGGCAAGGCCCCTATCGCCACGGAAATGTCACAAAAAGTGACGTTCCCGTGGTGATAGGGGTTTTTACACATGCCCCGGTGTTTCTACACAGTGATGGCCTTTGCAGTGAGGCAGAGACCTGTTAATCTGGCGCTATATGTGGTTGACTACTGCTTGCAGGGCAGCCCCCTTTCAAAGCTTGTTTGGTGGCTCAGTGAGCTGAACTGCACTGCCAACTGATAGGGTTAAATTAAGGACACAAGTCCCAATCCCAGCAGGGCATGCTCAGCCTTCCATCCTCTGGAGATCAGTAAACTGAGTAGCGTAGATTGGTTAACAGTGGTACGTGTTATTTACAGCTCTAATTATATCTCCAGACACCTCCTGCGCCCTCACTCGTGCCCGGAGGTATATACATGAGCACTTTTTAAATTACAGACACTCCTTTTTTTTTCTTTCTATTACACATGATTTGCCTAGGATCACAGGATGTTGAGCCCGCGCCGAGACTCAAACTTGGTTCCCCAGTTCCAAGGTCAGAAGCTCTGCCTTCGACATGCATTAGCTGTCTTAACCCATCACCCCTGCCTCCATTGTTTCCCCCTTGCTTTTAAACCACCACCCCCTACTCCCACTCTGTCGATTTATCCACCCCCCTGTACCAGCAAAAAAACATTGAAATCTCAAATTGCACTGTTTATGTCAATGAACCGTTCAGCTCCCTATTAGTTAAAGTGTAAAGGGAACAGTGTTTTCTGTTTGTACTAATTCTATTTGAATATGAACCAAATATTTGCATTTTATCCCATGTTAGATGGTTTGTAGCCATTTCACTAATGCATATAAGAGTATGTAAAAGAGTCCTACATGGGTACTTTGTGAATCAGCCCCAAGTTGACCTGGGAAACACATTTGAGAAGAAAGGGAAATATCGCTATAGGAAATGAAGATTTTGGAATGCAGTCGAAAAGTTTTGACTAAGCCTCAATAATTGCTACTCACTAGTAGTATTGTGCAGGACAACAATCTCTTGATCCTCCCAGCTGCATACAGAACTGAAGGAGCAGGTCTAGGACTCTATTCCTACTCTCCATGTAGCGTCTCTATCCTTTCTCATAATTCTTCTTCCTGTCCATAGGTCTCTATTTTCCTTCTTTTCTTGGTTTTTTTGTATCACCGCCACAGCAGGTTTGTGCCTCTTCAGATGACTAAACGATCGTATTAGCTAAGAAAATCTGCTCCAGATTTCATAGTATCGTATATTCTCAAAGGAGAGTGAACACACTGCTCGTAAGTCAGCACCAGTTCTCATACTGCATTATGGTTAGGGGTGGGCGGAATTTGCGAAATTCACTTTCGCAAACTATCGCGAAAATGTAAAAAATGTCCGCAAGCACACGGAAATATCGCGAAGACACAGAAGTTTTTTTCCCGCCCTTTCGCTATATTTTCTGCGTGATAGCGCCTCGCCAACTTACCCATGCGGTTGCTCACGGGCGCACCCGTCTTGTTTTCACTTGTCCCGCCCGCTCGCGTTCGATATGACGTGCCCGCGTCCTCACGCTCTCGCTCGCGGTGGAGAATGACGTGTTCGAGATCTCAATCATCTCATACTCTCGCGGTGCATGATCGCGAGAAGAAAGACCTGATCGCGCGACGAATGACGTGATCGCACGACAAATGACGTTAATGCGGGCGCGAACTGTCGCGAGACAGCGCAAATAAACAATCCAACATCTCGTGGAGAACGCGACCGGATCGGGAAAACTTGTCGGCGAACGCGGGGATTCAGGTAAGGCAATCGGGCACATGCGAGAATGTATTTTTTACACCGCGAGCAAGAAAAAAATTTCCAGTAAGATGCAGATTGCGGAAATTTTGACATTTTCGCGCTCTCCGCGGAACGCAAAAATGTCAAATTATCGCATTTTCCGCGAGCGGAACGGAATTTTCACCCAGGCCCAATTATGGTATATGCAGTTGATAGAATTTTTGAATTTCTCAGCAGCAAAGTGTTTGCCACAAGTGAGGGAGCAGCCAGTGCTTGCATTGCTGGAACCGTGTTTCTGAGTTCTTTCCTATCTTCAGCAGAAAGTAGCAGGCAGGTTTGGGGATGCTTGAAAGGCAGCTTGTAGTATGTCAGGTAAAGCTACACTGCAAATTAGGTAGGCGCACCCTGCAGCTCATCAGCCAGATGACTCCGCGAGGAGCCTTACAACGAGGGAGGAGGGAGCGCGCTTACAGCAAGTCAGCACAAGAATAATTTCCCCAGGAGTATTCTATATTCTCACACTGCAGTCTTCTGACACATTGATGGTCATCACTTGTCTTCTACACACTTAGCCTTATATTGCAGGTCATCAAAATATTGGAATCTTACAGGTAGAAGCTCACAGTTGTACCAGTTTTTTAAATTTAATATCAATCTATACAAACATTAAAAAACTTGTAAAATAAAAGGTTGTTCATGAAAACGATAAGTACAATTTAGTTTGCAACCAATATATCAAAACATAAGGTTGTTCATGTTCAATCCAGGAATTAATGCAATTTTCATTTTTAATGTATCAGTCACCAGACCTTCAATTCATATGAAAACCCAGAACTGAGCCTTATCTACTCTGATGTTTGGCCTACAGCGTCACTCCACCTCACTGTAATGCACATATGTCTGTATATTAGATTATTGACATTTCCATCTGAACAACAAGAAAGCACTCTCTCTCAATGCCCTCCACCTGCCCCCCTCTAACTGATTTGTCCTGTTTATTTTTTTTCCATCTTCCTTGCCACTCTCTTGTCACCAACTTGCCCTATGTCCTCAATTAGAGGTTGGTGCAATTGTAGCTCTGCTATGACTTGGCAGAGCTCCTGGCCCACCAGACTCATAGTTTCCCTCCCTCATTAAGAGGTAGAAAAACTGCTAATTTTCCAGCACATCATCCAATCCACACCACAGAATTCTCCATCATACCACAACATTCAACACCACACCACAAAATTCCACTCCACTACATGACATTCCACAACACACAATATCACTCCACATAATTACACTCCATGACACAATATCACTCCACATAATTCCAGTACACTCAATACCACATAAATACTATGCACATATTTCCAATGCACAACAAGCCACATAATTCCGCTACACATAACTTCCATGAGTCAAAATTCCACAACAAACAATTCCTATCTAACCCACATAGTTCCACTCCGCACCACATACATCCTCTCCATAACACATGGCTAAAAGACATGGTCATTGACAACGCCAATAACTCTTGGGTTGCCGAGACCTATTGGCTTTTTTTCAAATATTGTGTAAATAAAACCTTTTTTAAATTCTGAAGCACCAGCTGAGGTATGAAATCACTCTTGGATCTGAGTGGTGGAACAAACATTCTTAATCTTTGAAAAATAAAGAGAAACCGACCGAGTTCAGAACATTTTGAAAAACATGGGTTTTTGATGCCAAGGTATAACTGGAAGTTGCCCTTTTTGGAGCTTTTGTTCTCTTTTTGGAATGCCTCTCTTGCTCCAATGGTGATATAAGCATTCTACAAGTACTCATTATAGCTGGATAGGAATCACTGGTTCTGACTTTTTATCGAGCGATGCAGTAGGTCTCAATGGCCATATATTGCTCAAAGTTTGCTTTCAGTAGTAACGTTGACTCTTTGTATATTGCTATGCAAGGGGGTGACAATGATGTGATGGTGGTGCCTGCATGTCCTGTGGAATATCAACCACATCAACTGATTACGGAAACACCGATTAAGTGGCTGGTCTGCAAAAACACAGCACTAAAGCCATGACTATATTAGGCCAAGCATTTCTATCAATTACTTTGATGTTGTCCAGGTTTGCAGAAAGGGATCCTAATCTTTTGTTGAGCTCATGCTTGAGACACATCATTTATGTCCTCTTACATGCCTCTATAACTTTGCCACAAAACATCTAAAATGGAAATAAAATAGGAATATTCAGAGAATATTTATATAAATTTAGTACAAACAGAAAGGACTGTACCCTCTTTCACATTAACTAATAGAGAGTTGGACGTTTTGGGGCTGATTCACAAAGGGTTCTAGAGCATGTAAAAAGGGACTCCAGCAGTGCTACTTTCCGTAATTGTAAAGGCAAGGAGGGTTCCGTAAATGAGCATGACATAGTGTTGTGAGAGAGTACAGTATACTAACCACATTGCGACACAATCAGTGTTATTCTGAGTCCCGCTGGGAATATGAATTCAAGTGCAAGTCAGGTGAAAATTGCTCACGGATCCAGGATTTTTCACCATGCAAATCCCTCCAGATTTAGCTGGCGGAATATGCACAGGAAACAATGGCCAGTAAGAGAGATGCAAGTTATTTTGCCATTTAGTAAAACCATCTATAAGTCCCCATTCTGACCTGAGAAACTCTGAATTATTAAGTGTTGGAAATGACCATCTTTTGCATGGTAGTCTCCCAGGTTTTTTAATCCCCACCCAATTTGTTTGCTAATCCTTTTTTTATTAGCATTAGGACTCTGTGCACTTTACCCCTGCTAACCAAGGGTAATTGTGCTCTCCCTTCCACACATGGAAAAATTGGTATACCCCTGACTGGTACATTTAATTTACATATCAGTGCCTAGTATATAGTAATGCATGTACCCAGGACCTGTAAATTAAACATGACTGGAGTGCCACAGCACTCATTGTGGCACCCATTAAAGTAGCACTATAAACCATGTCTCAGGCCTGCCACTGCTGCCTGAAGTGCAGTTTTAAACTGCCATTACAACCTGGTAAAATACATATTTTGCTAGGCATAAACCTTCTTTTTATGGCGAGTCCACAGCGCTTGCGCTGCAGGATGATCAGTTGTATGTACTTTGTGGGGTTTGGCTCCCCCCATCGCTGCTGATGAGTTAATGAGCTTGATTTTCAGTGGATTATTATCCTTCAATTTCCTTCTAGTGTCTTGCTCCTCCCCTAGAGTATTGGTCTAGTGATGGCCATCCAACGTGTTCTTCGGGTCCCTCTAAAGCCACGCCTTCCCGGCTCTTCCCGCTGCTCGTTTGTTTCTCTTTTCGAGTCACTTTGTAAAGACTGCGTAATTTATAGCTTGGTTGGTCTGGTGATGCCCCTAATTGCACACACATAGAGCTCAAAAGAGGGCATAATGTTATGTTATGTTATAAAGTTTTTGTATAGCGCCTATCACCGCCGGTCTCTAAGCGCTTAAACAGAAAGAACATAACATACTGTCACCCCGAAACCCCATGCCATCTCTGATTAGGCCGGAGATATAGCTTTTTTAAAAAGGTACGTCTTAAGTTTTTTCCTGAAGGAAAGTAGCTGTGAGTCTTCCTTCAGATTGGCCGGTAGCTCA
This sequence comes from Triturus cristatus, assembly GCF_964204655.1. Classification (NCBI taxonomy): domain Eukaryota; kingdom Metazoa; phylum Chordata; class Amphibia; order Caudata; family Salamandridae; genus Triturus; species Triturus cristatus. The sequence goes on along the minus strand of NC_140588.1, from coordinate 988,373,630 downwards.
TTCCACAGTTGCGGAAGAATCACCGAAAAGGCCCTGCCTCCTTTGGTTTTTAATTTAAATCTGGGTTGAAACAGATTGGATGCCTGACCTGAGCGCAAGGTTCTGCCAGGGACATACCTCCTCAGGCGCTGCTTAATGTACTCTGGGGCTTTGCCAAAGAGTGCCTTATGGGCCACACAGAGACATTTGAATTGAACCCTGAACTTCACAGGCAGCCAGTGCAGCTTCCAGAGGAGTGGAGTCGCGTGGGAGTTTCTCGGTAGAGAAAAAATCAACCTGGCTGCATCATTCTGCAAGACCTGCAGCTTCCTCAGCAACTTCTGTGGCAAACCAAAAGGAGTGAGAAATATCCAGTGCAGATGAGGCAACTGAGAGCCAGAAATCATTTGGAATACTCTGCAGGAACTGAACTATTGTCTGGTTTTGGGACGAGGGATCAGCGTTTAAGTTTGTGTTTCACTATGCTGGGAATTTACTGCCATCAAATAAGCAACGCGCTCTTCCATTTCCACAATTGGCCTAGTGAAGCATCTGGTTGGCCATCACAACGTGTTCTTCGCGTTCCACTAAAGCCCTGCCTCCCCCGCTCCTCCCGCTGCTCGTTTGTTTCTGTTTTCGAGTCACTTTGTAAAGATTAAATAATTTATTGCTTGTTTTTGGTAGGCATGGGGAGATTAAGTGATTTGCCCAGAATCACAGGATGTGGAGCTGATGCCCAGACTCGAACCTGCTTCCCAACTCCAAAGTCGGCAGCTCTGACCATTATGCCACATCCTCTCACACCAGTGCTCCTGTGCTCATGACGGAACCATTCCGTCCTGAGAACAGGGTCACTAAATCCCTCTGCTGCAGACAGCAGAGGGATTTCACTTTGTTTTTATTGGCCTTGGGAAGTTGGGGAAGAGCTTCCCCAACCTCCGAGGCCAATTTGCATTTTCATTGCAATACCGATCACGCGCATGGCGCGCTGACATCTATGCAATGAAAATGAAACTGAAACTTAGTTTCAGTTTAATTCTTTTTGTGCTTGTGGGGCTATCTCAGCCCCCCCCACCCCCCCGAGCACCAAAATCTTGGCAGCAGGGCAATGCCCAAACAGGGATCCACCCATTAGCCACCAGTGAGGGGCGAGTGGCCCCTTGGGCAAGGGCCTTTGCTCCCCCATATAATGTGGGTAAAAACAGTCCCTCTGCCACCCCGGGGGCAGATGGGGTATTAGCTCCCAGTCTGCACCCCCCCGGTGGGGCAGAAAGCACCCTAAATGCCAGGGATTCTTTTATGGGCAAGGGGTGGGGGCTGCCCAGAATGGCCCCCACCCTAGCCCCCCAAAGAAAACAAAAGACTTTCTGGCCCTCCAGGAAGCAGGCCGGGGCAATAGCCCCTTATCTGCCCCCGGGGGGGGGCAGAAAGCCCACTGAGCACTAGGGACTTTTTGTTTTATATATGTAGGGGTGGGGGCTGCCAGAATGGGCATATCAATGCCCCCACCCCAACCAAAATGCCAGAGTCCTTCTGACCCCCAGGAGGAAGATGGGGGCAGTAGCCCCTGATCTGCCCCTGGGAGGCAGAAAGCCCACAAGGCAGCAGGGATATTTTTTTTATAAACGTAGGGGTGGGCATGGCAATGCCCCCACCCCAAAAGAAATTGCCACAGTCTTTCTGCCCCCCCCCGCATTCCCCAAAGTCTTCTGAGAAAAATGGTAGGTACCTCACTTGTGTGGGTAGGCCTAGTGCCCGTGACGTATTGTGGAGACTTCAAAATTACCTATCACAAAACGACCTGGTTTTGCAAGGGAGTCACCTGGGTTTTCGGCACCGGACTCATCTTTGGAAACCTACCAAACCCACACAGTTCTGAAACCTAGACACCCGGGGGAGTCCAGCGAGGTATGGCTTGCGTGGGCCCCCCAATGTTTTCCTAACCAGAAGACCGTGCACACCTCAAATTTGTCTGAAAAAATAAATTTTTTCTCAAATTTCTGTGTGGGAAAGTTCTGGAATTTGCATGGACCCACACATTTCCTACCACCCAGCGTTCCTCCAGGTCTCCTGATAAAAATAGTACCTCCCTTGCGTGGGTGGGTCAAGTACCCACGACAAGCAAGGGCACAAAACTTATTGAGGAGACATCAAAATTACCTCTCACAAAACAACCTGGTTTTACAAGGGGGGTAACCTGGGTTTTTGGCCCCGGGCTCAGCGGCCATCATGGGAAACCTACCAAACCCACAAATTTCTGACCTCATAAGTTGGTGGTGTTCTGTCATGGTGGTCGTGTAGGTGTTGTGTGCTTCCGAGGTTTTCCTGTTCCTTCATGCTTTCTCGAGTTGTCGGCACGTGCGCTTGGATTCTTGGAGGTCAATGGTGAACCAGGTGGCTTTTGTGGTGCGTTGTCTGTTGGATTTCCATGAGGGGGGCTGCATAGCTGGTGTCGATCGTGGTAGGTGGAGGAGTGCAGCTGAAGGCGGAGTTAAGGTGCTCTTGGGTGATCTTGCTCCAGTTTCTGCGTGGGGCGTGGTGTAGGTTTGTGTGCGGTGGGTTTTGAGAAGGAGAAGTGGACACAGTGGTGGTCCTTCCAGAGTGGTTGCATGGTGTGGCTGAAGAGAATGTTGCTTCCTCTTGCCAAGATGGTGTCGAGGGCCTGTCTTGCCTTCTGGGTAGGGGTGGTGACGGGCTGCTTCAGTCTGATGTTGGTGAGGTTGTCCAGGAGGGGGGTGGAGTTGGGGTTGCTGAGTTTGTTGAGGTGGAAATTCAGGTCTCCGTCTGTGGAGGTGAGGGCGTGGGGCGCGATAAGGTCTGTGATGGTAGTGGTAAACAGGGCGCGAGATCCGGTAGGTCTGTAGGCGAGAGTTCTGTGCAGAGTCATTCCGGGTTTGATCTGGATCTGAAAATGAAGGTGTTTCATGGGGGCAAGGATTCGTACGGGCTTGCGGTTTTGAGTTGGAGGGAGTTTTTGTGTACCATGGCGAGTCCACCTCCAGGGAGGTTGGGGCATTCTTTCCTCTGGATCTTGTACCTGTTGGGGATGCCGGTTGATATGTCAGGTGCGGATCTGGCATTGGTTCAGGTCTCTGTGAGGAAGGCAACATCGGGCGAGAGGGTGTTGAGGAGGTCCCAAATTTCTACTGAGTGTCTGTGCAGGGAACGTACATTGTGGCGGATGCAGCTCAGGGTTTGGTCTCGCTGGCGTCCGGTGGGATGGCGGTGGCTGTAGATGTCAGGAGGTGGGTGAAAGTGCGGCAGCAGTGTCGGCAGAACTGGCCTTGGGTGGTGTTCGGCGTCAACAGCTGGCAGTTGTTGTTTCTTGCAGGGTTCAGTGCGTGGAGGGTTGCTGAGTCACAGCGGTGGGGGGTCAGAGCAAAAGGGTCCCTGGCGTTGGTGGTTTTTGGGTCACACACGGGCTTGCCTTTGGCTCTCGTTCTGAAACTAATTCCAAATGGCCGCTCTAGAAAGGGCCCCATGGAAGATAGTGTCGAAGGTAGTAAATAGTTTTTAAAAAATCAGGGCTGTGTGACTTCCTTGGTTAACAGCAGGGCCACTGGAATTGTGCGACTGTGCATTAGCGGCATTTTTCACATAATTATAGGTTTGCCGCATTTGCCACATCATCCATCTGCTCTGTGATCTACATGGTTTAAAGCAGTTCAAAATTTACAGAAAGTGCAGTGACGTGTTGGAGGGCAGTAGCAGACACTCTGCAAACCTCGATTGGTCCACTTTCTGAGGCTTATTGCTATATTTGCTATAGATATATATATCTATATATAGATATATATATTATCTACTGGCGGTCGCCAGTAGATAGTTATAGTTAGGACCGTGTTTCCATAGGAAATCTCAAAATTCTATTTAAAATAACTTTGGCGCCGGGTGACGAATCTTCGCGAAATTTTCAAAACTAATGGGGCTCTCCGCTCAGCTCCTACCCTGAAAGTCTCGGGGGGATTCGTCAAGCGGGGGCCGAGAAAAAAGGGGGGTTCCAAAACGCGTTTTCCCCATGCATTTTCCCATAGGACCTTTAGTCGAAGGTACAGCCCGAACGGCTGAACAGAATTACTTGAAATTTGGCAGAGAGGTAGTCCTCAGGTCAGGGATGTGCCTTTTGCATATATGGAGTCAATCTGTTCAGTAGTTCCAGAGAAAATTGCAGTAAAAAGCACATACATATCTATAGCCGCGCACCGTGCGCGCACCGTACGCGCACCGTGCGCGCACCCTAACGTGCGCGAGCGTAATTCTGATTGGTTGTTACATGTCAGTCAACGTTCGAATCGGTCAAAATCAGGAAGTGTCGGCCGCCATTTTGTTTGTTTTCAGTGCGAGAGTGGAAAAGGAAGGTGGCGAACGTGAAAAGGGGGCAGGGTAGAGAGTTCCTGACCCCCTAGCCTTTGTCAGGGGGTCCCTGAAGGACCCCGAAGCAGAAAAAAACATTTAAATTTTTTTTTTTTAAACGCGAGGGTGCGTGCACCGTGCACGCACGGTGAAAAACCCCCCCAAAAAATGTTCAATACGTAGTTTATTGAAAAATAAATATATACAAAAAATAATAATACATACATAACTTAGCATTTAAAAAACCATACAAATTCACTGAAAAAACCATAGGTTTCGCACACGTTATAGTTAGGAATTAGCATTTAAAAAACCTTGCAAATTCACTTAAAAAACCATAGGTTTCACACATGTTATAGTTAAGTGGATATTTCACTCGTGAAAAACCAATGAAATTCCCCCGTTATAGTTACTTCAGATAACTATAACTCGCGCGACCGCCACTCTATCACAAGGATGATGTCATCAGTGATGTCAAGAGTGATGCCACTGACCATGTCATGAGTGATGTAATATGTGACGTCATGAGCAGAGGATTGCGGGCGCGCGAGTTATAGTTATCTGAAGTAACTATAAGGGGGGAATTTCATTGTTTTTTTACAAGTGAAATATCCACCTAACTATAACATGTGTGAAACCTATGGTTTTTTAAGTGAATTTGCAAGGTTTTTTAAATGCTAATTCCTAACTATAACGTGTGTGAAATCTATGGTTTTTTCAGTGAATATATATATATATATATATATATTGCTATATTTGAGTGTGAAACTGGAAGTCATGAGGTGCAACCAATGCCCAAACAGTGTTGATATGTGTGAAAATGTCAAAATAATAAAATAATACAATCATAAAATGTGATGCATTACACCACTGAATTTGCCTTTTCTTGTCTCATAATCTACTCAACGCTGCTGCAGAATTTGGCCCTCCCCTGCCGTAAAATCACATTGGCCTTGGTTGAGAGTTCAATGAAGTTCATCAGGCACTGCAGTGCAGACTAGGTGCTATACAGGGGTCTGAAACCAGACTGAGCTAGATTCAGAATTGAATACTGTGCAAGAAAAGACGAAATAATTTTATTAAAGTGCTTCTGTATAATCTTGATTGGAATGGGTAAAAGTGATATTGGACGACATTTACTAGGAATCGAGAGGTCAGCAGAAGGCTTCTTCCATACTGCAGAAGTGATTGCATGCTTTAAACTGGAAGGAACCTCATTAAATAGAAGTCTGGCCATACAAAGAAATATGAATGCAGGAACAAGAGTGTCAATGACCATGCGTAGAATATGTGTGGGACCTTGATTTAGTAGATAGCAGAAGGTTTTTCAGAAGGGTTAGTGAAGGTGGATCAAACAGCAGTAAGGATTAATCAGTAGAAACTGTGGAGCTTACACTGAAGTCATCACATGAATAATCTGAGTCTAGGCTTGTATTGAAGTTGTAGGAGAGCTTATCAATTTTATCAAAGAATTATGTGTTTGGTTCATTGTAGATGTGTAGGAAGTTAGAGATGTGGGATGAATAAAAGCATTTAAACATAAGAGGAGCATGAGCTCCTGATAAAAGAATATCATATTATGTAATCTTCTACCAGATCACAGATATATTTTCATATTAGGAGAAGACACTGCAGCCAAGATTGGTAGTGGCATGCTTCACCATAGCTGACTTATCCTCACCCGAGTTGGTACCTACCACTTGAGTAGATCCTCGTGCCGGCTCCCCCTGCAACACTCCTCAAGTCCAGCTTGGTCGCAGTCGGCTAGCTACCCTCTGCTGTGTTAAATTTGTGCCTCCTCTGCTTGTTTTCTGCCTTGTTTTCTGCTTGCTTTCTACCCACTTCTTCCCTCTATTTTTGCCTCTCTCTGCTCGTTCTGCCTGTTATTTTGCCTCTTTCTGCTTGTTTCTGGCCTCTATTTTGCCTATTTCTGCTTGTTTCTGACATTTAGTATGCCTATTTCTGCTCGTTTCTGACCATTATTTTTCCACCTTCTGCTAGTTTTCTACCTTTATTTTTCCTCTGTCTGCTTGTTTGTTACCTCTTCCTGGCGTTTTCCTCCTCCAGCCACCCGGCGCCTCGCACTCCCCCCAGGGACCTACTTATTGGAGGCTGCTGCGCGAACCCATTGAACAGGTCCTTGTGCCAGATTGCGTACAGTTCTCCTGTCCAGCTTGCCTGCACTCCACTACCCTATGCTGCCTTAGGTTTGAGGCTTCTTTGCCCGTTTTCAGCTAGCTTTCTCCCTTCTTTTCTGTTCACTTTCTGCTAGTTTATCCGCGCCTTTTCTGTCCACTTCTGCCATCTATTTCAGCCTATCTCTGCTCGTTCTGCCCATTATTTTGCCTGTTTCTGCTAATTGTTTACCTTTATTTTTCCTCTTTCTGCTAATTTCTGACCCTTTTTTTCCTCTTTCTGCTCGTTTCTGACATGGCTTTTCGACTGAGCCGTCGCATCCACTGTGCCCAGATACCCCTAAGGGTGACAGTGCTACACTATACAAATGCTGATTGATTGATAGCTTGAGGGATTGAATTGGTTGACCACTTGTTGTGTGCTCTTGATAATTTCTTCTTCTGGATAAGCGCAGGGATCCAGTTATTCCTAAAAATAACTCAGGGTGTACCCTTAAGTAATAACTTTTTATTCTATGGATACCCCTGCCATAATTAAAAAGTAGTGAAACCTGGATGCATTATGAAAAGGAATATTTCATACATCTATTGAAAAGTTTTTGCCTACACCCTTCAGCTGTTTTTAAAAGCTAAAATGAGTCTCCAGCTTCTTGAGGGCGTGCAAAATCCCTGCTAAATTAAATTCCATTGCATGCAATATGTAGTAGAGGAATGTGGCTGCTGTACCTGTTTGTTGTTTGGGTTCTTTGATTACCTGTGAAGTAGATTACAAAGGTTAGACCATTAGTTATTAGTATTATTGCAAGGACATTCATTCAAAGTTAAAAACCCTGTAGCACCCATTAGTGATCACAATAGCACACTCTATAGTGAAGCAGTGTACCATACACACAATTTGTAATGTACTAACTATAATGAACTGTAGAAGATTTGATGCTAATCACAAACCAGTAGAAAGTAAGGTCCCCAATTTGGGGGAACATCCTGAAAAAGACTGTTTGAGAATTGTTTGTTTCCTTACTCTTGGGATGTCCAGGTGTAGCAAGTCATTGCTGCAGAGTTCCGTAACCCACCTTAGATGGAAACCTTTAAGCCAAGTGTCTTAAGGTATTGTTGTCCGTGGCTCTGGAGTTTATACAGGCTGTTTTGAACAAAGCCCGTGTTTTTATAGCAAGCCGGTGCAAAGGTTAGGACTGTCTTGATGTGCGGGAAATACACAAGAGACAAAAAAGGGAGACTATACTTAGTCTTCGTTGATTTGACTGCAGCCTTTGACTCTGTAATCCATGCGAGGCTATGGGGGATTCTTACCGATCTTGGTGTGGATCTTAATATTATTGCCTTCCTGCACCGTTTTTATGAGGGAGCTTCAGCAAGCGTAAGATATGGGGTGGATGGTCAGTGTACAGCAGGATTTCCTGTTAGAAGAGGGGTCAGGCAGGGCTGGGTCCTGGCCCCCTTTGTTTTTAATCTATACATTAATGGTCTGGCCGAGGCACTCCTTAAGAGTGGGCATGATTTTCCTCAGGTAGGTGGGAGACCTTTACCGGCTCTCCTTTACGCTGATGATGCCGTTTTAATGGCACGTACAGGCAATGGGTTACAAAGGGTCCTGACCAGTTTTAATACTTTTGTGCTTGATTTGGGCTTAAAGATGAATCTTTCCAAAACTTTTATAATGAACTGTGCTACTGGCACCCGGAGCATTATGGGTCGGGCATCTATCTGGATTGTAGGAAGCTAGCAACTACTACTACTTTCTCGTATCTCGGTGTCTTTTTCAGTCATAACAACACATGGACTCAAGCAATTGAGCAGAAAAAACTGAGTTTTAGTAGATCAACCAGTGCCCTGGCTACTTTTGCAAAGAGACTGGGAAGGAAGCCGCCCGGTGAATTCTTGCAAATCTACAAGGCCCAGTGTACTTCAGCAGCGATATACGGGGTAGGGGTGTGGGGCTTTGCGAATTCCCTTCCCTTACAAAATGTGGAAAATGCTTTCCTTTGGTATATCCTCTCCGTCCCTCCTGACACGTCTTCTTTTGTGTGCCATGAGGAGTTGGGCCTCCCGTATTTAGCAGACCTTATCAAACTTGAGCCAATTCTTCTATCGCATAGGATCTGGATCAGTGAGCAGACCCATTTAAATGGAGACATCCTGCTTGACTGTATTAAGTTGGATGGGGCGCTGAAGATACCTTGGCTCAAGTTTATCTATAGGTTTATGAATGATCTTGGACACCCAGAGTTTTATTCAAATCCCAGCTCTATGGCCCGAGTATCGAGTAAAACCCTGAAGAATGAGTGCCTCGAAATGTTGGGCTCTGTTAGAATAGCAGATGATGCTTCCAAACCTACAGTCATCCAACACCAACTAAGGCTTAGCTCCCTGGGTATGGAACCTTATTTAAATTTTGTCCCAAGGGGACACGACAGAATGCTGCTGATAAGATTCAGACTGGGTGTGGTACACAGACTAGTGACCACACCCAGAATGAATGACTGGTCCAGAGTGTTACCCCCCTGCTTGTGTGACACCCACTCAGAGCAGTCCACCATTCACCTAGTCTTTTTTTGCAAGTTTTTTAAAGAATTAAGGAAAGTCTGGTTACTTCCCCTTTTAAGACAGCAGGGCCTTAGGCAATGCCGTCCAGCACTTGTTCGCTTACAACTTCTAGATAATGAACACGTGGCCTAGAGGGTATCCACTTTTCTGAAAAAGGCCCTGCGGTTGAGGAAAAGCATGTCTCTCGAATCTTGGGAGGTTGCACCTTAGGTGATATTGGGACTTGAATTATGTTTGAATATCATGTAGACTAGATTTTTAATGTAAGGTGTCTTTGTTATTTAATCTTTTCTTTTAACTTGGATATTTTAACTGTGCACTTTTATCTTGAAATATTTAACGATTGTGATACGTGCTTTTATGACTGTAATTTTCATGGTCGAATAAAGCTTAATTGATTGATTGATTGATGTGGTCATGGAAGAGGATACCAGGAAAAAGGCGGGCTGTTGCATGTTGGTTAGCTCTGAGTGGTGCCAGCCTACCTATGGGGAAGCAGGTCAGCAACAAAATGCCATAATCCCCGCTTGACGTAATAAAAGCTTGAATTACACAGAGGATGTACTTCCTAACTTTTTAACAAGAGTAAACACCATTTTGCTCCCTTTGCCATGTATGTGGTGAGTGAGTCAAGGTGCAGTTTTCTATTTTTTGAAAAACTCATGGACAGGGAGTAAGTTATAAGTGTGATCCCACTGTCTGATAAATTTCCTGTTAATTTCTGAATGTACAGTTCGGAGAGGGTACATGCTGATCACTGAAACTGTTGTTATAGTATTGGGGATAGGTGGTGAAGTACCAGCTAAATCTGTGAAAATTGCGAAATTCCACGGGGACTGGATGAGTGAGCCGAGAAAATGTAGGATAAATATTGGTGTACTCTGGGAGTGGTGCAGTTTATGTGGTAAATGACGGATTGACATTTGATCTGATGGACAGAGTGAGCGATAGGCTTAAGGTTATCCTTGTGAGGGTCTCACGCAATGCTGTGCATCATCAAACCTATGGTTGGGAGAGGTGATCAAGTACTGCCCTCGTTGACGAGGGACTCCCTGAGCTGTTGTGGTACTGAAGGATATGGTCTTACAGGTAGTTCCCACACTGGTACCTACATGAATGAACTAATCAAGACCTGGCCTCGTATTCCATAGTTTAATATAAGCCATTAAGAAAACTCACTAGTGAAATAAGAACGCATCTCAAATGATCGCCTGTTCACCTGGTATTCGTGAAGTAAAATGATACGCAACCCCACGCGTGTTGGGATATACTCCGGATATTGCCCTTCAGTCCTTTGTAGATTCTCTGGGGCATATTATCAAGACAGGCGATAAAATTATCGCCGCTTTAGCGGCAGAAAACTGTCGCTAAAACGGTGATAATGGGCTTGATGATATGCTCTATGGAATTCCAATTGAAGCTCAGGTTAGATGTCGTTCACATCTAACATGGGCTTCAATTGGAATTCCATAGAGCATATTATCAAGCCCATTATCACTGTTTTAACGGCAGTTTTCTGCCGCTAAAGCGGCGATAATTTTATCGCCTGTCTTGATAATATGCCCCTCTGTTCCTTAACAAACTAAGCAAAATGGTATGCAAAATTACTTCCGCAAAATTTTATGGAATTTCACTTTCCAGAAGGCAATGGAAAAAATTGACCTTCAGGGCATACATTATGTTTCAAGGTTATGTGAAATACCATCAGGAAAATGTCCTCAGCAAGAAATTTTCTATGAAACCAACCACATACGACAAATGATCAGCAAAACATAAAAATGAAACAATTCTCTTCCCTCTCATTTTTTTCTTTTTTTTTCTTTTCCCTCTTAATACAAAATATAAATGCGGTATTATTATTATACTATTTTATTGCGTTTGTCTTCATCTGTTTGCAGCCTTTAAAATACAGTATTTTAATATTGGTCAATGTTTCAACTATATTATATTTCTCTGCATTACTATGATTATACTATCCTTCCTCTCAGTTATTAGACATGTTTTATTAAGATATACCTTTTTGATGACATTATTTCAATAAAGCTTTCTTAAACTCCAAACAAAAAGAAACAATGAATAAATGTGGCACAAACAGCAACCCTTTCGTATTTCATCAGTACCATGTGGACATGCTCTGATCTATGTGAATAGCATGACTGTGAAGGTGCCAGATGTAGCAGAACTTGGGAATGCCTGTGCAAATCTTGGCCCCTGCCCAACTCCTACACTCCTACACAGACGGTATGGAACTCAGGATTTCAAATGGACAATAAATTATCAATAAAAAATCAGATCAATAAGATAATTAGCTCCTGTTTTGGCATCATGCGCAATCTACGCAAAGTTTTTAAATGGATTCCGATGGAGGCCAGAAAACCTTTACTCCAGGGACTCATTATTAACCGTATGGACTATGGAAATGCCTTGTTGGCATCAATAAATGAAGACCTTCGTTCAAGGCTGCAGGTTCTGCAGTTCCAAGATCCCAGTTGGCACCCAACCTCCTACATTGGATTCTCTGCTTAACGCACAAAAAATATGTACGGAAGAGGTCCGGGCTATTGGGCCAAGAAGTTAAGTTGGTACCAACCCTGCAGAACTTTGAGATCTAGTAACCAATCACTTCTCGCATCTTTCAAAATTCGTACCACCAAAAACGGAGGGAGATCCTTCTCCTTCCTTGCCCCGTCTTTTGGAACAAACTGCCCTTACACCTACGAGTCATCAATGATCATAACTGTTTTCGCATTAAGTTAAAAGCATGGCTGTTTGACATCTAATTGCACTAACCAAGCTAACCTTTCTGAGTTGTCCGCTAGCGCCACGAGACTTTCGAGTGATATGTGCGCTAAACAAATATCCCATGATTTGATTTGATTTGATTGGCACTGGCATATTTGAGCATCACTGAGGCGCTTATTACAGCATCACTGTAAACCATATGAACCGCATCACTAGAGGGGGTGATCAATTGAGCAGCACCGTGATATTACTGGCTGCATCTTAGATATTTGAGCAACACCCTCATGGAATTTCCTTCTCATGTGAAGGATGCAATCCTGATGGTACTTTATTTTCTGGCACAGGAGGTGGGATGAACTCTTAACTAATAAACAAAGTGATAGCCATTGTATTCCATGACAAAGGTCCTTATGATGAGTGACCGGTGAATGGACCAGATTTTCCTCAGGGAATTACTGTGAGAACCGGTAACTCTGCAGATGGGGAATTCTGGGTCCAATCCTGGTAATTCTTTAGTTTGGGCTAAACTTTCACCCGGTGTAAGTTAAGAGATCTGTCTTCCTGCGTAACTCATAATTCTGATGAGGCCAGTTGCGACTGTCACCAGCCCCATCGGAATCTAGAGGCCACTTGTAATTAGGACCAAAGGGTTCACAATGGATCTTATTTCTGCGGAGGCAGAGTATGCTTCATTACTTCACTATTTTACAGACAGTGCAATTATATGACATGTATAAGGCTATAATACTTTTTCCTCTCTACCTTTTTATTTTAAAGCACTATAATGGTACATGTTCATGTTTTTTGCAATCACACCATTATATTTTTGCACATTAGGATTTATCTTTTTTTTAAATTCAAATATTTATTTAGACATCATACAGAAGAAAGATAACAAATTATGCTAATACCAGAAATAATCGATGTCCATATTTACATTTACAGCCCATCCCCTCCCCCTAACACCCCACACCCACCGACTAGATCCAAAGAGAAACAAAATTCATTCAAAATAGGTAGTATATACTTGCTTAGCCTTTAAGATTGGCTTAACATTGCCACAGGGCTAAATGGGGCTAAATGCTTTGCTTATCTAATCAGAGGTCTGTAAGTCTTCATCAGCCTTGATCCATCTAGTTATAGGCGCCCAGATTCCAAGACCCCTAGTCCTTGCCCTGGTTCCTCTTCTTTTATATACCGCAGTCTCCCACCTATATATTGATAATAATTTCCCTAACCATCCATGTACTGAGGGAGGATCCTGATCCAGCCAGGCACTAGCCAGGCAGAGCCTGAACACTGCCATCGCTATGAATACCAAACTCCGATTTAATTCATCCATTTCCTGATTACTAATCCCCAATAGTATAACCTGGGGAGTAAGTTCGACCGCATGTCCCAGCATAATTTTGAGGCATTGCCCAATTTCAATTATCAATTGGGTAAGCCTTTGACATGTGGCAAACATATGAACACTATCAGCGGCTAACATTTCACACCAAGAGCAGTGTATCCCTGAGGTCCCACCCCATCTATCAATCCGAGCCGGAGTGATATGAAGGTTACACCAAGGTGCTGATCACAATCCGGTAAAAACCGGGTACGAACCGTCGGACGGAGCATATTCTCCGTCCGACGCGTACCCGGTCGTCAAAATATACAAACATGGAATTACGATTCGCACGGGTACACCATTACCGTACGAATCGTAAAAAAGACCGACCGAACAAAAAACACCTACCAATGCGATCCGGGAAAGCGCCGACCTGACGTCGGGACGCACGCAGCCAGCCATTCACGACCCAGGAATCACGATTCGCACCGACGTCACCCCGCACGGTGAATATTTTGCGGCAGCCAAAAACTGCCGGGAAATCAGGACGACGCGAACAAGGACCACCAGTACGCGACGGACAGACGACGACGCGAACAAGGAGGACCAGTACGTGACGGACAGACATGGACCCGAACCTACGAGTCATCCCTGCCCTCATAGCAGTCCACCTCCTCTACAGGTTACGACGCAGACGCCGCAGAAGGTCAGAATAACTAAGGGAGGGGGGAAAGTGGGGTGGGGTGGGGGTGGCACTACCAGGGCAGGCCACAAAACAACCACATGAGTGACACACTACACATGGCCTGGACATACCTGACTCCCATGCCCTGGTCACCACGAGGGGGTGGGGGCGTGTCCTGATAATCCAGCGACCGCCACAACGGAAGTCCGTCACCACGCGAACCGGCAACACAACCAGACAGGTACGTCCCGTACCCACGCCTGAAGAGCGTGGGTACGAGTCGGACCACGCCCACACACGTCACCCCAACAATGGCGGGACGGATCGCACCCACGTGGCAAAGGCCTGGGTACGGGCCGCACAAACATCACATAGCGTGGGGACGGATATGTACGGACCCTACCCCCACCCCGTATGCAAGGAGCGTGCCCCCCACCCCAACAGTGAAAGTACGACCCGTACCCCCACCCGCGTATGCAAGGAGCGTACCCCCCTGCCCAACAGTGTAAGTACGACCCGTACCCCCACCCACGAATGCATGGAGCGTACCCCCCATGCCAACAGTGTAAGTACGACTCGAACCCCCACCCACGAATGCAAGGAGCGTACCCCCCAGCCCAACAGTGTAAGTACGACCCGTACCCCCACCCACGAATGCAAGGAGCGTACCCCCCACCCCAACAGTGTAAGTACGACCCGTACCCCCACCCGCGAATGCAAGGAGCGTACCCCCCTGCCCAACAGTGTAAGTACGACCCGTACCCCCACCCGCGGACGTACGGAGCGTACCCCCAGCCCAACAGTGTAAGTACGACCCGTACCCCCACCCGCGGACGTACGGAGCGTACCCCCAGCCCAACAGTGTAAGTACGACCCGTACCCCCACCCGCGGACGTACGGAGCGTACCCCCAGCCCAACAGTGTAAGTACGACCCGTACCCCCACCCGCGGACGTACGGAGCGTACCCCCAGCCCAACAGTGTAAGTACGACCCGTACCCCCACCCGCGGACGTACGGAGCGTACCCCCAGCCCAACAGTGTAAGTACGACCCGTACCCCCACCCGCGAATGCAAGGAGCGTACCCCCCTGCCCAACAGTGTAAGTACGACCCGTACCCCCACCCGCGTATGCATGGAGCGTACCCCCCATGCCAACAGTGTAAGTACGACTCGAACCCCCACCCACGAATGCAAGGAGCGTACCCCCCTGCCCAACAGTGTAAGTACGACCCGTACCCACACCCGCGGACGTACGGAGCGTACCCCCACCACACCAGTGTCAGTAGACTCGTACCCTCACCTCTAATGCAGTGTGCGTAACCCCACCGTGTATGTGCCAAGCGCACATATCCAGAAATCGGAGGTGTGTGTGCAGAGTCCACCCAGCAGTGCCCTGAGACAGGAGTGGTGGGTGTGGAGTCCTCCCAGCAGTGCCCTGAGACAGGAGGGGTGGGTGCCCATCACTCCCAGCAGTGCCCAGAGACAGGAGGGGTGTGTGCAGAGTCCTCCCAGCAGTGCCCTGAGACAGGAGGGGTGGGTGCAGAGTCCTCCCAGCAGTGCCCTGAGACAGGAGGGGTGGGTGCCCATCACTCCCAGCAGTGCCCAGAGACAGGAGGGGTGTGTGCAGAGTCCTCCCAGCAGTGCCCTGAGACAGGAGGGGTGGGTGCAGAGTCCTCCCAGCAGTGCCCAGAGACAGGAGGGGTGTGTGCAGAGTCCTCCCAGCAGTGCCCTGACACAGGAGGGGTGGGTGTGGAGTCCTCCCAGCAGTGCCCTGACACAGGAGGGGTGGGTGCAGAGTCCTCCCAGCAGTGCCCTGACACAGGAGGGGTGGGTGCAGAGTCCTCCCAGCAGTGCCCTGACACAGGAGGGGTGGGTGCAGAGTCCTCCCAGCAGTGCCCAGACACAGGAGGGGTGGGTGTGGAGTCCTCCCAGCAGTGCCCTGAGACAGGAGGGGTGGGTGCAGAGTCCTCCCAGCAGTGCCCTGACACAGGAGGGGTGGGTGCAGAGTCCTCCCAGCAGTGCCCAGACACAGGAGGGGTGGGTGTGGAGTCCTCCCAGCAGTGCCCTGAGACAGGAGGGGTGGGTGTGGAGTCCTCCCAGCAGTGCCCTGACACAGGAGGGGTGGGTGCAGAGTCCTCCCAGCAGTGCCCTGACACAGGAGGGGTGGGTGCAGAGTCCTCCCAGCAGTGCCCTGACACAGGAGGGGTGGGTGCAGAGTCCTCCCAGCAGTGCCCAGACACAGGAGGGGTGGGTGTGGAGTCCTCCCAGCAGTGCCCTGAGACAGGAGGGGTGGGTGCAGAGTCCTCCCAGCAGTGCCCTGAGACAGGAGGGGTGGGTGCCCATCACTCCCAGCAGTGCCCAGAGACAGGAGGGGTGTGTGCAGAGTCCTCCCAGCAGTGCCCTGAGACAGGAGGGGTGGGTGCAGAGTCCTCCCAGCAGTGCCCAGAGACAGGAGGGGTGTGTGCAGAGTCCTCCCAGCAGTGCCCTGACACAGGAGGGGTGGGTGTGGAGTCCTCCCAGCAGTGCCCTGACACAGGAGGGGTGGGTGCAGAGTCCTCCCAGCAGTGCCCTGACACAGGAGGGGTGGGTGCAGAGTCCTCCCAGCAGTGCCCTGACACAGGAGGGGTGGGTGCAGAGTCCTCCCAGCAGTGCCCAGACACAGGAGGGGTGGGTGTGGAGTCCTCCCAGCAGTGCCCTGAGACAGGAGGGGTGGGTGCAGAGTCCTCCCAGCAGTGCCCTGACACAGGAGGGGTGGGTGCAGAGTCCTCCCAGCAGTGCCCAGACACAGGAGGGGTGGGTGTGGAGTCCTCCCAGCAGTGCCCTGAGACAGGAGGGGTGGGTGTGGAGTCCTCCCAGCAGTGCCCTGACACAGGAGGGGTGGGTGCAGAGTCCTCCCAGCAGTGCCCTGACACAGGAGGGGTGGGTGCAGAGTCCTCCCAGCAGTGCCCTGACACAGGAGGGGTGGGTGCAGAGTCCTCCCAGCAGTGCCCAGACACAGGAGGGGTGGGTGTGGAGTCCTCCCAGCAGTGCCCTGAGACAGGAGGGGTGGGTGCAGAGTCCTCCCAGCAGTGCCCTGAGACTGGAGGGGTGTAACACATGTGTGTGAGGCCAGAATTATCCACATGCATACTGGCTACAAGGGAACATGTCCCCATGAACTCATGTCAACAGACTCCACACACAAGTACAGTGATCACCAAGGATGCCACGATTGTCGCAGGTGGAGACATGGCCCTGCATGCATGGCCAAAGTAGAAGGGCTCCGTCACACACACAGCTCATGTAGACACAGCTCTGCGCTAAACATTGGGAACACCCTGCAGGGAAGAAAGCTGGGTACACAGAGGAAGGAATACACCCTTGGACAAGTGCACCATGCAGTAACTGCCTACATGAACAAAGAAAGTTAGCCAACACCTTGTGATGGCACACAGATCACAGGGTCCCACCAATGAGCAGTACACTACTACATATCCCACACACCCAAACCCTTACACACCACCCAAAACCATGTAGCAGCCCCACCAACACCAATACCAGCATAGCAGTAGTGTGATAATGAAAACAAAATTAAGCTTTATTCTGCAGGAGCACAATGTCCGTGGATCGCAGGCAGTTCAATCTTCACAAAGCCCATAGGGCAGTCAATGATTCCCAGCTGGATGGGGGACACAGTGGGATGCGTGTCCCCTACCTTGCCTGCACAGTCAAATGGCATCGTCTTCCACACTGGTGAGGGCATCAGGGGGGGGGGGGAGCAACAGGCACCGCAGGGACATCAGGGCAAAGGGGCGGCGTTGTGGGTGCAGGGATGGAGGAGTCCACCACAGGGGGTGGGTCAGTGCCAAAGGCGGAGGCCAGGATGGCACTACACACCTTTGCAAGGTCATCCAGGGAGTCCCCTGCACCCGAAGGGACCTCAGGCCCCAAGGAGGGGGGGGGGGTCAGAGGGATGGGTCGCAGCGCCACCGGGGGAGGGTGGAGACAGGGGGGGAGACTCAACCACCCTGACCGGGGACCTCCGTGACCGCTTGCGTGGTGGTGTAACTGTGGGGCTCAGGGACAGAGCGGCCATGAAGGAGTCCTTGGGGGAGATGTGGCCAGGAGAGCTGAGGGGAGGGGATTTGGAGGGAGTGGACTGGGTGGAATGCGGACTCCCACTATGGCTGCGTGTCACACGTTTGCCCCCCGACCCAGTGGGTGTGCCTACCTCACCCTGTGTGTGCGTGTCAGGAGGAGTGCGGTGGACCTTCCCTGCTGGTGTGGTGCCCGTGTCCGTTGATGTGGGTGCATGCCGACGTCTGGGCGTACGTGTGACAGGCATGGGAGTGGGAAGTGTGGATGGGGCAGGGGTAGGTGGGGGGAGGTCGCGCTGCAGGAGACCCACTGCTGCAGTCAGTGTGGAGTCGATGGACCTCAGCAAGTTGCGTTGGTCAGCCTGCGATGAATGAATGCCCTCCAAGAAAGCCTCGATGTTGGTGAGGGTTTTGCCGTGGGCATGGAGGACATTAAGGATCGCAGCCTGACCAACCTGCAGTTGCCGCTGGATGTCCACAGACTCTGCATTGGCGGCAGCAGTGGAGACAGGGGCAGGGGGCGCGGTGCCTGGTAGGAAGGAGACATGCTGTGACCGGGCACCCTGGGAAGGGACACGAGCAAGTGGGAGGCGGCTGGTGGAAACTGAGGGGGCGGTGCAAGGTGTTGTTCCGCTGTCAGCTGCTGGTGCAGCCTCCGCCCACTCGGAGACATCGTCCCCGGACCTGTCAGCTTCGTAGTCTGATGTGCCAGTCGACAGGTCCTCGGCCACACTCTCCTCCGCCTCTGTCCCACTCGATGTGCCAGCCCCGATGTCACGGCTGGCACTGGTGCTCGGTCCCTCCGCCTGGTCTGTGTCCATGTCTCCCTCTGTGTCCCCCGACGATGCTGTGGGCAGGGTGGAGAGACAGAAATTATTCAGACACCTGTACACATCTGTCACATGAGTCCAATCTACATAGGTAACATTGCATGGCCTGAAAAGGAAGATCCCTAACATCTACTGAACAGGGTACCGATGTAGGGCATGCAACACACAGTTGGTTGAGCCACCATGCCACTGAAATACCATGGAGAGCATGAGACAATAGCTAAACACAGGAAAAGGAGTCTGACATAGCACCCAGGTCCTGGGGACAATCCAGCACTGCATCTGCACCACACAGCGTTTGCGAAAATACCGATGACCAGGGACCATATCCATGAACTTGAGACACATGCTGCATAGGTAATGCTGAAAACATGCACAACATGACTCGGTCACTGCACATTGCGTGTGTGTCCAGGCACATCACACACTGCCCAGACCCAGCAAGTGGTAATCAGGATTTAACACATAGGCATTGCCCGCCCCAACAAGACCCTACACGAGGCAAATTGTGGAGACACAGGTGGCACCAGCATCTCATGGTCTGGGTGATACACACAGGGGCAGGCAAAAAGCAAGATTGGACGCCAAACAGCCAAGGTGCGCCTGTACAAATAATGAGGTACCAGTGCCCATCCTCAGATGAGTATAACAAGACACACAGGCACTGGCAACTGTGAGTATGAAGAAGGACAATCAGGTCAGGCTGCACAGTGGACACCTGTACAAATTAGCACGTCTATATACATGGTGACAGGGGACAATGGCACAGAGCACAACTTACGCTGTAGACACTGACAGTGGCCACGTTCATGATGACACATACACCACTGAGGAAAAGGTGCCCCAGGGGACAGTAGTGGGCACGCAACTACATGCTACTGAATGGTAATGACAGCAACACACGTCACCATCCCTGCACTATGTGTATCGCACAGTCATGCACATCATGTCACAGGCCACTACATAGGACATGCGCGCTGTAAGGCATGACACATGAGAGACCAACTCCCATGTCTGGAGTCAGCATCAGTGCCAACTGACATGGAACCCACATGCAGTGAACTTGACAGTGCACAGGCAAGGTCCCACAACCTGTTACACACCACCCCCACACATGATGCTACAGACATTGTTCCCGTGGACAAAGCGCCAGCCTACATTACCCTGGGAAGGAGTGACTACACACAGACCAGGGAACACATTGCAAGGAGGGGAAGGGTGGCAGGGGCACAGCGCTATACTGGGCCAAACAGGATCTGCACAGCACCTTTAAACCCTGCCAGTGGATTCATGCTACTGTGCCCTTACAAATGCCGGTGACACACAACAAACACACATGTACCTACCCCCTTCCGGCTGCTGCATCGCCTGTAAGCGCCTCTCCAGGTCTGGAAAGACCACCGGCAGCACACGCCTGTGGAGGTGGCTCAGACGGCGGCGGCCGCGGTTCTTGTGGCTCTCAGGTGAGTCCCCCAGCAGGAGCCGTGCAATCCTCCGCGTCCAGCACCGGATATCCTGCCAGCGTTTCCTCACCTGGGCCAGGCGCCGCCTCCGACCATCCACACCCCTCACGGCACTGACGGCGGTCAGCCAGATCTGCTCCTTGGCAGTGGCGCCTACCTGTGAGGAGGAACAAGTGACACCACATCAATACACCAGCCACATGTCACAGAGAGACATATGGGTACAAATTAGCTGGTAACAACAAGGCATGTCATGCAGCCAACGCATTGCACCTTTGTCATAGGGACATCATCCCCTGGTGAGGGAAAAAGCAGTACGTGCCACAGTGGGTACACAGGTGGAATGATGGCAATGTCACAATCAATGATCTAGGCTCACACTGTGCATCACACCCACCCCTCCTGGCTCAGGGCACTGCTGTGAGGACTCCACACCCACCCCTCCTGTCTCAGGGCACTGCTGGGAGGACTCTGCACCCACCCCTCCTGTCTCAGGGCACTGCTGGGAGGACTCTGCACACACCCCTCCTGTCTCAGGGCACTGCTGTGAGTGATAGGCCCCCACCCCTCCTGTCTCAGGGCACTGCTGTGAGGACTCCACACCCACCCCTCCTGTCTCAGGGCACTGCTGTGAGGACTCCACACCCACCCCTCCTGTCTCAGGGCACTGCTGTGAGGACTCCACACCCACCCCTCCTGTCTCAGGGCACTGCTGGGGGGACTCTGCACCCACCCCTCCTGTCTCAGGGCACTGCTGGGAGGACTCTGCACACACCCCTCCTGTCTCAGGGCACTGCTGGGAGGACTCTGCACCCACCCCTCCTGTCTCAGGGCACTGCTGTGAGGACTCCACACCCACCCCTCCTGTGTCAGGGCACTGCTGTGAGGACTCCACACCCACCCCTCCTGTCTCAGGGCACTGCTGGGAGGACTCTGCACCCACCCCTCCTGTCTCAGGGCACTGCTGTGAGTGATAGGCCCCCACCCCTCCTGTCTCAGGGCACTGCTGGGAGACATCAGGCACCCCCCCCTGGGACCCCCCCGACAGTACATGGCATGTGTGTTACACCTGGACGCAATGGCAGAAGTCACAGTCACCACATAGGGACAGTCTGTGGCAGTGGCCTATGCACTCACCTGATAACCTGGTCGCCCATACAGCATGGAGTACTGTGGGAGGATCACATCCAGCAGAGCCATGTTCTCCTCCAGGGTGAATGGCTGTGTCCTCTCCACAGCCCTTGACATGGTTCCAGGGAATCAGTAGCAGCAGCTGGGTCGACGAATGCAAAGATGTGCAGGCAAGTGCTCCCTCATGGGACCTGGCTGCCTTATATGTGCCCTTCTGCCCAGTCTCATGCACAGGAGTACAGAGAGATTGGTCACTCACATTTGCATCCTATGTTTCCACCAATCCCTTCAAACCTAGCAGTCTGTGGGTTCTCTATCGGTTTCATTCTCCTGCATGATGTCAGCCCCACAAACACATTGCAACAAAGTAGACAAATCCCAACTGACTTCTGCTGTGCACCTTCCAGAACAATTTCCAATTTTGAACTTGGTCTCCATGACAACCAGCATGCATGTAGGCCTTAATACTTGTCCCCCATGTAATTTGGAGCATCACACACAGGTACGGTGCGTGTGGGGGCCCTAGGGCACCCCAAATGCATGGCAACGGCCCGTACATGCATGCCTACGCTCTCCATCACTTTTGGTCTGCACGCGTATGCGTACTCGTAGTGGTACGGACCGAACACTCGCATCTACGCTCACTATCACTACGGGTACGCATACGCGTGCAGACCCATAGTGATAGTGAGCGTAGATGCGAGTGTACGGTCCGTACCACTACGGGTACGCATACGCGTGCAGACCCATAGTGATAGTGAGCGTAGATGCGAGTGTACGGTCCGTACCACTACGGGTACGCATACGCGTGCAGACCCATAGTGATAGTGAGCGTAGATGCGAGTGTACGGTCCGTACCACTACGGGTACGCATACGCGTGCAGACCCATAGTGATAGTGAGCGTAGATGCGAGTGTACGGTCCGTACCACTACGGGTACGCATACGCGTGCAGACCCATAGTGGTACGGACCGTACACTCGCATCTACGCTCACTATCACTATGGGTCTGCACGCGTATGCGTACCCGTAGTGGTACGGACCGTACACTCGCATCTACGCTCACTATCACTATGGGTCTGCACGCGTATGCGTACCCGTAGTGGTACGGACCGTACACTCGCATCTACGCTCACTATCACTATGGGTCTGCATGCGTATGCGTACCCGTAGTGGTACGGACCGTACACTCGCATCTACGCTCGCCATCACGATGGGTACACATACGGCAGCACTCCCACAGTGATTTGGGAACATGCACAGGCCCTCTCAGCAGCAGTACGGCGGATTTTACACATCACTGTGGTGATAGGCGACACACATGTCGGAATAGGGCGGACATACTTGTCCATGGATGGACATACTTGTCCAGGAATGGACACCAAGGCATCGTCTGTGCATTACCACATGTGTTGGGCACAGGTGTCACAGGCTGTGATGTGGAACATGCCTCCTGAGTGGAGAAGGCACCAGATGTATGATGAGATGTGTACATGTGTACTGTGTGAGGGTGCAATGTGTGCCAGGCATGCCCTTGACTCCTTTGACATGTGTGCATGTGGGACTGCGCACTTGGGGTGAGCGTCACTGGCATGGCACGGACACCAACACACGGAAGTGTCCCATGATGCCCGGTACAGGGGTCATGACACATGACTCATCACTACCCACAGTGCACAATGTGACTATGCCATATATGTGTCCGGGATTTACATCGGGTTGATGTTGTTGCACCCTCAAAAGCTGCAGCCGTTGCAGCAACCAACATGTGGCTGTGTGTAGATTGTCATTGCACACTGTTCCCAACACCATGCCACATGTGTTACCGGATGTGAGGTGCACATGTATGCAAGGGACACGGAGTAGCGTGACAAGGCCATGTCAGCAAACTCACAAGGAATGTGTGGGGAGTCATGACATGTGCACCTTCATGGCAAGGTGTGTGGGCTGGACTAGTGTAATGTCATGTGACCTGTGGCTCAAGTGTTCCGCTGCCAGTCTCTGCAATCAGCATCACACTTCTGCTGATGTGTGGGTGTATGTCACTCCTGTCTTGCGTCGGGCAGTGCACTTGCACTGGGACACAGCTATTCCCATGGCGTGGCATGGGGAGGTTCTCAATCACCGTGTGTAGCTGGGTCTTGGAAGGAGTGTCACCTTGCATCCATACGTGTCCTGGGCATGTAGCACATGCCTGACTCCCTATGTGGCATGTGTGTATTGGCAGATTTACATGTGCTCAGTAGACATGAGTTGTTCTCGTAGTGCACTCACTCTTCCTTGTCACTTCCAAATTACTGCAGAGCGCCTCCTGTTGCCCGAAGAATTCCAGACTTGGCCACCATGCAGGAGAATGACAGGATCCGGCTCTACCGCTTCACCCAACCGTTGATTCTGGAGCTGACGGCGAGACTGGCACCACACCTGCAACCGCAGCACAGGAATCCTACGGCACTGACACCCCAGCTGAAGGTAATGGCTGCCCTACATTTCCTTGCCACGGGTACCTTCCAATATACCATAGCTCATGTTGGTGGCATGTCCCAGAGCATGTTCAGCGGTGTGCTGCATGATTTCTTGGAGGCCATGTTGATTCACCTGGATGACTTCATCAAGTTCCCAACCCCTGAACAGATGACTGAGGTCAAGCGTGGTTTCTATGCCCTGGGAGGGATGCCCCATGTCATTGGGTCCATAGATGGGACACATGTAGGTTTGGTACCACCACACGCACGGGAGGTGGCGTACCGCAATCGGAAGCACTACCACTCCATCAATGCCCTTGTGGTGTGTCTGTCCAACATGGTGATTTCACATGTCTGTGCTCGTTTTCCAGGATCAGCACACGATGCCTACATCATGAGGCGTAGCGGGATGCCTGATATGATGATGCAGCTGCGCAACGAACGTGCATGTGTTGTTGGTGGGTACAGTCTGTCTGTCCTGTATTCTGTTTGGCCGAGCAGCACTACCGCTTCGCCAGTTCTAACGATATCCATGTGCTTTCCATTTAGGGGACGCTGGCTATCCCAACATGCCTTGGCTGCTGACACCTCTCCGCAACCCCATCACGCCGGCCCAGCTCCGCTACAACACCGCCCATGGCCGGACAAGGCGAGTGATAGAGAGGACGTTTGGCATGCTGAAGAGCCGATTCCGGTGCCTCCACAAGACCGGCGGCGCACTCCCATATGCCCCGGTGAAGGTCTGCAAGATCTTCATGGTCTGCTGCATGCTGCACAACATGGCAGTTGAAAGAGCTGTGCCCCTCATCCTGGATCAAGATGACGAGGACCATCCACCCGTGGAGGACGAAGGGCTTGGCAATGGGGCTAGTGATGTGGAGGATGTGGAGCCGCAAGAGGACATCCGGACTCGGCTCATACGCGACTTCTTTGCTTAGTGGTGAGTACCAGGGTCTGAGTGTGCACGCATTGGTCCCCGTGTGGCATGCGTTGTGATGTGTGTCTCCACCTGCATGTATGGCACGTGGGTCAGAGGTGTGTGTGGGTGTGTCACTGGAGTGATGGTGGCAGTGATGGTAGTATTTCCCCAGGCATAATTGTGACCTAGCATGTTGTCATACATACATGTGTCGAGTAAATGCACATGCAAGTGGCTGTGCTTCTTGTGGCTGACTTCTTGTGTGTCTCTCTTCCCCAGGTACCTGCGCATGCCGTTTGCTGGTTGCATTGTTGTGGCACTGCTATTCCTCATGGACATGGCATCGTGGGCTGACTCAGCGTTACAGGCACGGACACGTTTGGAAGTCTCCATGGGGTAAGGGATGCATCTGGGGTGTATTGGGTGTGGCAGTTGTTCACGATGTGTGCACACTGCCCCGGTCGGGGTTTGGGTCCTCTGCAGACATGTGGCATCCCCATGGGACACGACATGCAGCTGGGTACACCTGAATAGATGGGCTGCCTGGTTGTCAGTCATCAGTGATGGGATGGTGGATTGTGATGAAGGCATCAATGTGTGTGACACTGCCCTCGGACACATACGGTTAACATTGTCTTGACATGGCGTGGGACTTCCACATCAGCGGATGTATGGTGTATGGCAGGCTCTCCGTGAGCAGCTGTGGGTATTTAGCTATTATCCGACACTTGTGTGCCAGTTCCATGGCTATCACGCATTTGTGCTGCAGAAGGGGGGTGCCAGTGTTGGAGCCACATGTTACTCCACATGATGTGTTCATGTGTACTTCAAGTTGCCTCTGCAATCCCAAACACATGACTATTAAAGGTGTCCCTATGCCTCCAAGGTGCCTCTTCTCAGTCAATGCTGGTGTGTTGGCACGGTGCATCCTGCATGTCTGGCATGGTATTCCCTGATTGTGGCTATGTGTCAATGTGTCGAGTGGCAAGATGCAAGCTGTGTGTGTGTGCTGAGACTGTGTAATGGGCATGATGTCCATGACTGTGTGGGTATTGTGACATGTGCCATCCCCATGCATCCAACGTTGTCCATGACCCCATTCTCTGCATCCACCGGACTCAAGCTTGCAGGACATGGTTCTGCCACCTGTCTACACGTACCTGGGTGCCCCCCAGGACACGGGCCAGGATCCCTGACCTCTGCGCATGACTGTTGCTGTACTCAATGTGTCTGTCAGCACGGTTGTTCGGCCACCCCCTCAGCTGGTTCTGACCATCACGGGTGTGTATGGTGCTCCATGTCTGTCTTGCCTAGAAAACTGTGACCCATGTGTCCTGTGCCAGACTCAGGCCCCAGGGTGTGGATGGTTGAAGTGAACAGATGACTCAGGCATGTTTAGACTGTACAAGACACATGTTAGGTAATAATGCTACCAGCAGGCATCTACTCTTAATAGTGTGATTTATTATTGGGGGGGGGGGGGGGGCCAAGTGAGGGCCTTTCCGGGATTAGGGAATCCAAAGTTCAGTAGGGGAGTTGGTGTCCTTGCCATTGGAAATCCTCAGAGTACATGCCACAGTCTTTGTCAACATTGGTCAGCCAGTGACCAGCAGGGCCATGTGGCAGAGAATGTCTCTTGATGCTGTGATGCTGTTGCTCCAGTGGGCCAGGTGCCAGGCCAGGTGTCCTGGGAGATGGTGATGTAGCAGCCACCCTCACGGTCCTTTCCGTGGACGACCCGGCTTCCTGCGGGGAACCTCAGCAGCAGGCCGTGACGACGTCTGGGATGCTCCGTCGGATGTTTCCTCCTCCTCCTCATGATCCCTCCCTGTGGGTGGTGATGTTCTCCGCCTTCTGGCACAGGGAGGGTCGGCCATGGTGTCGGCCATCCGACGGAGTTCAGCGTGAATCCCCTGGGACGCCGTCACTTGCTGAGCCTGTCTGTCCTCCATCCTCCGTTGGTGTAGCTGTAGACAGGCTATTAGCTCCGCATGTTGCTGGGCCTGCTGGACCTTGATCCCCTCGAGGACGGACACAACCTGGGCCATGCCCGTGGTGTCCTGCCGGTATGAGTCCAGGATGTTACGGACATGGGAAAATACCGGATCCCCAGCCAACTGGTCAGGCTCGCGCCTCCGCCGCTCTCCACTCCCACCACCCCTGCCCACTTGCGTCTGGCCTGCACTTGTGGGCACATGGGGTCTCCGGGACCCCTGAGGGGTGGCATTGGCGTTGTCGCCTGCCTCCTCCTGGGTGCCCGGGACACCGTGTCCCTCCTGGCGAGCCTGGCTGCATTGTGGTGTTGGGGCAGGGATCCTGGGTGTCTCCTGGGATGTGGCAGGAGTGGGGGTGGTGGTTGGCACGGTTGTACCTGACGCAGGTGCTGCAGGTGGTTGGACACCAGAGGGGCCAGGTCGGTCGGGGTCGTCCGCAGAGTGGTGAGAGTGGTCGCTGCCGGTGGGATCGGTCTCCTGCAGATCCGGGTCCTGTGAGTGTTCCCCCCCAGTGTTGGGGGGTGCAGCACGACGTTGACCTGTGTGTGAGAGAGACAATGTTAATTTTGATCCATGCAACATCCATGTTTCATCCGTTACAAAGTTGGCACATTTCCTCTTGGAATTAGGATCTGTCTTGCATTCCACTCACAGTGCACTTGTGCATGTGTGTGTCCCTTGGGCACCAATTTGGCCCCTTTAACTATGTGTGGCACAGTCTTACTTGCTGCGTCAAGTGTGACTGCAGTCAGCAGTGGAGTGTGCATGTGTGCCGAGCTATGCGCTTGCGCCTTCCTTGTAGCACTGTACATGTGCACATGGAGTGGATCCACACACTCATATGATGCAGGTGGCTGTCCTTGTGCTCGTGTACAGGTTGTAACATGGCCCTGCGTTTTGCCATGATGAAGAGGGGGGGTTCTGGCACTGGGCACCCTTGTCTACATGCACGCAGTCCACCTGCTGACGAGCAGACATTCCCACACACCAAAGGACTGATTTGCTCTCCCTGTGTCTCCCTCCTTCTCTGTCCCCCTCTCCCTCCCTCTCTGTCCCCCTCTCCCTCCCTCCGTGTGTCAGCCTCCTCCCTCTGTCCGTCTCCCTCCCTCTCTGTCCCCCTCTCCCTCCCTCTCTGTCCCCCTCTCCCTCCCTCTCTGTCCCCCTCTCCCTCCCTCTGTGTCCCCCTCTCCCTCCCTCCGTGTGTCAGCCTCCTCCCTCTGTCCGTCTCCCTCCCTCTCAGTCCCCCTCTCCCTCCCTCTGTGTCCCCCTCTCCCTCCCTCCGTGTGTCACCCTCTGTCACCTTGGCCCAGCTTCCTGGGCACACACTGTTAGCAGATCTTTGAGTGGCCCTTGGCCTGTTGATGTGAGTTTGTTTCTGATCTCCAGGCACCCATTTTGTCTGCTGTGTGTCTGTGCGCTGCTGCTGTGGTGGTGTGTGCTGCCACTCTTTCACACTGTTGGCTGTTCATTAGCTGCTGGCATGTGCAAAACAGTGCCTTCACCCCCATGTGTTGATGCAAGGCGTCCGCCATTTGCTGGCAAGTCATTCCTGTGTTGGGACACAGTGTTTGTCTGGCTGTGACCTAGGCCATATGGGCAGAGGGCATTGTTGTCTGCTTTGGAGTCGCACTATGTGATTCTTGGTGCCCAGCCTCCCGCCATCCGGGTTACCGTGTCATGTGTTGTTGTCTTCTGTGGCCTGTGACTTGACATTGTCCAGCTGGGTGCATGGGGCATGGTGGCAGCAGTGGCATGTGCCTGCTCATGGAGTGTGGTTGAGTAATGCGATGGCTTGTGGTGGTTGCGTGCCTGTTATTGATTTTGGTTGTGGTTGCAGTTCCCCCCATGTGAGGTGCGTTGTTTGTGTACTCACCCGGGTCTCGGAGTCCTTCTACTCCTTCAACTGCCTCCACCGGCAGTATGGCCATCACCCTCTCCTCCCAGGGATGGTACTGTACGGCTCTGCGGGAGGGCCCTCCTCCGGTGGCGTTGGCCTGGTCGTGTTCCTCCTGCCTCTTGGCTCTGACCCTCCTCCGCAGATCGTACCACCTGTTCTGGCAATCCTGCTTGGTCCTCCTGGTGTCCGCAACAGCATTCACAGCATCGACGATGGTCTGCCACATGGCTGTTTTGGCTGCCTGGCTGGTGCTTCTGACCAATGTTCCAAAGATCTGTGGCTCGACTCTGAGGATTTGATCAACAAGGACCTCCAACTCTCGGTGACTGAACTTTGGATTCTTGGTAGTGGGCATGGTGAGGGGTGTGGGTGGGGATGGTGTGGGTGTGGGGGGGGGTGTGGATGTTGGGGGGGGGGTGTGGATGGTTGTGTGTGTGTGTGAATGTGATGAGAGGGTGTTTGTGAGGGTGGTCGTTTGAAGGTGTGCAAGTGTAAGGTGTGGTGTAGCTTGTAGTCTGGTTCTGTGGTGTCTGGCAGCAGTGAGTCTGTTGGAAAGGCTCATGGTTTGTGTGTGTGGGCCCTTTTTATTGGTCCATGGGTGGGTGTGGCAGTTTTTGAATTTTGGGTGGGTGTGTTATAAGGAGTGGTGGTGTATTGGGCCTCTGTTTGTTTTTGGCAGTTGCAGGTCAGTGATTGTGTTATTTAAGTGGTTGTTGGCCATGTTTAGTGGCTGTGTGCCTTTCGACTGGTGTATTCTTGTGTTGTTTTATTTTGTCCTGGTTGTGTACGTGCGTTTTGAGCGTGTGTACGGTGTGTACATGGGCCATTTGGTTGTACGATTTTGTCCTTATGTGTGGCTTTGTAAGACTCGTACATGCGGTTGTGATGTTGGGGCATGGGGTGCGCTCCGTACTTAGGAGGTTGTGTTGGGGGTGCGCCAGGAACGTACTGGGGTGGGGGTACGACTGGAACGTACTTGGGTGTAGGTACACGGGGGGTACGACACGTACAGGGGTGGGGGGTGTACATTGACGGTGGTACGACACGTACTGGGGTGGGGGTACGACTGGAACGTACTGGGGTGTCGGTACACGGGGGGTACGACACGTCCAGGGGTGGGGGTACGACTGGAACGTACTGGGGTGTAGGTACACGGGGGGTACGACACGTACAGGGGTGGGGGGTGTACATTGACGGTGGTACGACACGTCCTGGGGTGGGGGTACGACTGGAACGTACTGGGGTGTAGGTACACGGGGGGTACGACACGTGCAGGGGTGGGGGGTGTACATTGACGGTGGTACGACACGTACTGGGGTGGGGGTACGACTGGAACGTACTGGGGTGTAGGTACACGGGGGGTACGACACGTACAGGGGTGGGGGGTGTACATTGACGGTGGTACGACACGTACTGGGGTGGGGGTACGACTGGAACGTACTGGGGTGTCGGTACACGGGGGGTACGACACGTCCAGGGGTGGGGGTACGACTGGAACGTACTGGGGTGTAGGTACACGGGGGGTACGACACGTACAGGGGTGGGGGGTGTACATTGACGGTGGTACGACACGTACTGGGGTGGGGGTACGACTGGAACGTACTGGGGTGTAGGTACACGGGGGGTACGACACGTACAGGGGTGGGGGGTGTACATTGACGGTGGTACGACACGTACTGGGGTGGGGGTACGACTGGAACGTACTGGGGTGTAGGTACACGGGGGGTACGACACGTCCTGGGGTGGGGGTACGACTCGAACGTACTTGGGTGTAGGTACACGGGGGGGTACGACACGTCCAGGGGTGGGGGTACGACTGGAACGTACTTGGGTGTAGGTACACGGGGGGGTACGACACGTCCTGGGGTGGGGGTACGACTCGAACGTACTTGGGTGTAGGTACACGGGGGGTACGACACGTACTGGGGTGGGGGGGTGTACATTGACGGTGGTACGACACGTACTGGGGTGGGGGGGTGTACATTGACGGTGGTACGACACGTCCTGGGGTGGGGGTACGACTGGAACGTACTTGGGTGTAGGTACACGGGGGGTACGACACGTCCAGGGGTGGGGGTACGACTGGAACGTACTGGGGTGTAGGTACACGGGGGGTACGACACGTACAGGGGTGGGGGGTGTACATTGACGGTGGTACGACACGTACTGGGGTGGGGGTACGACTGGAACGTACTGGGGTGTAGGTACACGGGGGGTACGACACGTACTGGGGTGGGGGTACGACTGGAACGTACTGGGGTGTAGGTACACGGGGGGTATGACACGTACTGGGGTGGGGGTACGACTGGAACGTACTGGGGTGTAGGTACACGGGGGGTATGACACGTACTGGGGTGGGGGTACGACTGGAATGTACTGGGGTGTACATAGACGGTGGTACGACACGTACTGGGGTGGGGGGGTGTACATTGACGGTGGTACGACACGTCCTGGGGTGGGGGTACGACTGGAACGTACTTGGGTGTAGGTACACGGGGGGTACGACACGTCCAGGGGTGGGGGTACGACTGGAACGTACTGGGGTGTAGGTACACGGGGGTACGACACGTACAGGGGTGGGGGTGTACATTGACGGTGGTACGATACGTACTGGGGTGGGGGTACGACTGGAACGTACTGGGGTGTAGGTACACGGGGGGTACGACACGTACTGGGGTGGGGGTACGACTGGAACGTACTGGGGTGTAGGTACACGGGGGGTATGACACGTACTGGGGTGGGGGTACGACTGGAACGTACTGGGGTGTAGGTACACGGGGGTATGACACGTACTGGGGTGGGGGTACGACTGGAATGTACTGGGGTGTACATAGACAGTGGTACGACACGTACAGGGGTGGGGGGATGTACATTGACGGTGGTACGACACGTCCTGGGGTGGGGGTACGACTGGAACGTACTTGGGTGTAGGTACACGGGGGGTACGACACGTCCAGGGGTGGGGGTACGACTGGAACGTACTGGGGTGGGGGTACACGGGGGTACGACACGTACAGGGGTGGGGGGGTGTACATTGACGGGGGTATGACACGTACTGGGGTGGGGGTTCGACTGGAACGTACTGGGGTGTACCTAGACGGGTGGGGGTATACATAAACGGGGGGTACGTGTCGGACGTACGGGGGCTGGGGGGAGTGTTGGGCGCGTATGCGGGCACATGTCTCCATGGTTGCTATGGGTGTTCGGTGCGGACGGTGTTTTTTCCATACGGTTGTACGCTCGGACGCACGGGATGGATCGTGATTCCTCGGTCGGACTTGGCTTTTCACGTTTGTAAGGTAAATCGTCCGAGGACGTGTCGGACACATTTTCCGACCCGAGGACGTGTGGGGAATGATTCCCAGTGCGGTTCGTATGGACTTTTTACCATGCGAATCGTGATTGCCAGTTCGTACGGCACTTGTACGATTCGTACGGTAAAAAGACCCGATACGAGTCGCACGGGGGAATTTTTTACCGGATTGTGATCGGCACCCAAGTCTTAAAACATTGCACTTGAAGGCTAGCCGAGATAAAAGCTGTCTGGCTCAGCTGAAGAGAATCTTCACATTCTCCTGGCCCAGCTTGTAGCGTCTCTTGCCACCTGTTTATATGTTTGGGCAGATCAACCCCCATCTCCTTATTTATGATTTTATATATTGTGGACATTGATAGTTGAGCCCCACAGACCAAATCTAGTAGAGGGATTTTACTGTAGCAAGTTACCTTTTGGAACAAAAAATTCCTTATTTGTAAATATTTAAAAGTGGTTATTTCTTATCCCAAATTTCCTTAATTAAATCGAATGAAAGAATTTCCTTGTCAACCATTAAATCCCCTAAATGCGATACCCCTTTCATAATCCACATTTTGAAATAACTGTCCTGGAATATGTCTGAGAGTAACCTATTGTTGGCTAGTGGAGAATATCTATGGATTCTGCGATCTTAAACGCACCCAATAGAACCTTAAATTTGACCCTCTTTAAAATAAGCGAAATCAATATGAAGCATGAAACATCCCTTGGCTTCTACCCCATAAATTAACTCATAGATAGATACTTCTCTTAACTCCCCATGATCGCTTTTCAGCAGGTTGGCCATTTGTTTCAAAGCTGCTGCCCAAAAATAAATTTGAAAATTAGGGACTGACCCCGCCCCCACGGTCTCTAGTTAAGGTCATATATTTTAAAGCTCTGCGAGGTCACTGTCCGGCCCACAAAACCCACAAAATCAGTTGATTCAGCTTTAAAAATCAAGATTTGCTTATTTCTAGTGGATTTTTGGGAGAAATAACATTTTAATTACATTACTCCTACCAACTAATGTGAGATGTAGATTGTTTATTCTATTAGAATCTATCTTCATTTTCTGGATCAGTGGCTTCAAATTAATATCAACAATATCTTCCACATTAGCACTAATCTCTACTCCTAAATATCTAGCACTCTGAACTATTCGGGGATCATCTAGATTAATTTTATCATTCATAACAATTTGAGTTTTGTTCTCATTAAGATGATAGCCTGAGAGCTTACCAAATTGACTAGTCAGATTATTTAACTCAGAGAGGGCGACACGAGGAGTAGGCGTGATTATAGCTAGGTCATCTGCGTAAGCAAAAATGTTGGTTTCCCCTCCTTTAGCACAAATAGGTTGAATTCTTTGGCTTTCCACAATTTTTCTAATTAAGGGATCGATGTAAATAGCAAATAGTAAAGGGGAACAGGGGCACCCTTGTCTCGTGCCCCGTGTGATCCTAATTATATCAGAGGAGGCACCCATCAAGGCTATCCTTGCAGTCGATTCCCTGTACATACTTTTAATAGCCTTGATAATCCCCTTTCCTGAACCATTTTTGCCAAAGTTGCCCACAAAAAAGGCCAGGAGTCCCAATCAAATGCCTTTTCTGCATCTAACAGTATTAAAGCCATAGGGTCTCCCGTTACCTTATGTAAGGAAGTGAGTTTCTGTTGCAGTAACCCTCCCACTTTTTGCCTGATACCTGATGCACTCTTCCTTGGTGTGCCCTGGATCTCTGCCAATCAGGTACCCAGGGCCTGTCTTCCTTCCCTAAAAACTGTCCTAAAGCCTAAACCCAATTGGCATCTCTGGCCACATGCCAGCCCCTGGTAAATGGTACCCTAGGTACCCAGGGCATTGTGACCAGAGAAGAACCCTAAGGGCTGCAGCACTTATTGTGCCACCCTTAGGGGCCCAGTACCCTGACACACACACACTGCCTTTTCAGGCTGGGTGTCCTGGTGCAGAACTAAACACAGAGTCGACATGGCACACATCCCTGCGTGCCATACCCACAAACCCACTGCCCTGGCATACATCAGCCACCCCTCTAGCTGGATGCCCTGTGCCAGTGGTGTGGACACAGGTGCATGAGCCCTGTGCCCCTACAGTACCCAGGGCCATTACTGGGCACTGTAAGTGCAGTGATGCCATTAAGAGTATATGGTGCTTGGAGGTTGTCATTATGAACTCCACAGCACCATAATGGCTACACTGAAGACTGACACGTTTGATATCAAACTTCTCAGCACATTAAGCCCACACTGATGCTAGTGTGGGATTTATTGTAAAATGCACTACAGAGGGTATCTTAGAGATGCCCCCTGAAACCTAACCTACAATCCACGTCTTGTCTGAGAGGCTGCCTAGGCTGCCACACAGCAGACATGTTGCTGGACCCCTGGGTGGAGAGCCTCCGCTCTTCTGGGCCTGCAACAATGTACATCCTGGGCGAGGTGCTAGGTCTCCTCCCCCAGGATGAGCAGGGGGAAGCTTCAAAGGCATGCTACCTTTGTGAGCTTCTCCAGACCACTTGCTGTACTCAGCAACTGGCCCCCACCGGTTCTGATCCCCACTCTGGCGGGAAGACTGCCGGGAAACCCTACGTGAGGAAAGGGGATGTGCCAGCCTGTGCCAACTCCACCCCTCAGGTGGGAGAGGCGAGGTGAAGCACAACTCCGAGCTCCGGCCATCTTGAGGATGGGGAGTCCTGCCCAATCACAGCTAGGCTCCTGCCCCCCTCTCACCGGAGAGGAGCAGGATAGGGGGTGTACTCACCCCAGGACAGGGATCCATTGGTCCCTGCCCTCACCCTACCTGTAACGCCCCTAAATTTAGTATTTAGGTGCACCCTGAACCTTCTTTCCTCAGATCTCAATTTGAAAACAAGCAAGAAGATCAAGAAACCAGAACACCCACCGCGCAGCTGCTACCAAGAGGACGACACCAACTGACTTGGCCCCAGCCCTACCGGCCTGTTGATCCTTGAACCTGCTCCTGTGGAACTCCGGCGCCTTCAGTGGTCAGCAACCTCAAAAACCCCGGAGGACCTGACCACCTTGACACTCTACTGGGACTCCCACGAGCAGTGGTTCTGCTCAAACACCAATGGTGCCAGCCAGGAACCGCGAATCCGGCACACTCTGCACCCGCCGAGCCCGGTCTGTGTTCGTGTGGACAAAGACCCTGAGGATGTCCCCCCAGCGATTCTGACCTGGAATCCAGTGCCCAAGGACCCTCCTCTATGACCCAGACGACGCCTGCAGCCTCAGAACCAGGGACCCCGCCAACCGCGACCAGCAGGGAGTACGATTTTCCGACGTCAAAAGACACCCCTGCACCCGGCGCCCCACAGCCCCCTGTGCCCAACTCCTGGGTGCCTACCTATCCTCCAAGATCCCAACTTACCCCTCGAAGTGTTGGTCGCTCCTGAAGATCCTCCGTCCCGAGCCTGCAGCCTTTGTTCACTTTCCAAGATCTCCATTGAATAACATTGAGCACCCAACGGCTCAAAAGCACCCTGCACCCATCCGCCCGAGTGCCCCAGGCAGTGCAACCTATGTCCTAATCTACTTTCCCATTTGCCCTGAGCAAGTGACCAGGAGCCCAGCTCCCACAGCTGCGTGGCCTGCTCGCCAGCAGCCACCAACCGAAGGCCCCCTGCCTCTCATTGGATAACATTGGGCCTAACTACCTCTGCACCCGGCTGCCCCTGTTCCGCTGAGGGTGTACGAACTGTACCTACCTGACCCTAGGAGACCCCTGAGTCTATGCCCAGAACCTTAACTCTGCAAGTCGAGTACTTACCTAAAAGCTGATAACTCACTTTTCTTCCATAGGCTAACATTGACTGGTTTCACTTGTAAATTCTTCTAAGTGTGGAGTTTTGGAACTTTTGAAGTACTGGGTATTTTAGACCCAGCGGTGCAGGGGCACACACCCTATGACTTCTGGGTTCACCCTGTTCCAGACCTACAGAAACACAGAGTCTTCTGGGTGAAGTCAAAGATTCGTTTATTGGCTGCAGACCAATGACAGGTATCCTAGAAGTACAACAGTGTGTATGTTCTCAGGAGACTGCTGAAAATCATAGGAACGGACTTCATCTTAAATACGCTTTTCCTTGCCTCAAGCATACATTCCTAGGTTTTATGATACGGCAATATACAAGTGTACATTACAAAGAAAAGGCAGAGTCATGATGACCATCCCACATTCCAGTTCGGCCAGCCCACAATGATTTATACAGTAAGGTTCAGATCCCACATCAGATGTAAACAGACCCCCCAATAAACATGAGCATCTCCTGTTTTGGGAAACAAGTCATAAAGCAGGAACATGCAGGTGTGGAAGAGATTAGCCGGAGGATTGTGTAGAATGAAAGGGTTTTATGACGGGTCAAGCCCTGATGCTAATCACAGGTGGACGGAGGAAGGGGAGCTCGTGAGACCGGTTTGACCTGGGGCAGCAGAGCCAGCTGCCCAGGTCACAGAGAAGTCAGAGGGAAAGCCCATGTACTGTGAGGCCCGTATTTACTCCATTATAGCCTATGTGAGGGCAATGACAAGATGGCCACTGCTTCCAAAATGGAACCCGCGTAGTGAAGCTGAATAACGTGTACACAGTGCATTCATAGCTAGAACGATATATAAAGCACTCGTACATGCCGCATTTACCATTTGCGGTTCGCTAATGCCAAGATAGACAGGGGTAGGGCCCTGTCCCCTACGCGGTCCCGAATATTAAAGTACGACAGACCCTCCTTTTGCCCTTACATAGGCAATCCCTATACTCATCTTAATCCGAGTCTAGGTCAATGTCCGCAAAGTCATGGAGATGTTGCTGTAGCATCATCCTATTACTTAGTTCGTCCCTCGATACAGGTTTCTTTACACATAAGGTAGCACAGAGGCCACATATTGCAGGAGCACACTGTATGCACAGACAGAACAGGAAAAGAATGGCTAAGATCATTCCAATGACCATCAGAACTTTCCAACCCCAGGCAGATATCAATTCCCAGAACCATTCCATCAGTGACCAATCTCCCTTATCCACGTGTATGGATTCAGATATTTTATGGAGTTTGGAGATGGCTTGATACACTGTTGGAGCATTATCTGGTATGAAAATGCAGCAACTGGATTGGATGACCTTGCATACCCCACCGCGGTCTGCAAGAATAACGTCTAGAACCATGCGGTTCTGCAGAGTCATAAGGCGATCCGCTTGGAGCTCAGCTGTCAGATTACTAAGGGCACCAGCCGTTACATTGACAGTGGATTCAACCACACGTGTCAGTTGTCTCAGGTTCCTACTATTGCCCATAGGTCCCCAAAACGGCAGGAAACCCAAGAAGAAGTCTCCTGCTTCCTGACCGGCAGTATCCTCCTTACTAATCACACCTCTCACAACTCTGGTCTTGTGATAGTCAGAGGCAGCAGTAAATGTCGGCGGTAGCAAGTTCGCAATATAACATGTGCCCGAGAAATCAGGGGGCAGCCATGTATATGCTCGGTCATGACAGATGAAATATGTGCCCTTGGCAGCCAAAAACGCAGGGGAAAACTGTGATGGGAAGGTGTACGTTTCAGTACAGTCACTCCTTCCCAGTTGAGCTCTAGGATTCTGACCATTACCCTGTAAGCAGAACCGACCCATGTGGGGTACGACCCAGATTGGAGATGAGATTTTTCGCTGTCTTTCACCCAGACTAATACTATACCCCGTCGCGTTCCATCCTACATAAGGTCTCAACTCTTCTTTGGGAATGGATGAGTATGCATCGATATCCCTACTCATATCGGCAACTCCTTTCATCAAAGCCTTATTACTGGTGATAGGTCTGATGGAACGCGGTTGGCGAGGGGAGTACGTATCTAGAGCATAGAGAAACATGGTTTGGAATGCCCATGACGATCCATTGTAACTATATGGCAGCACCAGGTAGGGAATACCCTTGTTAATGGTATGTGGCATTAACCCACACACCCAGCAATTGGTCGTATTCATTACCAGTTGGTGCTGGTGCAAGAGTTGGATAAACGAGTTATTTATGAACTCTGATCGTCTGGTCTGTTCGTGCTCAGGCAAAGGGTGAAAAGAGTGAGAGGAGGCAGTAGAAAGAGGTATAGGCTGTTCAGTGGGTTCAATGGGTTTTTGAGCGGAGAAAAACACAAATCCTACAATAAACATTATGATACTACATAGTGTAAAAAGGCACAAAAAGACAAAACATTTACTTTTTACAATTCTACACATCCTTGCGTTAGAGTTCATTTCCTCAATCGGTCTCTCCATCTTAAAAAACTCCATCCTCTACTCGGGCCGCTCGCGGTGGATGAGTGTCTTCTGCTAAGGAGTACGCCTGTCAGTCCAGGGAAACGCCCTAGACCAACCAGAACCGTTGACCTAGCGTCTTCGGCCTGTACCCCAAAGTCTTGGCACCGCGACCCTGCGGCAGAACCCGGATGGTGGTTCGAAAAACAAAAAATCAAGAAAGTCCTTCGGATGGGAGAGCAAAAAATGTTTAAAAGGAAATAGTGAGGAAATCTTTATTTGTCCATGGGCCTAGGTCTCAAATTATAGCGGAGACGGCCAGGTGCTGTTTGGTCTTGAAACAAAAGTTCAGGCTCAGTGGTGTCCAGTCGACTTGATGGTGGCACAGCTTCCTGCAGAATATTGTCACTCTCTTGGTCTGAAACTGTACCTCTTATGCGTGCGTCACTGAATGGTACAAAACGAGGTACAATGTCTGTCTCTGAGTCGGCGATACCCTCCTTGACCCACTGGTCATATGGCAGAGGCAAGGGGACTACTTTACAGTGGGTACCATGAATCCAGTGTTTCTTCCCTTTCACTCGCACTGCTGATCTTGTCGAAAGAAGAACAAGATGAGGGCCGATCCAGCGAGGCTCGTCGTTGCTCTTGCGCTGGAAATTTCGGACTAGCACCCACGTACCAGGGTTGATAGGGTGTCCAGGAGGTTCAGAGGCTTGGGGAAGAGTATCATGTACCTGTTGGTGCAAAACACGCAGTTTAACAGTCAAATCATACAGGTAATCGAGCAGTACTGGATGCTCTATCTCACTAAATTTCGCCGGTCTTGGCACGCCCCATACATTGGCCGGACGGCCAAAAACGACCTCATAGGGACTAAGTCCCACTCGTGAGTGTATGGTCATTCTGGTGGACAGGAGTGCTAGAGGCAGAGCGTCAGTCCATTTAAGACCGGTGCTCGCCTGGATTTTGGCCAGCTTGAGCTTTAAGGCTCCATTGTAGCGTTCTACTAATCCAGCTGATTGGGGGTGATTTGCGGCGTGGAACTTCTGCTTTATCCCTAGCCCTTCACATACATTCTTCATCACTTTACCCACGAACTCACTTCCGTTATCACACCACACCATTCTTGGCATCCCAAACCTAGGGAAAAACTCCTTCACAAGGGCTTTGGCTGTGGATAGGGCAGTGTTATCTTTCAGAGGATAAGCCTCAATCCATTTTGAGAAAGCACAAACAACCACCAGTACATATTTCAGGTTGTTGCATCTTTCCATGTGAATAAAGTCCAACTGCAAAACTTCAAATGGACATGATGGGGGTGCAAAGTGACCAGCTGGAGTTGGGGTTCCCCTACCAGGGTTGTACTTCAAGCATACTATGCAATTCTTGACCACATTCTCTGCACACTTGGGAATCCCAGCATTCTGCCATACTGGAGCCAACAACTTGCATATACCTTTCGTACTGATATGTGCCATTCCATGTGCCATAGTAACCACTGGAAGCACATATGCATTAGGCAACAACCATCGCCTATGTTCTGTCAGATCAATCCAACAACCATTCTCATCCAACTTACCCATACTTTCTCTCCACTTGCTTAACTCTTCCTCTGTGGCTTCAGCTTGAAGCGACTTCACGCTCTCTATTGTGTTCTCACACATCCCCACATCATTAACCCATCTTGCGGGGCCTGCAACATACATTCTAGTCTTCACATTCTGTGCTGTTTCTTTCGCGGTCTCATCAGCAAACGCATTCCCACGTCCAACATCATCTGTGACTTTCCTGTGCGCACTGCATTTCATGATCGCAACTTGCAACGGTAGGGTCAGTGACTCAAGGAGATCATTCACCAACTTGCCATTCTGAATTTTAGCTCCATGCGACGTCAGGAACCCACGCTCCTTCCACAGTCGCCCAAAATTATGAGCCACGCCAAAGGCGTACTGGCTATCTGTGTATATATTCACTCTCATTCCTTCAGACAACACACATGCTCTCGTGAGGGCGATTAATTCCGCTGCTTGGGCCGAATTATGTGGCACTCGTGCAGTTTCCACAACCGTGTGCAAAGTCGTGATAGCATATGCAGCAGTCGTGTCACCATTAGGGAGCTTGAAACATGACCCATCTACCCATAAAGTGCCATCACACTCAGTCAGGGGAGTATCTTTTAGATTTACTCTCCCTTTCGTCTCTTCTTCTGTTCTGAACAGACAGTCATGTTGCTCAATCTCATCTGAGTCTGCTGGAATTGGCAACAATGTAGCTGGATTCAGCGTATTGCATCTTTTTATGTGTATGTGATTTGCTAACAGTGTAAGTTCGTAGCCTGATAATCGCGCACTAGTCAAGTGTTGTGTCTTGGTCCTATTTAATAATGTGTCTACAGCGTGTGGAACCATAACAATCAATGTATTGTCCATTACCAAACCAGCAGATTGTCGGATAGACATCGCTGCAGCAGCTGTCGCTCTCAGACAGCTTGGCAATGCCCTCGCTACAGGGTCCAAGGTTGATGAAAAATATGCGCATGGGCGCGGTCTGTCACCAAAAGGCTGTGTTAACACTGACAACGCACATCCATCTTTCTCGTGAACATACAATGTAAAAGGCTTACTGTAGTCGGGGGTACCCAACACAGGTGCTGAACATAATGCATTACGCAATTCCACAAAACTTTTCTGGCACTCTTCAGACCATGGGATAGGATTCGGTGTGTCTTTGCATGTTAAGGCTAACAAAGGTTTTGCCAATAAAGAAAAACTAGGGATCCAATGCCTACAGTATGAAGTGATGCCCAAGAAAGCACGCACTTCTCTCTGTGTTTTTGGCACACCCAACTGTGCAATGGCTTGAATTCTTTCTGGGGTCAGTTTCCTTCCCTCCTTCGATAAGAGATGACCTAAGTAGGTCACTTCTTGTCGACAATATTGCAGCTTAGAGAGAGACACTTTGTGATGGAAAGCGGATAAATGGCGCAACAGTGACAATGTGGCTTCTTTACAAATCTTTTCAGTATCCGCAGCGATCAGTAAATCGTCCACGTACTGAATCAGGATAGCGCCATTAGGTAAAACAAGTGCATCAAGCTGCGCTTTCAAAGCCTGACTGTATATGGATGGACTCTCACAGTAGCCCTGGGGAGCGCGTTTGAAGCGGAAGCTTCGGCCTCCCAGACTAAAACCAAAAATGTCCCTGCTCTCTTCTGCAATTGGGATACTAAAGAAAGCATTCTTTAAATCAATCACTGAAAACCATGCAGCAGAGGCTGGAATCATCGTTAACAAGGCAGTTATATCGGGGAAAACCGGAAACTGTGGCACAACAATCTTATTAACCTCTCTAAGATCAATCACAAATCTGTAAACAGGTGGCTGTGAAGGATCCGTTCGTTTTAAGACAGGTAAAATCGGACTATTGCAAACGTTGCCTCTTGTCTCTTCAATCACACCCTTATTAATCAAGTCGCTGACAATGTCTAACAATGCTTTCTGCCCTTCATTAGAGATCTTGTACTGGGGAATACGTGGCAGTCTGACATTAGCCTTTAGAGTCACCACATATGGCGGTATCTCCAAGAGGCCCACATCATTGGGACCAGTAGCCCAAAGGGCATCCGGAAGGGATGACAATTCAGGTGGCATTGTATTTTTAGACAAATACATTGGGGAAATCACTTTCTTGCCTAATGTAAGTTGTACTCCTGAAGGAGAACAATACAGTGTAGCATGCAATCTTTTCAACAAATCTAATCCCAGCAAATTCTCACCACAACCCGTTGTCAGAATCAGGGGTGCTTTCAGCTCGCAATGTCCAACAGAAAGTGACATGGGACTGGAAATCGGATTCCTAACTGGGGCGCCAGAAAAACCTACTGAAACATTTATATCGCCAGACAAAGGTGCGCCAGGGAGTTTTGAATGCATGATTGAACTCTTTGCAGCACCAGTGTCTAGCAGAAAAGGCTCCGTTACATTTGCTGTAGTCACCTCAACATACAGTCCACTCTGATCCACTGGCACTGAAACAACTCCCTCTCTCTGTCTATGGCTGTCCTAGTAATCATTACTGTCTGCATCACCGTCCTCTGCATAATAATCATTATTATAATACTGGGCCGTATTACTGATCGCGTTAGCTTGCTGATCAAAGCTATTGATGGTATTTTGAGGCGGCAGAGGACGCGCATTCTGGGGAGCATTTCCACGCCCTCTGCCTCTAGGAGCTTGCAGACCACCCCTACCTCTTGCGCCATACATATTACCGTTCCGCTGCATTAGTTTAGGGCAACTATATTTAAAATGACCTTCCACTTTACAGTATGAACATTGGTTGGGACCTACAGGGACACGTGGTTGATAATACCCGTTTATTTGCTGATTGTTCTGAAACTGTTGGTGTTGGTGATAGACACCTTGGGGTTGCCTATAATTATTCTGACCTCCACGTGGCGGATAGGCCTGCTGCAAAAGGACCTTTGTCTTCAGTTCCTTCGTTTTCTTTTCTGTTCTATCTTTCTCGTCTTTATCTCTGTTTTCATAATACTGTGCAGTAGCCAGTATTTGCGCTGAAGAAGAAACAGCCCAAGAACTTTCTGAATCTTTTAACTTTTTACACAGGTCAGGAAGTAAATTCTGCACAAACTTATCCACAAATAACCGTTGGCCACCCTCAGTACTCATATCTTGCCCACTGTGATCAATAAACGTTTCTTCAAACCTAGTAAAGAAGTCTGACACTGTCTCATCTTTCTTCTGCTTGCATGCAGATAACTTGTCCCAATTTACGCGCATCGCAGGCATTATTGTCTTCATATACGTGATGATTCTACCAGGCAGTTCAGCTACTAAAGGTTCTGGCTTCGCACCACCAGTTTGTCTCGCATCAGCAGCAACAATGTTAGCCCATGTATCCCCTAGTTCTGCATTGTGATCTACATTACGAATTGATCCCCATAGAGGCTGTGGAACAACATTACCAAACAACATGTCTATGTCGGCCAGATTCATAATGCATGACCCTGCCGTCTGTGACAACTCTTTATAATAACCTGCTGGGTTTTTACGG
Source organism: Triturus cristatus (assembly GCF_964204655.1). NCBI lineage: Eukaryota > Metazoa > Chordata > Amphibia > Caudata > Salamandridae > Triturus > Triturus cristatus. The sequence continues at coordinate 988,330,406 of NC_140588.1, read as the reverse complement.
GGATCAGGCAAGGACTGCTTAAGCGCTAACACCTCAGAGCGCTTCCATGGAACATGCACCCAAACACGCTGGAAATGCGCTGCCACAGCGGGGTTACCACCGGCAGCTGCAACCGCTTCCTTCCATACCGGGGGAACTTCTCTCATAGGGTATTGTCGCGCTTTTACCTTTTTCCCCACAAGGACATCTTGTTCAAACAATGACTGTTGACAATCATCATTCCTGAAGGACAATACAACCGCAACTGCTTTATCTACTTCGCGGTCCACAATTATACCAGTTCCAAAATCGAACCTCACTCTACACAACTCCTGCGGGTTCGGATTTTTACCACTATCCTCCAATTCTTCACAGAGAATTTCGCACATTTTCTCGAACACATATCTCTGTTTCGGGGCATCCCATTGATGGAAAACGTTGACAACTGATTCCACATTATACAGTGAAGGGAAAACGATCCATCTACGCGCCATGTTATCTATTACCTTTTTCTCATCGGGGTTAGGTAATTGGCTACGCAATTGCTTACGCTGTAAACTAGGAGTCGCACCAGATGATTCAAAGAGAGGAGACATTAATGTAGTAACCACATTAGCTAAGCGCTGTCGCGCTGAAGGAGAAGCTGAGGCGAGAACAGGGGGAAAAACAGAGGGAAGAAAAGAGGATGTAGAGACAGGTACTGGAGTGGTGGAAGGAAGAGTGTCAGGGAAGGCAGCTGCTGTATTAGGCAAAGTCGCAGGAAGTGCGGGGGCAGTTGGAAGCACAACTGGCGGTCCTTGAGAGGGCTGCGCTACAGGGATAGGAACCGGCTGCAAAGCAACTGGCGGTTGCGGCAAGGCTTGTAGTATATTCACTGGAGGTGGCATATTTACAAGCTGGGGAGGCGCCGTGGCATTTTGAGCATATGGGGGTGGCGAACTCAACAAATGTGACATCAGGGGATCTTTCTCCTTTTCTTCTAACTCATTCTGCTTAGAATGTGGTAAAGCTGGGTAACATTTGTCAATCCCTAACTTGCGCTGCCTATGCAATTGCTCACTCATCTGTTCCTCTTCATTGTCTTTAAATTGTACAGCTGCTTGCATTACTGTCATACCTTTCTCTCTCTTATTCTTTTTCGCTAACTTAATTTCCTTTTGTTTGGCTTCCTTTCGCCATAAGCGGAAAGAGTCAAACATCGCCGGCCGGGCTTTCTTCTTAAACAATTTAATTTCCAAATTATCTAAAATATCGGTATCAAAACTACCATTTTGGGGCCATTTTAAAACACCGTCTTTCCTGGTGTAGTGGATCCATACTTCGTTATATGCAATGGGGCCTACGCCATGTTTTACATAGAGCTCATAAGTTGGAGTTCCAACCGGAGGAACCGGACATGATTCCTCTAGCTGGAAATCTTTTCCACAACCCAAACAGAATAATCTACCAAATAGTCCAGAACCAGGCATCTTTGCTCACTAGTCTAGATCCAAACGTCAAAGGATTATCGAATACGATATTCTCGTGAATACACGAGTCCTCTGGTTTTGGCGTTTGCAAACTCCAAAGTACCAAATTACCAAATCAAACGATCCCAAAGGATACCAAAAACAAATGGGAGACGCTCCACTTATACTTAACTGAATATTGCTGATCGATGGCGTCACCAGAAGACTCTCTCGATTGTTTCGCTCTCTCAAAACTCGTCAAGGGTCCAAAACAGGTCGATTAATCAGGGCAGCAGTCCTTCGTAGCCGTCGGGACGCGGAGAACCTCGCAGAAAAGACTTTCGGACCACGTCGACATGCAGGGGTCGATGAAGTGGCGGCCTTCCTCCGGAATTTCCACACGAAGCTCCTCACGAACCTCTGGCTTGGACTGGTACCGCTGAAATCGTCCCGAGTTGGGCGCCAAACTGAAGTACTGGGTATTTTAGACCCAGCGGTGCAGGGGCACACACCCTATGACTTCTGGGTTCACCCTGTTCCAGACCTACAGAAACACAGAGTCTTCTGGGTGAAGTCAAAGATTCGTTTATTGGCTGCAGACCAATGACAGGTATCCTAGAAGTACAACAGCGTGTATGTTCTCAGGAGACTGCTGAAAATCATAGGAACGGACTTCATCTTAAATACGCTTTTCCTTGCCTCAAGCATACATTCCTAGGTTTTATGATACGGCAATATACAAGTGTACATTACAAAGAAAAGGCAGAGTCATGATGACCATCCCACATTCCAGTTCGGCCAGCCCACAATGATTTATACAGTAAGGTTCAGATCCCACATCAGATGTAAACAGACCCCCCAATAAACATGAGCATCTCCTGTTTTGGGAAACAAGTCATAAAGCAGGAACATGCAGGTGTGGAAGAGATTAGCCGGAGGATTGTGTAGAATGAAAGGGTTTTATGACGGGTCAAGCCCTGATGCTAATCACAGGTGGACGGAGGAAGGGGAGCTCGTGAGACCGGTTTGACCTGGGGCAGCAGAGCCAGCTGCCCAGGTCACAGAGAAGTCAGAGGGAAAGCCCATGTACTGTGAGGCCCGTATTTACTCCATTATAGCCTATGTGAGGGCAATGACAAGATGGCCACTGCTTCCAAAATGGAACCCGCGTAGTGAAGCTGAATAACGTGTACACAGTGCATTCATAGCTAGAACGATATATAAAGCACTCGTACATGCCGCATTTACCATTTGCGGTTCGCTAATGCCAAGATAGACAGGGGTAGGGCCCTGTCCCCTACGCGGTCCCGAATATTAAAGTACGACACTTTAAAATATTCATCTAAAATCAGCCGAACAACGAATTCCGATTTACTCACCTGTTATCAGGAAAGACCTCAGTGCTGCATCTTGTAGCTCATTACTGACCCTGAAAAGTAATTTTATCCGCACTTACCAGTAACTTGAATTTCCTTCCATCGGATAGCATTGCCTGCTTTTTGCTGAAAAGGTTTCTAAGTGTCGATTTTTGGAACTTACAAATATTCTTTAAAAATCGTGCCAACGATAAAAACGTAATTACTTGCCTGTTTTAGATAGATGTCCCAGTGCTGAACCTAGGAGCCCAGCACTGGATTACAAAAGTAACACAAACATACTTTACCTGCAAATTAAATTTCCTTCCATAGGATAACATTGGTAATTTCACCTGAAAATGTTTCTGTCAACTTTTAAAATACAATAATATTCCTTAAAAATCACTACTGTAACCAAAACGCTTTTACTTAACTGTTTACAGTTCATGTCCCGGGACTGAATCTAGGATCCAGTCCTGTGGTTAGAAAAGTAATCTACAAAGTAACTAATTGCATTTAACTAAAAATTCCCATTGAGCTCAATGTTGCATTGTGTTTGAAATTATGTTGCCTATTGCAACAAACTGTAACTATTTAAAGAGTCTATTGCCTATTTGAAAAGTATTTAACTAAAGTAATTCATTCTGAGAAAGTATATTTTGACACCTTGTTGGTTCTAAAATAAAACAACTATATCTTTTGATACAACACAATTGGCCTAGAGTTCAGTTCTTGAGTGTGTGAGACCATTTGCTGACTGAGCGTGCACAACAAATGCTTTACACTGTCCTCTGATACTGCCTTACTGCTCGACCAAGCTACCACTTTAGAGAGTAAGGTTATATCTAACTTTAGCCTCTGCCATACCTCTGGGGACTGTGGACTCTGTGAACACTTTGGTCCAGGATATACAGAGCCACTTTCTTACACCTTAGTGTAATCGAAAAGGGCAATAGTCCGGCAAATATGATCTATAGTCTCCCTTCCAGGGACAAATCCGTGTTGGTGAGGAGAGACCAACTTCGTGATCACCAATGCCAATCTATTTGCGAGAATTTTTACATATATTTTCATGTCACTATTAATCAATGTTATAGGTCTAAATGACCCAGGTTAATTTACAGGTTTACCTTTTTTTTTTTTTTAAATCACGATATTAGCTGAATTTCATGATCCAGGCGGTGCCTCACCGGCTTGAACAGTACAGTAAATCTCAGACATCATAGCCATTAGTTGAGCCCAGAATTCTTTATAAAATTCCCCTGGTATAAAGTCAGTCCCTACTGCTTTACCGGATGGCAGGGACTCGATCGCATTTGCATTTCCTCGAGTTTGAATGGTAACTCTAACATATCTTTCTCCCTGGGGGAGAGCTGTTCAGTGTTTATTTTACTGAGATATTCCTCAATCTCTTTCTCAACCCCCGGGTATCCTCTATATATAATTTTTGATAACATTTTTGTAATGTCGATAATATAGCTTCTGGGTCATTAACCAGGCCGATATCAGGATCTAAAATATCTGTGACACGAGTTTGAACTTCTTTTTCTCTGGACCGGACTGCAAGCATATGATCCACCCTTTCATTGCTCTCATAGAGCTTACTCCGCCAGGCCAGATATCTGCCAGCTGATTTCTTAAGTGAAATTTCTGTAATTGCAGACCTAGCAATTAAAATCCTTGCTTGAGCAATCCCGAGGTCATCACCTTCAGGGAGAACCTTTATCAAATAGGCTTCGGCCTTTTCTAGTACAACTTGTAATGTATTTAATGTATTCCTCTCCTCCTTTTGTGACTACCAGCCATATTTAGAAGTCTCTCCCCTAATACCCGCCTTTAAGGTGTCCCAGATAACTTGTATACTAGTACTACCCAAGTTTTCAGTGATTAACCTAGGGATCCACCTCTCCATATGCTGTATGTAGCCACTGTCACTCAATAGAGCCCTATTGAATGTCCAGCGAGCTAATTGTGTTTTTTCCGAATATTGACTTCAAGAACCAGAGGATTGTGATCTGACATGACTCTGGGATATTTAGTTATTTTACTACCATATGCCAAAAAAAAATAGTCTAGTCTGAAATGAGTTTTATGAGGGGCGGAGAAATACATATATCCAGGATCATTCCCATCTTGTTTTGCCCATATATCTGATAACCCATGCAAACTCTTAGTTGAAGCAGAGATTTAAAAACTTTAGGCTTACGCCCTTGATAAGTTATCCCAGGATGATTTGACACTGAACAGGTCATATTTATATTAAAGTCCCCACACATAATGATTGGAAGGGGCCATCCCACTAATTCAATATTCAGCCAGTTGAACAGTGTTGGATCAGCCAACACTGGCCCATAGACCGAACAGAGTGTAAACAAACTATCGTCTACAGAGTATTGTCTAATGACCCATCTTCCCATTTTATCCATAACGCACCATGAAAAACTAGCCAGACCCCTCCGAGAGAATATTGCCACCGCTTTAGTCCTTACATCCTGCGTGGTCCAAGAAATTAATTGATACCCATCAAATTCCATGACCTTTCTTCTGCAAGCTTCAATTTGTGTTTCTTGAAGGCAGATAATATCGGCCCTCAAGAAAGGAAGACCTTGGTTAATCCTGCGTATTTTAACAGGATCATTTAGCCCACAGATATTAATAGAGGCAATTCTAAGCTTCCCCATCAAAAGTTGAATGTATTCCTGACATCCTGTGGCCCATCCCTGACTGATCTAGCAAAGCCTTGAAAAAAACCACCATGCAACCTTCCCTTTGAGTTCTTTTGGATCCCTCCCATCTCCCCCTGCCCTCTACCCCTCCACACCCACCCCCACCCTCTTAATAAGGCAAAAAAGGTCCGCAGACCCTTGCGATGCCTCCTGCATTCCGCTGTGCCCCTCAGTTGCTCCCCCACCCCACTAGAAATATCAAAAATACCAGAAGAACCTCACAGATCAACACAACACAAAATATACCCAAGAGGAAAAAAAGAAAATAGAAGGCCTCTGACAGGCTTAGACCCAGGGCATTCAATGGGAAAGATAAACATTATTAACCCATATAGAGCTCTCTTATCCCTTTGTAAGCTCTAGTAAATGTTCTTTGGCCTGGATCTCGGATGTAAATACTCTGGAATTCCCCTTGTAAATTATCTTGAGTCGGGCTGGATTCATTAGAAACACTTCACAGCCAAGTTTTCGGAAAGGGTCTATCATCTGACGCAGCCTCCATCTTCTTTCCACTGTTGTATGACAAAAATCTGTCCGTACAAAAAAAGAGTGACCGTCAGCTGATCTCTTGGCTTCTGGACGAGCTTTCTCGAATATAGCCTGCCGTAAAAGAAAGTTTCATAAAAAGATGAGGATAGCTCTAGGTTTCTCATTTGACCCTGTTCTATTCTTTTTCAACATCAGCGGAAACCTGTGTACCCTCTGCACCTCGGAATCCCAGTCCCACTGCGCCAACTCAGGAAAGGCACCTTTGAAAAGTTTAAGGTCAAAGCCCCATATATCGTTGCCTTTGGCGTTTTCCTCTATGCCAAGGAGTCTTAAGTTGTTCCTGCACTGCCTGTTCTTGAACTCCTCTAGCTTCAAGAGTACATCACCCATTCTGGCGTCAATTGCTTCAATTTTCCTCTCTGCGCCCTCTGCTCCTGTCTCTAAACCCACCACACGCTCCTCAAGTGCAGTAGTCCGATCCAAGATTTCTGAGCAAAGGTAGTCACTTTGCGGATCGCCCCAGAAGTTTTTATCGCTAGCTGTGCCCTTTTATGATCCTGACGGGCCTCAGCCTGCATCTGTTTTAGAGTAGAAAATATCAGTTCCATAGATAGGGGAGATTCTGACTTATCAGCGCTAGCCCTAGGATCTTGGGAGGTATGTTTGGATAGGTTGTCCTCCTCAGATCCTATTCCAAGCTGGAAAGCGGAGTAGTCCCATTGTAGTTGGCCTGCTTGGCTGTTATCCATATTTGATCCAGTACCTTTGACTATTCCCCTCATACTTCTTCTCTTGGATCTAACTGGCATCTTCTTCTGAGTACCCAATTAAGAAGGTGAGGTGCTACTATCCTCCCCCGTGGCTTCGGGATCAGTATCTTCTAATTCACTCACATTATTGTGCTCAGATTCATCCGTCAAAGAATAGAATCTGTCTCCATCGGGAGTTCCTACACTGAGGATATTGGGGTTTGTAGGTGCGGTTCCAGTATTCTCACCACAATACTCATTACCCAGTGTTCCAGTGGGCTCTGTGTTAATAATGCCCGTTAAGTTTTTGTTAATTAAATCTGAAACGGGGGAGTTTAACATCTTTCTCCCGTAATTTATTAGGGGGTGTTTTTAACTTATCTGTGGAGTCACCAATAGGAATGTCTATACCTGAACCACCTGCCAAGACTTTGTTGGTCATCTTGCTTCTCGTTGAGGATTTTATCTGCATACCGCAATTCCCCCATCCAGAGAACATCCCCGGCACCATCTGTTGTTTGGGCCTCGTTGTCAGGTCTACAGGACGCTGATCCCCGCTAGGCGTCCTGCCGTCAGTTTCCATCCTGTCCTGGGAGAGCGTGGGAGCAGCGTCTCTGCCTTTTGTTTCAGCCGTCTTTCTCGCTGCCAGGACTCCTTTCACTCCTGCCACGGCGCCGTCCTTTGCGGGTTGTTTTGTTCTTGGTGGCATCTCAGATTTGTCTAAACCACCCGGGATCCTTCGAACAGCAACGAGGATCGACAGAGCCCTTAAATGCCACAGGTCTGAGCCGCGCTTTATTCGTTGTACGCCGCTGTGGAAAACTTCAGCTGACCGTGTGAATAGCTCAGCGATTCTTGAGCTGTACTTAACCGAAGGCATAAGACATCCCATCCAAGTTCTTGTGATATAGCCTCCAAGTCCGACTGCTTAACTTCATGAGGTTCCGCTATAACCAGGTTGACACATGGCGGGGGAGCAACTCTCACAGCAGTCAAGCAGCCGCCATCTTGCCAATTTTTATCATTTTGTTGTAGCAGCTCAAAGCCTGCTTCATGTATTTCTTTATGAGAGTCTCGCCCACAATTGAGGGCACATGAACAAGTGAGACGGAAAGGAGAGAGTTTTACAATAGAGAGAAGTCTGCATCTGCTGGACATATGAACGAGGAAGACAGCACCAAAGAAATAGCGCCAGTCCACGCTTTGGACAAGGAGAAGGCAGGAAATGACATATGAAGTAGGATTGGGCACATCCCACTACCCTCACAACTGCAGAACTCATTAGAATGAAACATAGCAGCTAGGAAGTATCAATCACCTGCATAGAAGAGGTGTTAATAAATGGTGAATGAACACTATTTGGAAAAACCGATGCTGTGATCATCAAAAGTAATAACTCTGCAACGTGAACCGGTACTTCAAAGCCACTCAGATATACTCTCTTCTTAGCCCACATTATATTATATATTAAAAGTTAGTGCACTAGCTACTAAGCAGGCAATACTAATTCTATGCGAATTTCTCCATTAATTCTTGCCAGTAGTCTAAACACAATATATCACGTTTCACAACAGGAAATCACAGTACTTAATGAAATGTTCAGTTTTGCATCATGTTGTAAAATATATATCTCCTACTACAAGCAGAATCGTCTTTAAAAAAATATGCCTGCGGTTATGAAATTATTCTTTGATAAAGTTGCTCTTACCATACATTACTTCCACGCTCCCTTCTTTCCACAAAGAAAGCCTCCTTTTCCCATTGACGTTTTCAACAAAATCGCCCGGAGTTGTCGCATTGTAATGTCTCAACAGAAGGGTCGAATGAGGATAAATACATCAAGTGTTCATCAACCCACAAACAGAGCAAAATCTTCCTCCTTTCACATAGTAGGCGCACATCGTGACATTCACTCTTCCCATTTGCCCAAGGACTCTCAGAAACAGAGCGTGTTGTTCATGGCGTAGCCTTTTTATTCACGAAACAGGTAATTCACCAGTGACCAACACGAGAGTAACAGTATCCCTTTTGGATATACAATTATCAAAGCATCACTCTTTAGTGGCATTAACTTGACGAAGGCTGCCGGGCAATTAGGCACAACATTACACTTGAACTTGAGCTTGGCCGTACACTTTAGTGGCCTTGGCCTGTCAAGGCAGTAAAGAAGATATGCACCAGATTACATTTGAACTCTTGAACTTGGCCATACACTTGAACTTGGCCATCTCGGCCCACCAAGCCCCCACTCTGCTGTGCACATTGTGCCAGGAGGCCCCAACGCGCCACAGCGAACAGTTGCACTACTTGTAAACCAGGGCCCCTCATGGCACACTGGCATGCCCACCGGGGTACCTGCACTCAGGCAGCCTCCCCAGGGTTCACCTCAGTCCATAGGTTGTGGGTTAGGGCAGAAGAGTCAGGGACCACCAGCAGGCCAATCCCCCCCTTCCGCCTAACCTCTGCACATGTGGCTCCTACCCCTTTCTGGGGGCCATCCAGTTGTTTAACCGCCATTGTTGCGCTTGCTTGTTGTTAACTGTCACAGTTCCGCCCTCGCTCTCTTGCCGGGTGGGTGGGTGGTTGACGATGTGCCCCTGCAGCTTGCTGGAGGTTCGAAGGGACAAAGAGGCTGAAGATGGCGGGGTGCGGATTCAAATAGCCTTTCAGCGCCCCCTGATGACGTCACTTCGTTCACCCCCCTTTTCTGCCCTGGGGGAAGGTCCAGTCCCGTGGCGCTACTAAGGGCGCCCCGCCTCTAGGCGCGGGGGGCGCCGGTCATAGTAGGCGCACATCGTGACATTCACTCTTCCCATTTGCCCAAGGACTCTCAGAAACAGAGCGTGTTGTTCATGGCGTAGCCTTTTTATTCACGAAACAGGTAATTCACCAGTGACCAACACGAGAGTAACAGTATCCCTTTTGGATATACAATTATCAAAGCATCACTCTTTAGTGGCATTAACTTGACGAAGGCTGCCGGGCAATTAGGCACAACATTACACTTGAACTTGAGCTTGGCCGTACACTTTAGTGGCCTTGGCCTGTCAAAGGCAGTAAAGAAGATATGCACCAGATTACATTTGAACTCTTGAACTTGGCCATACACTTGAACTTGGCCATCTCGGCCCACCAAGCCCTCACTCTGCTGTGCACATTGTGCCAGGAGGCCCCAACGCGCTACAGCGAACAGTTGCACTACTTGTAAACCAGGGCCCCTCATGGCACACTGGCATGCCCACCGGGGTACCTGCACTCAGGCAGCCTCCCCAGGGTTCACCTCAGTCCATAGGTTGTGGGTTAGGGCAGAAGAGTCAGGGACCACCAGCAGGCCAATCCCCCCCTTCCGCCTACCCTCTGCACATGTGGCTCTTACCCCTTTCTGGGGGTCATCCAGTTGTTTAACCGCCACAGGGCGAGATGCTCCCTGGCACTCTCGCCCTCCCCCCGCGCTAACTCTGCTCCCAAATGGCCCTAGCATTGTTTATATGAGCCACTGCCCGTCTACCAAAATTATGACCTCCATCCTGATTCCACCTCTCTCTTTTGTTATCTGGGCCGTCCTGTGATGCATTACCTGCCCCCTTTCAGTGACTATCGAATTGTGAAGAGACTAGTTTACACTATCTCCTGTTTGCCCTGAATTAATCCATGACCCCCTGCCCGGAACCTGTCACCAGCTGTATTTCATCCACCGTTATCCTAAAGGGAACTACTGTCCCAGGCCCTCCATAAAATTTCCGCCCGTACGGGTGCCTAGATGCTAGCGCCACCCAATTAGACTCCCTTGGACTCTCGGGACAGCGGAGGAAGTGTTGGACCCGCTGCCTTCCTCTTACTGGTCGCCCGTATCACTCACTTCCCTAGCTTGTCCTTGGCCTTAACCAGAACCCCTTTAACTTATACTGCCTGCGTTATCCTACCGACCACATATAGAAACTTCCCTTCAGACCAATGGTCATTGAGCGGTGGCGTAATAGCGCTCCCTCTTACAGTCAAGTGATAATTTACCAGGCCCAAGAATGCGTTAGATAAATATCTTGGCAACTAACCTCAGTAGCAGGCATATTGTCCAGAAGCCTCTCTTAATGCCCACCTAGTTGGGAAGGCCCAACACTATTTCCTGTTTTTACTTTATGATATCCACCTCCCTCCCCAAGGAAACTAGTCCCTTAGGGCCTACAATAGCAAATCTGCCCACCGGGATGCCTGCAGCCTTAGTGCAACCCTAAGTGTACTCTCCCGAGCCTCTCCGGTATGCCTCTTCGATATGCCCATGAAGACCAGGACCCCAGGGGTCCGAACTCTGTCACCAGTCAGGTGACGTCCGGAACTACCAGCAGGTCAGTCCCGTTTGTCACCAGCCAGACAAAGAAGAACTACTGCCCCATACCGTTACCTGTTGACATCATTCATAGTTACTTACCAACCAGGCACCTCCTTGAGCCTAAAAAGACTCAGCTATGCTACCTATTTTGTGTCCATCAACAGACCTTCTTGAGCCGGACTTGCGCTGGGCTGGACTCCTGCACTGCCACCCTCTGAGCTATTGCTCCACCCACTGCCAAGGCTGCTCCCTTTGTGAGAGGTGTTGCTTTGCCCCTTACTGGTTAGGACCTGTGGTTATAGGCCACCACGGGGGTATAAAAAGGCTGCTTTTGCTTCGCCCCTTGCTGTTACGACCTGTGGTTGCAGGCTGCCACAGGGGTATAAATGGCTGAGTTACCATGATAATGTAGCACCTGCCGGGTAATTACCCTGTGCCCGAGGTGAAGTTTGTACCTTGCACCCCATAACCATCTTTACCAGGGAGCCTCCGGTTACCGTATCCTCTGCTATGTGCTTCTTTATATTAATTCCTACCACCCCCGCATGGCCTACACTATGTGAAGATGGCGTTGCCCTTGGTCGAGGGAAGCAGCGGCTGGATGATTTAATTTATTGCCTGGTAACTAATCAGACCCGGTAGCCCACGCCACAATACTCACCGTTCCGCCCCAAACTGACTACTACCCTAACAGTTATTATGTCCCTCGCAGAAGACACCAACGTGAAAGGAATAAATTATCTGTTCCATATCGGCACAAACTGGTGATTGTAAATTTGGGTTTCATAAGTGTCCTCCTGCAACCAGGCCTCGAGAATGTTTTTCCACTGTCTCCTAACACTTATTGGCATCACCGTGAAAACATAACAAGAAACTACATCCATGACAGAATTGGTTCCCCCGCACTAGCGTCTCAAGCGTAATTGTAAGCAGAAAAAATTTCATCTGTTTCCTGACTTCTTAGCAGCACCATGAGCAAGCCCCTAGGGCTACAGCCATTTTTGTCCTTCATTTATTGAGAATTGTTGATCTTTAAATGTTTACCTGGCTCTAATCTCATCAAGTGATTCGTAGAGTATATTTAGCAATAAATACCTATATATTTGACATAAATACCTGTGTAGTGTCTTTTCATTTTGGTAAATCAAGAGATTATAAGGTAAACAAGCTGCTATACATTCCTCAGAGACTTAGCCACCAGGACCATTATGACTGGCAATTTTAACCGTACCGTATTACCCCCAGGGAACTTGGTTATTGCCCCTGACGGGAGTATTGGGACCTAACGTACTGAAATTGACTGAGACCAATGGCTGATTTCCTTATTGCTGGTAACATAAAACGGAAATGAGTATGTGCTGCCTTTAAAATAACAGCATTGTCCGGTTTTAGATCTACAGAGTTCCAACTGGACTACATAACCTTACTGGAGTTGGTGTAATGGGAGCTACCCGAGTACGCAAAGTTCTGTTCAGCTGTGCCTGCAAAAGCCTATTCTAACGTGTACCTTATCAATGAAGGAAAGCCAGTCCGCAAATCCTGCTGTTTAGAGAACTTGTATATGCATTGTACCAGGTGACCTATAGCGTGTGGGTTCAGGTACCCTCCGGCGCCTATTGAAACTGGGCTGGGTCAGCTCTCAGTATTTCCACGTGCAGCCCCTATCCCACTGACTCCTTGCAATGTACCGAGAGTGGTAATAAGCGTACGCCCACCCGGAAGCAATGCCCTCTACTAGCGTGCAGTTGCTGCGCGCAGCGGTGTGCTACCGCGCCAATTGGCCTAAATTGTACACCCACTAGTAAGAATACCCGCTATTAGCATGCTGCCTTTGTATGCATTGGTGTGCCCGCCGGGAATGGCACCCGGGACCTTAAACAATGCAAGTGTACAGCTTCCATGGCAGGCCAATAATTCAGGTGCAGATAAAATGAAAAAGTAACTCCCTGTCTCAATTTGAAATGTACATAAGAACAGCATGACTCCTTAACCGTGGGAACTGACTGGAGACACAGACCCAGTGTGTTTAAACACACTTTGCAGCAATGAGATGTACTTCAACCTGCAGTGCATGTCAACTGGGTGTGCCTGAGTGACCCCTATGGACTACCCCGTCAGCCCCGACGGGTTTTGCTGGCCAATAATAACCGCACCGCACAATTAATGTGCTTTCCTAAAAATCGATGGAGTCGTTAATTCCCGACGGTGTACAAGTATGCTGAAACCCCCAGTTGCAGGAATGGGATGAACTTCCATGCGCAGCGCATGCCCACTAAAAGCGAATGAATGACCAGTGTTATTACGAATGACCCCTTAGAATACCCAATCATCTAAGACTGGTTTAGCGGGCCTACTTACAGGCGAAACAGTTAATTCATGAACTTGGACTGCGCAAAATGATGGCACAATAGGCACTTCTACCAATCCACCCCCCTAACCTGACTGCATATGTTTAATACCTCTGCCTCGTCCGACTCTCCCGTTCCACCCAAGCATGACGCATGGATGTACAGCAAGTCCAGGGAGCCGACGGCATGATGCCCCGCAACGACTTCTGATACCCTGAGAAACGACTATCATGATTAGACATATTGTTTTACATCTTATGCTAATTATTATGATATAAGTAAGTCACTGTCAATCACACACCGGTACACAACTTACAGTTCCAGGACAATAAATAACAGCAAATACCGGAAGCCGGCGGCATGATGGGCAAGACTTCTAATATTATGTAATACAACTACCTCCGCTATATATGTTGTTATACATACGCGTTCACAGCAAGGATACAGAAGAACAAGATACCGGACTATGATGCCTTGAAAAGTTCTTTGCATGACGCGCACTGGCAGATCTAATGGTGCCCTGAAAAAAGTTCTTTGGCATGCAGCGCATTAAGAAGGCAACATTCCCAATCGTAAGTAGAATATATACCCAGATCCGGGCTAATGACTTTGACAAGAAGCGCAAGCGATGCGAAAGCCGAGGGCCGCCTCTCACCGCAAGCCACATCTTAGCCGCATCTTACCCGCTACAGGGCGGCCCCCCTCTGTACCTGTGAGCTAACTTCTGGCTGTTTTAGGCGAACCGCGCCTTCTGAGCTGCGTGGATAGTATCGCTCCACCGCCGCCATACAGGGCTCGACCCCCTTGTGTAGAAGTTGGAGGACCATGAACTTATCTCACGGGTGTCTTTACCTCGCCTCATCAGGCTCTAAGGAAAATTCCAACCGCGAGCCGCTCCCGCTGCCTGCGTGGGTCAGCGGGGGAGTGATCAATTGGTGAAATAATATGGCAAGCACCGAATGCCTAGATGTAGCGCGGTATAGCCGCTGCTTCATCAAACAATTGCACCAATAACTATGGGTGCGAACGGCCAAATTGTTCGAACCCACTGCCTCTCACCACGGGCCGCATCACGGCAACCGACCGGACACTCCATTATGTTCAACGCAATATTGTTCCCAAACTTTTAGCACAAATACACTCGACAACAAGGAAGGGGGGAGGGAGCGTCCCCTCGCCTATCGCAGCGAGACGCCTCGCACTAATAACAGTAAGGTTCCTATCAAAACGCTGCCTTTTATAGGAAATACGCGCGAAACATCGGCGCGTCCCCCGCATCTGACACTCCAGTATGTGAAAAACGCATTATTATTCGAAAAACTTTAGCGCGAATACCCTCGACAACAAAAGGGGGTGGGGGGCGTCTCCTCGCATATCGCAGCGAGACGCCTCGCAGTACAAACAGTATGGTTCATATCGCCACGCGGCCTTTATCAAAAATGTTATGCTAATTTTACACCACCAGCGCGCGTGCACCCACCGCTGGTTTCATCTTTGTTTTAAAATGCCTACAGCACCTGGTGTTCACAGGCGGTCTCCCATCCAAGTACTAACCAAGCCCGACCCTGCTTAGCTTCCGAGATCGGGCGCATTCAGGGTGGTATGCTCCACGGAAGTCAAACAGTATGGTTCATATCGCCACGCGGCCTTTATCAAAAATGTTATGCTAATTTTACACCACCAGCGCGCGTGCACCCACCGCTGGTTTCATCTTTGTTTTAAATGCCTACAGCACCTGGTGTTCACAGGCGGTCTCCCATCCAAGTACTAACCAAGCCCGACCCTGCTTAGCTTCCGAGATCGAGCGAGATCGGGCGCATTCAGGGTGGTATGCTCCACGGAAATCAAACAGTATGGTTCATATCGCCACGCGGCCTTTATCAAAAATGTTATGCTAATTTTACACCACCAGCGCGCGTGCACCCACCGCTGGTTTCATCTTTGTTTTAAATGCCTACAGCACCTGGTGTTCACAGGCGGTCTCCCATCCAAGTACTAACCAAGCCCGACCCTGCTTAGCTTCCGAGATCGGGCGAGATTGGGCGCATTCAGGGTGGTATGCTCCACGGAAATACACGCAAAACAACGGCGCGTCCCCCGCATATGGCAGCGGGACGCATCGCGCTCCAAAATGAAATAATTAATTAAATACACTATCGCGACAGACCCCATGTGGGCGAGCTACGCCTAGGCCCCCTCAAACCTCCTGTGCCACACGCAACACTCCGCCGACTCGAACTCCCTCCACGTCGACGATGTGCCCCTGCAGCTTGCCGGAGGTTCGAAGGGACAAAGAGGCTGAAGATGGCGGGGTGCGGATTCAAATAGCCTTTCAGCGCCCCCTGATGACGTCACTTCGTTCACCCCCCTTTTCTGCCCTGGGGGAAGGTCCAGTCCCGTGGCGCTACTAAGGGCGCCCCGCCTCTAGGCGCGGGGGCGCCGGTCATTTGCAGATCTGCGTGCCAGAGGCAACACATTCAAACTAACATTCCGCTCCTAACTTTCGCGACAGGGAATACATAATATAGCTGGCCTCTTCTAAAGGACATTTATGTGAAGTATAAAAGGACAAAGAGGAGAAACTAAAGACTGGATCCCCATCAGTGAGCCTGATTTTAATGAAAAGGCTCCAGCTGCTTGACTAAGGTCTGACACGAAGAAAACACTGGAGCATTGCGCATAATAATTTCTGGTTTACGCCACCACTCACACTTCTTGGAAACATGCACTAGCAAGTTGTAGGATACATTCCCCTCACCCACTCCCATCTCAATTAACACAGTTTGTCATTTGGGATTACTTTTTTGAGATAGTTGGTTCTTCATTATACCAAAAAGCGGGAGCATGCATTTTTTGAGAGTTTGCCGAGAGCAGAGTGCTACCCCAAAAATGGTGTCATGGCGCTATGCTTAACTCACTAGGGGCCAGATGAACGCCCATTGAATTTTGCGAGTTGCCACTTGGGACTGCTTTGTCAATAAAGCAGTTTTTTTTAATGCAGCCCATTTTCCATAAAGAAAAACTGAATACATTTAAAAAAGAAAAATTTAACTTTTCAGTGACCACTGCCTGCTCTTAAAGAACATTTGCATGTCCATTCACAAAGGTGAAAGTGCCCCCTGGGGACCCCTTCTCCTTTTGCAAGTGCATTACTACCCAATGTATGATCGCAAAACAATCATACATTGGGTAAGGACTCGCTATTAGGAAGGGACGCCCTTGGCTCGCCCCTTCCTAATAGCGAGTCGCTAACCCTATTTTGCGAGTCGCTAATAGGTTAGCGACTCGCAAAATAGGGTTAGTATATTGGGCTGAACTATTTTGCGGTCACAAAGCGGCCAAAATCCCCTTTGCGACCACAATTAACGGTTGTACATCTGGCCCTAGGAGATTGTGGGAAAGTACAATTATACGGCAAAAAGATAAGATTTCAGATGCTTTGTGAAATGCTAATAAGGTGACATAGGGTGAAGGAAAGTGGGAGGGTTATTTTAGTTAGAGAGGTACGAAAATGAAAAGACCTGCCTTCCCTACTAGTCTGCCTTGTTCAAGGAATAATAGCAAGGCCGGCTGGGGCAGATCTCAGATGGCGACTAAGCACATAGATGGAAAGCATTCTCATCAAATCATCCGGTCATTGTTTAGTGATGGCCCGTTAGCAGAAGCAAAGAACTTTGAAGATACATCTTTTCTCCACTGTAAGTCAGTGGAGAGACCACAGATAATTAGAAATAGAGTGGAATTTCTTAAGCCCAAGAAGTAAGCAACAACTGTGTTTTGAATAGCCTATTGCTTTTTAGAAAGACTCAATTACAATAGTCCAGTCTGGATAGAATCTTGGACACTAGTTTCCCAGCAATCTTTGGGCACAAGGAGTAACATGCTCTTTAGGAACTTTAGGAAGAAAAATCATGTGGAGATAGAGTTTGAGATATATTCTTAAAAGGTGAGGGGCATATTTACAAGGGCCATCTCTCCGCTTTTTTGGCTTTTAAAGCCAAAAAAGCGGAGATAAAAATATCGCCCTATTTACAAGAGGGTGATAACATGCATTAGCGCATGTTAGCACACTATTACCCGACGCCTCCCTTTGCATCTCAAATGAGATGCAAAGTGGGCGGCACTGGGCAGTACAACCTTGTAAATATCGCTGATGTACACATCGCGATATTTACAAGGCTGCCCACGCATTTTAGCAGACGTTAGTTTTTGGAGAAAACAGCTGTTTTCTCCAAAAACTAACGTCTGCTAAAATGCAGACTTAGCTATACTTACCATTGGGGGTGAATTATGCTGATACGACCACAGGGTCGCATCAGCAAGGTTATCGCCTTTTTCCATGGAACATCGCTGGAAAACCATGGAAAACATCGCTATAGCTGGAAAATTATCGCCATTGCGCTATGCGTTGTTAATACAACGCTAGCATGGCGATAATTTCCTGCGAAAGCCAACGATAACATTTTTCTCCCTAAGAGCGGCCAGCGATAATTATCGCTGCCGCTTGTTAATATGCCCCTGAGATGGGTGTCAAAAAGGATGGCTAAATTTTTGGCAGAGAGAGTGGGTGTAGGAAGAGAGACATGAGCAGACTACCACCAGTCGGAATTCCAAATTGAGCTATCACCAAATACTCAAACCTTAGGGGCATATTTATGAGGGCTTTGCGTCATGCTTGCACCACACAACACCATACATGCACAACGAAAACCACTCAGTCATATTTATAAACTCACGCAAAGCCACCTTGTGCGGCATTCAATGGCGTCACAAACATGGAGTAATGCAATTGCAGTGCAAGTCACTACGTTGCCTTACTATGCACAAGGGAGGCATTCCACGGACGTTGGGGTGGGTGTTCCCACACAACTCCCATGTTTTTTGATGCATTCCTAGATTTACAAGGACTTGTAAACCTGGAGATACGTCAAAATCTTATGCCTTCCTAGGTGAGGCGTAACAAGGAGAAATTTCTTTATTTCTTCTTGTTATATCCCCTTTCTATGTGTTCTGCATTCTGCAGCACACTAGGAAAGAGGAAAATGCCTCTATGGATTGTTTTTATGCTGAAAGGTGCCCTTTCCTTCACAAAATCAATCCTGCAGGTAATGCAGGCACCAATGCACCATGAACATGCCATGAATGGCTTGTGATTAGGGGTGTATTCAGGATGCAAAAGTAGCAGACCCTCTGATAGGATGAGCCTATCAATCAGCGGTGATAACAGTCTGGTCTAAGTGGTCAGCTGTTGTTCAAAACTGGTTTTATGAATGAAGAGGCGGCCACACCAGGTCTGTCCAAAGGAAACCAGGCGCGACCCGCAGTGTAAAGGCAAGAGATAAAACACTTGCACACTGCGTCTGGAACTTAAGGACATTTTCTCTATGACGGATGGATTCTGCTGCCCAGAGTTCAATGAGAATCTAGGGCATGGGAGAAGACCAGCTGATTCTGTGAGACTTGTGAAGCATGCACTTTTGAAGAAGGAAGTTGCAAACAGTTGTCCAAGGTTTGGAAAGGTAGCTTACAGCACATCAAGGAAGCTGGTGTGGAAAGAAGCTTGCGGCACATCAAGGAAGCTGGTGTGGAAAGGAGGCTTGCAGCACATCAAGGGAGCCAGAGAGTGGGAAGCC
The DNA here is from genome assembly GCF_964204655.1 of Triturus cristatus. Lineage (NCBI taxonomy): Eukaryota > Metazoa > Chordata > Amphibia > Caudata > Salamandridae > Triturus > Triturus cristatus. The sequence continues at coordinate 988,311,352 of NC_140588.1, read as the reverse complement.
TGATTCTAGTCCTTGAAGGTTAGATCAAAACCCCTCTAAGCTCCTCCACTGTGCTGTGGGAGCCTATACAAGCAGTAGCTGGGAATAGAGGCCAGTAAAACATGCCCTCACCTTTCTTTTTGTGTTCTCTGGGGGTATCAGGGTGAACTGGCACTCTGTCCAGCCACTACCCTCCTACAGCTAGCCAGTGGCTACAGGACTAGTGGGACTCCAGTAAACTATGACAAGACATCAGACACCTGTGTACAGATCCCTGACGCCACTAGAGCAGTGTCCTCACTCAGGACGGGAGGGCACTTCTGTTGTTTTGGGTGAGGAACATGGGGCTGATCAAGAACATTTGACTTGACATCACATGCTGAAACTGTATCCTTTCAATCCAAAGACTGGTATCAAGGCTCTAGCGAATGAGAGCAGCCCTGTAAAACATGGTTTGTAATATGCAATGCTAACTGTGTGTTTTCATGTTAACTGTGTTTTTATAGTGCTTGGCGTCTAAGCGCTATAATACTGTTTGGGGTCAGAACTCTGGCCCATAGGTTTATAGAGATATCTGTTTTTCACTGTTTATCCTAGTTTTATGTGTACTATAGTTATCATGTGTGTATTAAAGTACTTTTCTTTTATAAAAAGTGAAGCACTGACTGGACATTGAGTTTCTCGGCTGGTAGTAGGGTGTGAACTGTATTCTGAATGTCTAACCCCACCTAACCTCCTTGACTAAGCCTTGGACTGCTCTGTCTCGCTACCCTGAGAGAGTCAAGTACTGGAGAGGAGTGTGAGAAGTTGGCCTGATATATGCTGTCCACTAGTTATAGTAAGCACCTTGTATCAGTCCAAACAGCCCCTTATTGGTTATAGGTTAAAGACAACCTTTATTGAAAGCTATCCTAGTGGTAGCTATGGAGAGCAGCCTTCAGGCTAAGCCTTGAAGGAATGTAAAGCAGCTTGTTTTACCAGTCTATAATCTCTTGAGTCACTAAATGATAGATATCCACACCAGGTATATATATAAAATATATGTATTTATTACTAAACACACCCACCTAGTCTCTTTATGAGACTAGAGGTCAAAACACATAAGTTACACTTCAATAATCACAGTAAAATATCACAAATACACGTCAGGCCCTAGGGGCGAGCCAAACCATATACTAAAATAGTGGTATAAGAACCACAACTTAACTAGACCCAAGGCCTAGAGCCTGTAGAGTCGCTGGGACCCCAAGGAACCACCCAAGGTAGTGACACAGGGGAGCCACGGGGGCCGTGTGCAGTGTGGGAACACAGCAGCGAGATCCCGTTAACTTCTATGGGGAAAGTCGCGGTTAGATTTTTAAAGATTAGGGACACTTAGAATTGAGTCAGGACCAAACCCTTTTGGACTTAGGAAGTACTAGGCTAGCACCCACGGGAGCACCGGAGTACTCGTGTTACCTCACCCAGGGAAGCTGGGTGCATAGGTGTCTTTTGGTGTCGGGTCGCGTCGTCGATTTCAATGGGAGCTGGCGAAGAAGTGCTGCTGCCGTGAAGATGCGAAGTGTCCAAAGAGATCCAAGCCTGGATCGAAGATGAGAAGAACCTGAAAGCAGAGGGCACAGAGTCTGGGTCACTTGCCAGTGACCAGGGAGGCGATGAGCAGATGCCCACCGATGTCGGGTGATTTCAGGTGAAGGAGGTGAAGCTTGACTCTTCAGCCACGAGGACCAGGAGGCGTCGAGGACAACCAGGAGCTGGATTCAAGCTGTTCCATAAAGGATGTCAAGTGCTGCAGCATCGGTGCCTGGATTGGACACAACAAGCCTTGGCAACAGCAACCCACGCAGATACAAGAAAGATGCTTCGGTGCAGACCAGCAAGGTCTGTGGGACTCACCACTTGGATGGGAGTCAAAGCACATCTGGAGCAACCAGGAAAGCCCAAGGAAATGCGAAGTTACCCCCTCAGGGACCCACCAGTCAACGGACCAGGGATCGCGTAGGGACCTTGAGACAAAACACAAAATGGCGGCCCATGGGTCACTCGGAATGACCAGGCCAACAATCTTCAGTGGATTTAGTGCTCGAGGTGTGGAAATATGGATTTTTCTGGTCAGTTATGTCCCCTATCTTGGACCCCAACGGTTCTATGTGCATGTTACAAGTACATGTATGTTCCCTCCAGTTCCAGTTATGAAGACGCAAATACATGTGCGTCCACCGTTAACATGTCCTCTGTTGATCCGCCATGAATGGGCCGGATATTCCATTCCTAAGTACGAAAGGCCACTGCCTTTATATGGTTCACTTATGCCATTTTTACAGTCCAGGCAAGTAGGCCCTGATTCTGTCATCGAACTCTTCTTGCTTTCTGTCTTTGAAGCTCCAGTCCGAGCCTGCATCTGTGACCATGAACTTTGTCTCATTCTCTGCGCGGCTCACGAAGCCTGACATCAGCTTGCTGCCTGCCAAGAACTGTATTTCACCTTCGAAAATTATCTGCTCCGCTCCCTGCCCAATGCATTCCTGTCTAGTAGCTTAAGTAAACATTCTTCCAGCTACCAAGCAAAGGCCCGACTTCTCTGTCCTCATGCAAGTAATTCATAGCCCTGTTACTATGGAAGATTCCGCCCTCGCATCTAGTGTAGACACTTAGACGCTTGTACACGCACTAACAGTCAGTATAGTCAGTATAGAATAAGATTCTACTCTAAGAGACCTCTCTTTTGATAACTTAGTTCTTTAAACATAGGATGTTAGATATGATTTGGGATTAGGTTGACTTGACCCTCCAGACTTCTGTCGCCACATGTAGAGCTAAATGTCAAGTCCCCTTCACCCCCTAGTTGCACGTCAATTACACGTCATGCTGCTGCGCGCGCATATCTGCCAAGTATTTCTGCTGACATTGCGAAATTCTTTCATGTAACCACCCTCTTATGACATCACATCTGATGACGTTCTTTCATCACTCCCAGTTACGCCTATTTTTGCTACGTATGAATATATTATCACCACTATCAATTGTTACGCCTCTTGTATTGGCCTCACTGTAATGCCTATTGTATAAAAGTAATTGATTGTCAATAACGTATGTACTTCACTTCCTGAACCTTCGTGGTGATGGAACCTGGAGCAACCGATTATAATCGACCATTGGAATAAAGCCCATTTAGAACCTCTAATACCACGGATCCTGCCTCTTATTTACTGAGCTATTTTTATTATGTTTCCGTATCAAATTAAGTCCCGGTAATTAAATTATTTACCACATGAATGGCGCCCGAACAGGGACACTTTCTCATCTCACGCGCCGGTGGTGCGTTGCAGGCCTGGTCTCCTGCCACAGCTGGACGGACAACAACGCGTACCAGCAGGATTTCCTGTATCTCCCTCCGGTCAAGCGGGGGCGACTGAGGCTGCGATCAACACCCAGACGAGGCGGTGAGAAGTGCGAAGTATCCCGACCAGAGCCTAGCTGAGAGAGCAAGATCCGAGGTATACAGAGGCCCACCAGTTTTCCGAAGTCCGAAGTCGAGTCCAGTGTCCAAAGTGTTCGAGTCGAGTCCAGTCCGGTTCAAGTTCAGTTCAGTCTCCGAGGCCTTCCGTTCCGAGCTACCCGGTGAGTACCATTACTGGGGAGGCGTTCTGGCGTGCACATAAGTTGTGCCGGTCCAGACGGGTTTGGGTACACAAATCCGGTCTGCACTGTTTCAGCAGTGTATCTGTACTGTTTAGCAGTATATCTAGTATATCAAGTGTATAAATTCAGAATGATTCAGTTCAAGTCGAGTATTATGTTTAGTGATTAAGTTTTTCTTAGATCATCGTTGCTCAGTTAAATGTTAAATGTTTTAAATACGTTCAGTATATTGTGGTATGAATGACTGTTCATTATTGTGTCTATTGTATTAAGTTTGTTCAAAATCTAGTATCAGATCAGTTCTCATTAAGTTTGTTCAAAATCAAGTATCAGATCAGTTTTCAATATGCCGCTCTTTTCGAAATTAAGACAGATCACAACAAGAAAAGGGGTACTCGAAGAAGCTGTTCCTATTCCTCCTAGGGACACTCCAGGGTACTTCATGTATCATAAACATGGCTTAGACGCTATATTATTTCTTGATTTATGGGTAGACTACACTAAGGAATTACCAGAAAGTCAGAGGTGGCCCGCGGCTGGGACCTGGGATGCAGAGTGCATCGTGAAAGTAGAGGAAGAATTATGGAAAAAGAAAGCTAGACAATCACAGAAGGACGCCATTGAATTATGGCGTAAAGAATCGTATAGACGCACAGAAAAAGCACGTAGACAGGAAGAGAAGAGTAAAGAGAATTCAAATAAAGTTCAAGAAAATCTATTAATTGAAGAAGGTACACGAGTAAAATCAGAACAAGAGGACAGACAAAGACATGCCCTTATGAAGGGTATGTATCCCCTTCTGGCCGAGGGATTACCTAAGGCTACTGCGGGGATACCAAAAGACTTGCCACCCCCATTATTTCCAATAAAGGTACATCCTAAGGGGCATCCTAGAACAGCAGAAGATGTTTTTCTTTCCTCATATTTAGATGACGCAGCTCCCGAGTATGCTAATCCCGCCCCACATAGACCGCTTGCCAGGGAGGTTCAACGCCAAGATCCAGTACCTGTATCCCTACAGCAACAGGTTCTGACACAAGTTCCGGCAAGCACATCTGTTTCTGCATCTGTTCCTACAGCTACTTCTATAGCTGTATCCACACCTATAGTTGCTGTATCACGTTCAACGAATCCTTTCACACCCGATACTCTAGACGGGGCTACCGGAGGTGCTACCAATATCTTTTCTACGCCACCTAGAATAAATAAACTTACTTTTCAAGAGTCAGCACATTCACGTACCCCCAAACTCATAAATGCCCGTACGCTTAAGGAACTTCTTATAGATTGTAGATATGACCCTGTGCCCGGAAAAGAGGACGAAATGACCCTGGCATCATTACGTATCAGACGAGCCGCGGTGTATTTAGGGAAGTTACCAGGAATGACTATGCATCTAGATAATATATATCATTTTGTCCAAACCGGGCGAGATTCTGAATGTATTAACAGAGCTATGGAATACCAGAAAGTGGAGATACAGGGGGAACTGTTACGTTTCCTCATAAATTGTGTGATCAGAAATCAAGACCGACCGGGGGTAGACCCGGAAGCAATGCAGATTCTTACCAGATGGAGCCAGAATATATCAGAAGGGAGACATGATAAGCAAAACTGTATAATAGCCATGTGCCGAAAGATCCGTAAAGAAATAGAACGCCTACACGAAGAAAGATTAGCGGTAGACCAGTTCGAACAAAGCGAGGAAGAAGCATCAGGACTGCCCACAGGACAGTCAGAAACTATAGCCTATGTAGGTAGAAGAAGATCTTGTAATAGTACTAGATGTCTTACTGATCCGATACGTCCGATAGGTCTAGAAAATAACAGGAATTTTCAAACACCAATAATAAATATAAGGTCTAACGAGCATTCATTCCAAGCAGCTGATAAATTACTCCGAGAACAAAGGGGTTATCATTTTCTCGATTCTATGGATGAACAAGAATTAGCCAGGTCAGCTGTCCATTGGGTTGACAGTCCCGGGAAGTATAGTGATGATACAGTAGCACACACATTTTTGAATCTCACCCCAGATGAACAGCGTTTAGCTGGGATTTATATGATTCAACAACTTCTTATACTATATAAAAGCCAACATTCAGATCCGGGTCCCTTACCTGATATATTGACCGAATTACTCAAGAATAGATGGAGAGGTTCAGGTACTAATTTAATTAAAGAGATACTAGAATCAAGAAAGCAGTACATTCTTTTTATATACCCAGAACATGTCTCACTGCCCATCAAGGAAAGAACCACGTATTACATGGACAGACAGAATCCCTTACGAGAAGTGCACCCAATAAAGGGCGAGGACAATGAGTTTAAACGTGTATATGTATATACGCCCATATCGAAAATAGAATTGTTAGAAATGAAGAAAGTGGTACCCAGTCATGACAAAGACCCAGCGGGTTTCCACCGAGAAATTAAAGACATGTTACTCATGGGAGAGTATACCTATCCCGACATTATGACAATATTAAAGGTATTAATGCCTGCTGGCATTTATGAAAAACTCAAGGAAAAAGAGTGGGAGGTAGGAGACCAAAAGATAGATTGGACAGCATTAGAAAATGAAGAAAAGGCCCGAGGTCCAGGTTCGGGGCTTGGGGACAAAACTAAAGCACTGCCAGGTTTATTAGTCCAGGTACTGCCACGTTTATTAACTACGAAAAAGGAAGACTGGGGTGCAATCTCAGCCTGTAAACAAAAGCAAGATGAAGACACTAGTGATTTCTATGCCCGATTCGAAAAATGTTTTGGTATAAATAGTGGTATAAAAGCAAGTAGCGAGTCCTACCCACATCTGTTTGTGACAAAATTAGTTGAAAATTCCTTGCCCCAAGTGAAGAATAGAGTATTAAAATTCGAGAGTACCTGGCAAGGTAACACTCCATCACAAATGTTACAAATGTTACAGTATCATCACAATAGAATTAGAGAGGAACAAGATCATGAACAAAGATGCATGAAAGACACGAAAATGAAAATGCTAGTCTCCCAAACAGTTCTAGCTGAAGGACATAAAAAGGGTACGACACATTCTGGCGATTTAGCAGGACCTGTAAAAGGGACATGCAACTATTGTAAACAACTAGGTCATCATGTACACGATTGTCCAGTCCTGAAGCGTAATATCGCCACAGGTATCACAAAAGAAAGACCACGGCCACTTAGACAGGATCAGAATGAACAAGGAGCCTTGCAGCATGCACAGTCCATGCCAGCTCCACAACAGACTATACAGTTTGTGCCAGCTGCACCAGCGTTGCCTGTTGCTGCCACGCAAACCACGACACGACAACTGTACCAGACCGCACAGTATGACTATCCTGATTATCAACGATATGCATGAACCAGCCTAGAGAGGGAAGTTGACTTACCCCTTATCGAGATCCCTGTAGATCAAGAAGGACCTTATGTACATAGTGAATTATTAGGCCAAGACAGAAAATTTTTACTCGATACAGGGGCAAGTCGAACAACTATAAAACGTAGTGAAGTTCCAGGGGCACCCCTCTCAGGCTCACAGAATATTTCCCTTGGTTTTTCAGGAAAACCTATTGTTAATGAAGTGTCACAACCTCTTCCACTTACGATAGGACCTTTGACCCGAACTACAGATTTATTGCTTACTAAATCATGTCCAGAAAACCTGTTAGGAATAAAAACACTGAAGGCTCTAGGAGCTATAATATGTTGTTCTCCGGAAGGAGTAAGATTGTTTTTACGTGATTTTAAAGGTCATTATGTGTCTAGAGACATGGATCCCCGATTGCAGACTTTACCTACACATTTATGGGCACAAGGCCCTACTGATGTTGGTTGTATGAATATTACACCATATCGAGTCACACTAAAGGCAGGAGTGGTACTACCACGAATGCGACAATACAAGTTACCACCAGATGCTGTAGTGGCTTTACTGCAAATCATTGACGAACTCATTGCCCAAGGAGTGGTTGTAGAAACCGACTCCAATATATGTAATTCACCGATAATTCCGATTCTCAAACGAACAGATCCGAAGGCCCCGCCAGTATATCGATTGGTTATAGATCTGCGCGAATTAAACAAGTGTATTGTGCCACAATTCCCTGTGGTCCCCGATATCTCATCATTACTGACAGCTATTGATTCCGAAGCAACATTCTTTACTGTAATTGATCTCAAAAATGCCTTTTTCAGCGTCCCAATAGATCCGGAAAGCCAATATTTGTTCGGATTTAGTTTAAATGGACGTAGCTTCAAATTCTCACGCGCACCTCAAGGATTTACAGAAAGCCCCAGCATCTATAGCCAAGCACTGAAACGAGAACTCGACAGTATTCACATGCCAGTTAACACTGCCTTGCTTCAATATGTCGATGATCTGCTGATCACCGCTAGAAGCGAACCCGAATGTGAGAACGCATCACTGACAGTTTTACAATTTCTAGCCGAAAAGGGGCACAAGGTGTCCCCTTCTAAGCTGCAATTCTGTGTCCAGCGAGTTATTTACCTTGGTCACTCGCTGTCCAAGGAGGGAAGGCAGCTTACACCAGACCGCATTCAGTTAATAGCTAACATGCCAATCCCCAAGACACAAAAGGAGGTGCGGGCTTTCATAGGCCTCACTTCATATTGTAGGCAGTGGATCCCTCAGTATGCATTTCTAGCAAAACCACTCATTCAGTTGACAACACAGGAGGCAGCCACATCGACTGTTCTCCCTTGGACTCAGGAACATACACAAGCTTTTGAAAGCTTAAAGAAAGCTTTATGTCAAGCACCTGTTTTAGCAACACCATGTTACAGTAAACAGTTTACACTCTTTATTACAGAACGCGAAGGTACTGCCTTGTCAGTACTCACACAAGAACAAGCAGGAGCACACAAACCATGTGCTTATTTTTCTAGTACATTAGATCCCGTAGCTCAGGCTCTGCCGGCGTGCCTGAAATCAGTGGCAGCGACCGCTTTAGCAATAAGACAAAGCGATGCCATAGTGTTAGGACATCCATTGACAGTACAAGTACCACATGCAGTGGAGGTTCTTGTGAATCGAACGCAAACACAACATCTGACTATAGCAAGACTTACAGGGTATGAACTAACATTGTTTCAGCCACATATAGAAATCAGACGTTGTAACACATTGAATCCTGCCACACTTTTGCCTATAAATGGAACAGACCCACTAGCACATGATTGTATTGAAGTTATTACAATAACGACGAAACCCAGACAAGATTTAACCGATGTCCCGTTGTCAGACCCAGACCTGACGTTGTATGTAGATGGTTCATGTATGAGAAAAGGTACAGGAGAGTTAGTGGCCGCTTACGCAGTCACAACAGATACTGAAATCATTGAAACAAATTGCATAAATACCTTGTCCGCTCAAGCAGCAGAGCTCGTCGCTCTGACACAAGCCTGTATTCAAGCCACAAATAAAAAAGTCAACATATACACTGATTCACGTTATGCATTCGGAGTCGTACATGACTTCGGCGTGCTGTGGCGAGAGAGAGGTTATTTAACTTCTCACGGTGCCCACATTCAGCACGGACCCCTCATTCACGCCTTATTAGATGCAATACATTTACCCATTGCAATATCGATTATGAAATGCAAAGCACATACGAAAGTTACTGATATCATTTCTCAAGGCAATGATTTAGCTGACAGAACAGCTAAACAGACTGCCCAAACTCAAACATCCGACATGACAAAGACAATAGTCCCGACGCCAACACATTGTATGACGGTTAAAGATCCTACTCTTGATGTAATTGATATACAGACACATGCTACATCAGAAGAAATAAAGAAATGGACTGAATTAGGAGGGATCCAAACGGATCAAGGATGGTTGATGAAGGAAAAGTCTGTGTGGTTCCTTCCTGATTCAATGGTCCAAGTCATTATTAACACTATCCATAGTCCAGCGCATCTAGGAGAGAAAGCTATGCTAGACAGCATTCAACATATTTGGTTCAACAAGCATTTACGAGCAGCAGCGAAACAAAAAGTTCGTACCTGTATGATCTGTTGTCAGTTCAACCCAGGAAAAAGCGTTCCCGTAGAACAAGGTGGATTTCATCCTCCTGATCACCCTTTTGAAGTCCTCCAGATGGATTATATCCAGATGGAACGATGCAGAGGATTCAAATATGTTCTCGTAGTTGTGTGTGCTCTTTCCCGTTGGACGGAGGCATACCCGGTTTCAGATTACACTGCCCCGACTACTGCCAAACAGTTGGTTCGAGAATTCTTCCCACGATACGGTTTACCACGTGTTGTTCACTCAGATAACGGCCAGCCGTTCTCATCCGAATTAATGAAACACGTTTCACTTTTGTTAGGCTATCAGTGGAAATTCCACTGTGTCCGACACCCCGAAGCAGCAGGTCTCGTAGAAAGACATAATCAGACTCTGAAAATAAGATTATCCAAAATATGCAGAGAAAAAGGTGTCGACTGGGTAGTAGCATTACCAGTTGCACTCTTTTACACAAGAATGGTAGCACACTCTCGAACAGGGCTATCCCCGTATGAAGTGATCTTCGGCAGACCACCAAATATGTGGGGGACGCCTATACCACGCAAAATAACTGATATTGACTGTAACATGCTGACAGATTATTTGGCTTCCTTGATGGCTGCACTACAATCTTGTCGTTCACAGGTAGCCGCAGCTTTTCCTGACAACACTGAGGTGAAACCCCATGACGTGGTTCCGGGAGACCTGGTCCTCGTGAGGAACTTTGATCGAAAGACTCAGCTGGAACCTAGGTGGCGGTCACCTCAGCTGGTGTTGCTCACAACAAGAACAGCCGTGAAGATCGAAGGCAGAAAAGGATGGATTCATTCAAGTCATATCAAGAAATTTCATGGACTGAAATCAGATGTGAATAGCACACCTTGTGTGTCTTCACCCATTGACTCAAAACTTCCTTTTGTGGAAAAAAGTGACTCCGAACTTTATAAATTAAAGCTCAGGCCCAATCAGTCGAGCAATTTGATTGTTTAAGTCCTCTCCAAGGTGAAGCGGTTGAATTGTCTCTGACATGTATCCCTTGGACCTGAACAGAGAAAGCACCCGAAAAATGTTGAAACGACAGGCGTACTGTAAATCTCTGCGTAGTCACTGTATAGTGACGTTATTAATTTTGTTTTTCTCAAGTCTTTTAATAATTACTGCAAGTATATTGTTGCACATATATTATCCTATTTCTAGACATGTTTACAATATTACTGCTGAACATTCTTTTAGTGAATTACCTCCGCTTGAATTGTCATACAGATTTGCGCTGCGCAATAACACTTTTATTAGTATGTTACATCATTCCCATCAGGTTAGCAATGCTACAAATTGTTGGATATGTGGCCGACTCCCTCCCTATCAGAACTATAAAGGAATTCTACCTCTTTTTCCATACCCGTTCACACACAACGGCTCCTGTGGAGCATGGTTTAGCTTAATTAATTCTCTGGATTCGAATTCTGCAGTTTATCAAGATAACTGGGTATGGGGACATTTGAATTTAGTTTTACTTAAGGTCTGCTATCCTAACAAGGAGGGACTACCCAAAAGAACAGGAACTGATCTAGAAAATGAAGTATATGGATTAGGTAATTTTACGCTTAATCTTATGATCCTAAATGTCGAATCCAAAGCTACTCCAATTTTGCCCGCTATGTCAATATTTCCAGTAAAAGGTGAATTATGTGTAAGAAAGAATGGTTCCATACATATGGGCCATAGTAGATGCACCACTGTAGTAGAATTTAGTGATCAAGGCAAGTCTACATTTAGAGCTTCCCGCCATTCCTATTTTATATGTGGTCAGACGGCATATGTACGTTTGCCTCTAGATTGGGATGGTACCTGCTACATTGGATTCCTTTTGCCACCTGTTTTCCTAGCTCCTCCTGATTATCACAGAAATACTCATTTAGTACACAATAGAGAAAGGAGAGATCTCCCAATAGTCGATTACACTGAAACGGCATGGGAAAAATACACAGATTTCAATAAAGGTCTCTTTCCCTATATAGGTACCGTTACTAATAGTAAGCTGATACGTAGATTGACTAGAACCCTTGAAGCAGTAGTGAACGAAACTATTTCCGCCTTAGGCAATTTAACAGAAGAGCAGTCTGCTATGCGGATTGTTGTGCTTCAAAATCGTCTTGTCCTTGACGTCATCCTGGCCGATAGGGGCGGAGCTTGTAGGGTCATCGGATCAAGCTGTTGCATATTCATACCAGAAAATTCGCCATCAGTATATAAGGCCATAACCCGCCTTCATAAGATTGTAAGCCAGATACACCAGAATCCAGGCACCTGGACTTGGTCCGGTTGGTTTTGGAGCGTGTTATCAGCCTGGGGATGGAGAGTCCTATCTTTCCTAGGTATTGGCCTTCTCATACTATTCAGTTGCTGCTTATGCCTGCAATGTGGACCAGCGATTTGTGGTCTGTGTGCCACATCGTGCATTCCACATCAAGATTTTCATTCAAGATCCCGGAAGAAGAAAGAAGAACAAATGATGCTATATGAACAGATCAATGGATTAATGAAGATTGATATCTCTTGACGGGCAAGTAGGGGACAAGGAGGGAATGTGGAAATATGGATTTTTCTGGTCAGTTATGTCCCCTATCTTGGACCCCAACGGTTCTATGTGCATGTTACAAGTACATGTATGTTCCCTCCAGTTCCAGTTATGAAGACGCAAATACATGTGCGTCCACCGTTAACATGTCCTCTGTTGATCCGCCATGAATGGGCCGGATATTCCATTCCTAAGTACGAAAGGCCACTGCCTTTATATGGTTCACTTATGCCATTTTTACAGTCCAGGCAAGTAGGCCCTGATTCTGTCATCGAACTCTTCTTGCTTTCTGTCTTTGAAGCTCCAGTCCGAGCCTGCATCTGTGACCATGAACTTTGTCTCATTCTCTGCGCGGCTCACGAAGCCTGACATCAGCTTGCTGCCTGCCAAGAACTGTATTTCACCTTCGAAAATTATCTGCTCCGCTCCCTGCCCAATGCATTCCTGTCTAGTAGCTTAAGTAAACATTCTTCCAGCTACCAAGCAAAGGCCCGACTTCTCTGTCCTCATGCAAGTAATTCATGGCCCTGTTACTATGGAAGATTCCGCCCTCGCATCTAGTGTAGACACTTAGACGCTTGTACACGCACTAACAGTCAGTATAGTCAGTATAGAATAAGATTCTACTCTAAGAGACCTCTCTTTTGATAACTTAGTTCTTTAAACATAGGATGTTAGATATGATTTGGGATTAGGTTGACTTGACCCTCCAGACTTCTGTCGCCACATGTAGAGCTAAATGTCAAGTCCCCTTCACCCCCTAGTTGCACGTCAATTACACGTCATGCTGCTGCGCGCGCATATCTGCCAAGTATTTCTGCTGACATTGCGAAATTCTTTCATGTAACCACCCTCTTATGACATCACATCTGATGACGTTCTTTCATCACTCCCAGTTACGCCTATTTTTGCTACGTATGAATATATTATCACCACTATCAATTGTTACGCCTCTTGTATTGGCCTCACTGTAATGCCTATTGTATAAAAGTAATTGATTGTCAATAACGTATGTACTTCACTTCCTGAACCTTCGTGGTGATGGAACCTGGAGCAACCGATTATAATCGACCATTGGAATAAAGCCCATTTAGAACCTCTAATACCACGGATCCTGCCTCTTATTTACTGAGCTATTTTTATTATGTTTCCGTATCAAATTAAGTCCCGGTAATTAAATTATTTACCACAGAGGTGTGGGCTACAGGTCAACCCAAGCACAACTTCAAGAGAGGTTGAGAAGTCAATGCACTTGCAGAAATGCACAGTGACCAGGGGTTCCGGTTCCACACTACACACGAGGGCTGCAGGTCTCAGCTTTGCTTGGGACTCGGGTTGGCCTCTGAGATGTCTGGAAATCCTCTTCCTGGGCTGCAAATACTTCAGAGTCCGGCAGGGGCTTCGATGATGCAGACCGGCAAATTGCTTCATTGGTGCCTGCTAAGCAGGGGAGTCACTCCTTGACCCCAAGGGAGATTTCTTCAGTCCTCTGATCTTGAGCAGAGCGTTGTAGGTCCAGGATTCAGCTTCAGAGTTTCATCCAGAGTAATCTAAAGTCCTAAGGACAGGGTTCCCATACTTATACTAAGGTAGGGGGTTGGACATACTCTGGTGACCCACCTATGGGAGGGATTGGAAAGAGAGGTGGCTACACCCATTTCCTTTGTCCATTTTCGTGCCAGAGCAGGAGCTGGAAGCCCCTGAACCGGTTTGAGCTGGACTATGCACAGGGACACCAAATGTGCCCCCAGTGCAGGAATTCAAAGCACTCTGAGAGTGCTCCCACCCAGCCCCAATACACATAAGCCTGTCTGGAACGTGGTTACACCTCCCTGTGACAGGAAACGTATTGTCCAGGCCTCCCCTGCTGGAGTTTCGGTCAGCAGCAGGAGGCTAGACCCGTGCCTGTGGCTGCAGCATCCATTTTGTGATGCGAGGGCTCTATTAATTTTCTACCAGGTATACCAGTGCTGTCATGTCTCTCCCTCTAGAAGGGTGGGGTCATACTCCAACACCAGTTACTGGTGTGGTGGTATGATTCCAAGGTGTTTGACACCAAACGCGACATGTTTCCGTGCAGCCAGTCCAAAGTTAGCATTTACCATTTGGTTATAATGCACTCAAGAGTATATGGTCAGGCTGCACTACAAACAGCATCAAAGAAGGGTCTCCGAACACTGCAGAGGGGCTCTGCTCATGCAGGGGCACCCTCTCACATAAGAACCAAGCACTCTGCCTTCAGGATTGATAAGGCCTGCCATAGGAGTGACTTATAGGTTTCTATGTGTGTATATACATAGTGATATAGGTAACCTATATCACAGTAAGGGGTTCATGCACCACCTTACCCAGGCTGCTGTAGCAGACCTGTGGTGTCATTTTGGGTGGCATAATACATGCTTCAGCCCCTGGTAGGCCTCTGGGGTACCTATGCCCTGGGTACATATTATACCACATACTAGGGACTTATAAGGGCACCTCAGATCCAATCTGAACTGTACCTAAAGTACATGGAAGCATTTTAGAGAGGAAGCAGCTAGGCTGGGGACCTGATTAGCAGGGTCCCAGCCAGACAAAAGTCGAAAAACAGTGAAACACCAGCAAAAAGTGGGGGTAAACATGTAAAGCAGAGCTTACTCTCCTACAAGTTGTACTTGGTTCTCCAGTTTTGGGTCCACTAGTACTGAGGCCCCAGGACACCAGTGGGTAACACTCCAGTTGATGCGATTGGAGCGCAGTAACCCCTGAGTGCCCTGGTGCCCAGGAAGCCGGGTCTAACAGCGATGATCAGCTTTCAAAAAGGGAATGCTCTGCTTATCAGACAAGCAGTCTGTATGTATATTATAGTCCCCTAAAAATAGAATCTTTGTGACACTGACAGAGATGTTATAATGTTTGTGATGGAGAATATGAAACAGGTATTAGGAGTGGGGATACGTGAAAGTAAATGAAATGTAAAAGTTTTGCCTGCAATAGAGGGTATAGCTAACAGTAGGTGCTGGGAACATTTTAATTAAGCTGGCATAATTTGTGTAATTTTGGGAATTTCGCATTATACTCTGTAAGGAACAGCAACACTAACTAGTCAGAGTGAACCCCAAAGTTACTAAATTAACCTGAGCTCAACCCCCGGTAGCTATGGCACAGAACAGTTAGGGAGATGTGTGAAGCATTTATGCAGTTCTCAAAGAGTAATAAAGTAAAAACACCAAACAATAAAAGCCCCTAATTGTATTATTACATTATAGTACATTTTAATATAAACAATGACACCAAAACATCAAAAATCAAATAAAGGGAGAAAGTGATATGAATTTTTTAAGATTTGGGTGAAAGGGGTGTGTAAAAACACTAAGCACCAATGATTGTCTTTGGAAGTAGTGGACCAGGAACAAACACATGATTTCATGCTGATAACGTTGGAGCGCAGGTTGGATACCCCAAGTGGGTGCATCCTGCTCAAAGATTTTATCTTCTGACTTAGGGCCTAATTATGAGTTTGGCGGTCCAATTGACTGCCAAACCAGTGGTTGCAGTGCACGGGCGGTCCAACTGCCGTATTACGAGTTTGCCGCTGCTACGGCCTGGGATCCGTGGTCCCTCGGCAGTCTTGCAGCGGTCTGAGGCACTGCCAAGAATATTACGAGTTGCCTCACCGCCACAGTTTTCATGGTGGTGAGCCTGCCATGAAAATTGTTGCGGTAAGGAAACTAAGGGGCCCTCAGGACCTGCGGGTGCATGCAGGGGAGCACATGTTGTGCCCCTCGTGAGTATGCAACCCTTGCACGGCACTGCCGTGGGACTGCTAAAGAACCGCCTGCCAGACCAGGAGACAACTCCTAATCTGGGGGGCCATGACCGGATGAGTTTGGCGGTGTGACAACAGGGTGCTGATGTAGCAGCCAGCTGCCACACCGTCAAACTCCTAATCAGGCCCTTAGTCTTTTAATAGAGCTCAAAATCCTTCAGTGGGGGAAGCCTCTAGCTGTAAATGGCAAAGTCTGATGGCACAGGCCTTCTATCCACGGAAGGAGGTTGAGTGCCTGCCAGGGGTGTGTTTAAGGAAATAAGCATCCCCTTCCTTTGTGTCCACTGAAAACCGACTCTCACTGCGCTCAGAGCCAGCCTGGTAGTATGCACCCTGGGTAAAAAAGCATTCCCTTCTTAAGGTCTCCCCTTACATTAAACTATGAATGGTCAAGCTTCAACTCAGCACCTTTCAAGGTAATCGTCACTATCCCCCCGACTCTCCTTCCTGAGTTGATGGGGATCAGATGCCCCACACTCAGTCCATCCTGTCACCAGGCCTAAGCCATTGTTCTGGTAGAAGTTTTCACACTACATTTAGGTAAATCATAGAAGGGGCAGCGCTGACAGGGTACTGCAAATTAGCTTCCAAGAACTTCAGGAAGGGAAATGACAACTTTCTAAAAGTTACCTTTCCTAAATATGTATTCAAAATGTATCTTCATCAATGAATTGGACCTTTAATAGATATGAAAAATGGACTTCATATGGCTATTTTAGCCTTTTCCACCCAAAAGTCAAAAATGTAAGTTTATAATCTGTACTTTGCTACACTACAGCCCTGCCAGTGAAAATAACTTTTGGGGTCTAGTCAGTGGAGTAACATGCCAACTTTATTTTCACACATGTTTCACTTTTAATAAACGGGCACACTACTTTGTGAGTAACAAGTTCGACTTAGGGGTGATTTATTAATATTTTAAATTAGAGTTTCTTGCCTGTCTAAAAGGGTTAGTTTGACAGGTTTGACAGCAGGTTTGTTTTAGCTACTGTAGTCAGGCTACACATCGTACAGGACTTGGTGCATTTTCTACACTAAATACAAGGGACGTATAGGAAAGTTATTTATGTCAACCAAGGAGGGGGAGCACAGGCAATTTACTCCTGTTGAGCAGGGGAAAAGTGCACAGAGTTCTAATGCCAGCAAAAATAGATTCTAGAAAAAGGTGACAAGTCTATGGTGACCATACAGAAAAGGTAGGTTTGCTGTAGACATGTTATGCAATATCCCAAAATTAAGCTAAGTACGCTGTCTTTCAGGGTGATACTATAGTGTGGGAGCATGATAACAACGCAAACAAGCAAAACACGAGTGGACATTGTTATTGGCAATTTTTTGTAATGCAATGTTTGAGCACAAAATGCATCCTCATGTCAAAACTTGACACGAGGATGCATTTGTCACTATAACATAGTATTGCATTATGGATTTGTGTTTACATTTAATTTTGCTGAAATTTCACATAATTACACGAATTTCGCAAACCCATAGTTATTAGATGTTGTAGGAAACTGGCTCTATATATACTACACCAAAATGAGGTATAGTGTGTATAGAGTCCAGGTGACCCAAGAGGTAGGCAGAGGTTAAAGTTAGATAGAACCTTACTCTCTATTTGTGGTAGTGTGGTCGAGCAGTAAGGCAGTATCAGAGGACAGTGTTAAGCATTTGATGTACACACTCAGTCAGCAAATGAATTCACACACTAATGAACTGAACTCTAGGCCAATTGTTTTTGTATAAAAAAATATACTGTTGTTTTATTTTTAGAACCAAGCAAGCCTGGCACAGGTAAGCTTTAAATACTTTACAGAAATAAGTTGCTGATTGTAGAACAGTTTGAAAAGGCAATAGAATTTGTACTTTGTTTGATTTACAGAGGATGCAGTAGGTTGCAACACTTAGCAAATACAGTACATTGAAATAAATAGTATTTTTCAGTAAATTACAGGTAAGTTACTTTTTTTGTTGCTTTTCTAACTCACTGCCGGATACCTAGATTCAGCACTGGGACATTTCCTGCAAACAGGTAAGTAAACACGTTTTGGTTATTTGTGCGATTTTTAAAGAATATTTTTAGGTTTCCAAACATCAGACAGAAACTTTTCACAGAAAAGCAGTCAATGTTATCCTATGGAGGAAAATAGTGTTTACAGGTAAGTTACTTTTGAGATTACTTTTCTTACCCAGTGTAGTCTACCTGGATACTACACTGGGACATCTCCTGCAAACAGGTAAGTAAAATCATTTTTGTTAATTGGTACAATTTTAAAGAATTTCTTTAGGTTTTCAAACTCCACACTTAGAATCTTTTCTCAATGTTATCCTACGGAGGAAAATAGGGTTATCGGTTTGGAGGTAAGTAATCGGTCTCTGGAGTTGAGGTTCTGGGGTCCCCCAGGGTCAGTGATGCACTGTTGTTGCACCCTCAGCGGCACTAGGGTGGCCGGGTGCAGAGTGTTGAGGCCCAATGTTATCCTATGGAGGATGGGGGGCTCCGGTTGGTGGCTGCTGGCAAGCAGGTCACTGGGTTGTGGTAGCAAAGCTCCTAGGCTTTAGGTCAGGGCAAATGGGGAAACAAGGTAGCCCAAAAGGTGCACCCTCTGTGACACTAGGGCGGCTGGGTGCAGGGTGCTGTTTCGAGGTCAGTGCCCTGTTGTTTTCAATGGAGAACCTCCGTTTTGCAAAAGCACTGCAGGCAGGGAGACGAGGGACTTCTTGGTGCGACCACCACTTCGAGAGGGAAGTTGGGAAGTTAGGGGTTAGGCACCGTTGCTTTGGGCACACAAGGCCATCAGGCATCGGTGGCAGAGGTGCCTTTTGAGGTTGGATCTTCCTACCAGCTCCGGGTCACGGTCACGGGGGCCTTCTGGATTTAGGCTGCAGACGTCTCCTGGAGGCTTGAGGCAGGTCAGAGGTTACCGGATCCCAGGTCAGGATCTCCGGGGGGACCTCCTTGTTGTGTTTTTCCACTTGAGCTCAGGCCGGGTTCGGCGGGTGCGGGTGGATTCGCAGTATCCTGCCGGAGCCAGAGGCTGAAGTTTGAACAAATCCGGTGTTCACGGGAGAAGCAGTCTTGGAAGTGAAGGCAGGCAGGTCCTCTGGGGTTTTCAAGGTTGCTGGCTGCAGGACACACTGGGATTTCGCAGGAGCAGGTTCGAGAGGAGACAGGCCGGTAGGGCTGGGGCCAAGTCAGTGGGTGTCGTCCTCTAGTTATCTGGCTGCACGGCTGTTCGGTCCTTTTTCTTCTTTTCTTCTTGTTGTCAGGCTAGATCTGAGGAAGCATGGTTCAGGGTGCCCCCTAAATACTAGACTTAGGGGCGTTACAGGTAGGTAAAGGGCAGGGACCAATGGGTCCCTTCCCTGGAGTGGGTACACCCCTTATCGTGCCACCCCCCAGTGGGAGGGGGGCAGGAGCCTGTCCCTGGTTGGTTGGGTCCCCCAATTCTCAAGATGGCGGAGACTCAGAGTTGTCCTTCACCTTGCCTTCCCCACCCGAGGGGTGGCATTGGCAAAGGTGGGCACACCTCTTTCCCTCACTTGTTTTTCCCACCGGTTCTCCCGCCCAAAGTGGGGGGTAGAACCAGTGGGGACCAGTTGCTGAAAGCAGCAAATGGTCTGGGGAGGCTCACAAAGGCAGCATGCCTTTGAAGCTTCCCCTTCGTGAACCCTGACCATCCTGGGGGAGGAGGCTTGGCACCACGACCCAGAATGTGCATTGTTTCAGGCCCCAGAGAGCAGCAGGCTCTCAACCCAGGATGGTGGTGGTGGTGGCAGCTGAAAGCAGCCACTCAGCCTGGACACTAGTGGTGGGTTAGTTTTCAGAGGCATCTCTGAGATGCCCTCTGTGTGCATTATTCATTAAATCGCACACTGGCATCAGTGTGGGTTCAATGTGCTGAGAAGTTTGATACCAAACTTCCCCGTTTTTAGTGTAGCCATTATGGCGCTGTGGAGTTCATAATGATAAACTCCCAGCACCATAATTTCTTAATGGCAGCACTGCACTTACAATGCCCAAGAATGGACTTGGGCACTGTAGGGGTACAGGGCTCATGCACCTGTACCCTCACCACTGGCATAGTGCACCCAGCTGGAGGGGTGGCGGATCTAGGCCAGGGCAGTGGGTTGTAAGCATGGCACACAGGGATGTCTGCCATGTCGACTCTTCACTTTGTTCTGCACCAAAACGCGCAGCCTGCAAAGGCAGTAAGTGAGTGTAGTGGTACAGGACCTCTAAGGGTGGCACAATAAGTGCTGCAGCCGTCTCTTAGAGGCCTTCTCTGGTCACAGTGCCCTGGGTACCTTTGGTACCATTTACCAGGGGCTGACCAGTGGCCAAAGATGCCAATTGGGTTTGTTTTGGGGAATGAACACATTCTCTGGGAACCTGATTGGCAGGGACCCAGGGCACACCAAGTAAAAGTGCAACAGTAGTCTGGCAAAAAGTGGGGGGGTTACTGCAACAGAAACCCACTTTCCTACAGATGTACAATGAGAGATTTATTAAATACGACAGCTAAATCACCTACAGTATGATTTGGTCGGTCGCATCCAAGAATTTTGAAATGTATGGGAATTGTGATTGCTAGTTCAGGAGCGGAATAATCTTTTAGCCATCTTTCACTAAATAATGCAATATTAATGTTAAGAATGGTGATCAGCTCATGGAATTCAGTATTGTCTTTAACACTCAAGTATGTTTTTAGAAGAATACAGTTTAAGTTTTTTTTTCTGTCTGTTCTGGGATCTTCTAGGAGCGGGTGAGCACACTTAGTCCTGTAAGGAAAGTGGAGAATACCCAGGTTTGAAAGAATTTTTTCGGTCTCAGATTCCAGGATCCAGGAGGATGGTATGTTAAGGGAGAGCAAAAGATCCTTGGAGAATTGCAGTGGAGCAGACGTCCATGGCGTTGTAGGGGCAGGCTTCTGTGCACAATGCACGATCAATGTGTTTGGGGCATGCATTCATGGTCTAGGCCAAAAGGTGAAGGGCTTGAAAACAAGATAGATGGGGCAAACCCTCTGTGCAGCAATGGGACTGAAGAAATACAACATGAGCACAATAAGGCAAACAGGCACGCAGCAATACCTGAACTCTCTCAAGGACTCCTTCTCGATTAAGCACTACACAAAGTAAAAAAACTGAAATGGGCTGTCATGAAAGTCAGAAACACTTTCAAAGGACCACAGGGCACGCAGGGGCTACTGGGCCCAACTTTGGTGATTGAGACCTTTTACTTCTGATGTTCAGTGGCCCGACCTGCTATGGATTCTGAGCAAAGTACCCCTTCTGCACTTACCTCTCAGTGGTAGCTGTGGATTAGTAAAAGACTCTCTCAGGGAGGGAGGGAGGATACAGGTAAGTTAACATGACTTATAACTTAAACTGCATACTGTCCTAGCCATAAATTGCGATTCTCCTATTAACATGACCAGAGAATCTGGATTTCATTAAAGACACGGAGGCTAACATTATGCTTACACTTTTAATTGCGTCACCAGGGCAGCCGCATACATCACAAAG
This sequence comes from Triturus cristatus, assembly GCF_964204655.1. Taxonomy (NCBI): domain Eukaryota; kingdom Metazoa; phylum Chordata; class Amphibia; order Caudata; family Salamandridae; genus Triturus; species Triturus cristatus. The sequence continues at coordinate 988,289,788 of NC_140588.1, read as the reverse complement.
GAAGTATTCCAAATAGAACATTAACAACAGTAAAAGGCATGAGCCCACAGTATTCTGACTCTTTTAAATTGCGAAAAAACAGGATAAGTTCGTTAAAATCCTTTGAACTTTAGTAAATGAAGAAAAAACGTCTTGATGAAACGTAGGACGTCATAGAAGGAAGGACACCGAAGATGGAGAAGAAGAAAAGCTCTAATCCAAAATTCTTTAGAGAGCATCTGCAAAAGAGAGAGAATTAGTGCAAGTATAACAAGAGCAAAAGACTGATGTCAAACAACAATGTATAAAAGACATGAAGAGTATGTCAAGTCAACAATAACAAGTCAAGTCAACAATATCTATAAAATAGAATAATAAACATTAGACTAATTTCTATAGAAGCATAACAACCTCCAAAGGGAAAGAGGAGGGGGGGATAATGTTAGCCTCGGTGTCTTTAATGAAATCCAGATTCTCTGGTCATGTTAATAGGAGAATCGCAATTTCATTACAAGACCGGAGGCTACCATTATGCTTGTTGGTAGCTTTGTAATACTACGTCAGACACATGCGGGATAGGTTTACAGTAATGATGAGCAAAGGTCCGAGCATTAGACCAATCAGCAGCCTTGAGGATATCGTCCAACTTACCTCCGGACCAGAAAGTCTTACTGGCCATAGCGCCTCTGATAGAGTGGGGTTTAAAAATATTAAGGTCGATACCTGCTAGGTTCATCACAATTTTAACCCATCTAGAGATAGAACTGGAAGAAACAGGTTTGTGTGGTTTAACGAAGGAGATGAGCAACTGGTTCGCAGTAGGAGGTCGAAGAGAATTCATTCTAGAGTCGTATTCTTTCATACAGTCAACCACACAGAGATTGGGATAATCATCAAAACGAGGGTAAAAAATAAAATTGGACATGGTCTTTGTTCTTCTGAAGAGCTCAAAATTTACTCCGAACATGTTATAAGATCTATTAGATATCTCCAGAGCCTTGACATCAGAGACTCTACGACTGGAAATTAAGCAAAGTAAGGTAGCCAGTTTAATAGAAAGTTTTTTATTGTCTAAGAGAGTATTAATAGGCCAATCTGAAAAAAGGTCAAGGATTAGGTTCACATCCCAGAGGGATTGATATCTGGGTCTAGGAGGTCTTCTGAGTCTGATACTTTTAAGGACCCTGCAAATAATTGCGTTTTTACCAATAGTCTTACCGTTGACGAGGGAGTGGCCAGCGGAGATGGCAGATCTATAACAATTGATAGATCTATAACTAAGGCCTCTTTCAAATTGTTCCACCAGAAAATTGATTATGTCAACGATAGGTGCCTGAACGGAATCCAGATTCCTTTCCAAGCACCAACGAACCCAAGATTTCCAAATGTTGTTGTATCGGTAGTGTGTGCCAGGGGCCCAAGATTCGCCAAGGAGAGTTGAAGCTGTTGACGAAAGTCCTGAGAGATCATTGGATCTCCTGACACTCTCCAGGCAAGAAGGTTCAGTTTCCCTGATTGAACCATGGGGTGAAGATGACCGTCTATGTCTGTAAGAAGGTCCGCAAGGAAGGGAATTAGGAATGGAAAGTCGTAGCTCATCTCTAGGGCAGTTGGGAACCAGGCTTGAGAGGGCCAGAAGGGAGTGATTAACACGATTGAGCATTGGTGGAGTCTGACTTTCTGAAGCACTCTTTGAATCATGGAAAAGGGGGGAAAGGCGTAGCTGTTTCTGCCTTGCCAAGGTTGGAGGAAGGCATTCACTGCCAGAGCACCCGGGTCTGGCATCCAACTGTAATAATTCACGATTTGGAAGGTTAGTCTGCTGGCAAAGAGGTCTAAATCTAGAGGTCCCCAGTAGATGTTGAGGGAATTGAAGTCGGAGACATTGAGTTTCCAATCGCTGAAGTCCAGAAGGAATCTTGAGTTCCAGTCTGCCGATACATTGGATTTGCCTGGGAGATATTCGGCTCTTAAGGCGATTTTGTGTTCCAAGCAGAACATCCAAAGTTTCTTGGCAAGATTGGAGAGGTCGGCAGATTTGGTTCCACCTAGCCGATTTATGTAGGCGACGGCGGAGATATTGTCCATTTTTAGGATGATAGACCTGCCCTGAATGAATTGTTTGAAACTCATCAAGGCGTAAAGACCAGCTGTCAATTCCAGAAAATTTATATGATGTAAGGATTCTTCCAGAGACCAAATTCCACCAGTGTTCTGGCCTTGAAAGCATGCTCCCCAGCCATGAAGGCTGGCATCTGATTCTAAAACGAATTCTGGAGTTGAGCCAAAAATTACTTTCCCATTCCATGCCTCTAGGTTGTCTAACCACCAGGTCAGTTCTACCTTGGCCTCCTGGTCTAGTGAGATAAGGTCTCCGTACCAAAGGCCCGATTGAAGGGCCCTTGCTTTTACCCTCTGAAGTGCGAGGTAATTTAGAGGGCCTGGGAAGATGGCTTGTATCGAGGAGGAAAGGAGACCTAGTAATCTGGCTAGTTCCCTTAGGGGAAAACTCTGAAGTTTTAGGATATGTCTTATTTCTTTTTTTATTTTGGTTATCTTTTTTGGAGGAAGGAGTAGTAGACAACTTGTGGTATCTACTGAAAAAACAAGGAATTCTAGTTTTTTTGAAGGTGAAAGGATGGATTTTTCTCTGTTTATAATAAACCCCAAGTTTTCCAAAAGGTCCATCACAGTATTTAGATCTTGGAGAATTTGACAATGGTCCTGAGAGAGGATAAGGATATCGTCTAGATAAAGTATCATGCGAATACCTTTTTATCTTAAGCACGAAGCGATTGATCTCATTACCTTGGTGAAACACCAGGGGGCTGAAGAAAGTCCGAAGGGGAGGGCTTTGAATTGGAAAAGATGGTTTTTCCAAAGAAATTGAAGGAAGGGTTGGTGAGTTTTGGCCATAGGAATCGTGAAGTAGGCGTCTTTTAGGTCTAACTTTACAAGCCAGTCGTCTTTTAGAAGTAAATCCCTCAGAAGGTGAATTCCTTCCATCTTGAAGTGTCTGTAGACAAGGAATTTGTTGAGGGCTCTTAAATTTATGACGGGTCTCCACCCTTTGTCTTTCTTCTTGACAAGGAACAGGGTGCTGATGAATTTGAGCATCTCTAAGGGGACTTCTACTATAGCACCCTTTTGAAGCATAGAGGAGATCTCCTCCTCTATAATCTTTTCCTGATCTAGGGAAAGAGGCATTTCTTTTGGGAAAGAAGATTGGTAAGGAGTTTGGATAAAGTCTATCATGAATCCCCTCACGGTATTTAAAACCCATGGGTCTTGTGTAATCAACTTCCAGTTGTTGAAAAAGAGTTTGAGTCTTCCACCCACTTTGGGGATAGGGGGGTGAGGAGAAAAGGTAGAAATTGTACTCACTTTGGTTGCTGTTGTCGGTAGATGCTCCGCGGGATCTGAAGCTTCTTGAGCGAAACCCTCTTCCTCTTTGCGGAAAGAATTGGGGAGTGTTTGGGTTGAAGAAGCCCCTTCCGCCATATCCTCTTCCTCTAGGATAGGGCCTTCTGTTGAATCGGCCGGAAGACTGGCCCCGTCTACCGGCCCTTCCGAAAAGGTTATTAGAGTTAAACACTCTCTTCATATTCTGATGTGCTTTATCTAGGGCTGTGAAGGTAGAAACGTATTTCCCTAGGGTCTTAATCAGGTCTTCCCCGAAAAGCAAGCCTTTAGGGTTTGCAGATGGCTCTTTGTCTGCTAGATCACTGAGCTAATTTTGGTGAGGACCACTCTTCTCCTCTCAGAATTCAGGCTGGCATTTGCGTTGCCTAAAAGAACGAGGGCTCTTTGACTAAGACCTCTAATGAGTTCTGTGTCGAGGGGAGTGCCATTAATATGGCTTTCTTCCAAAATGTCGATGATTCTTGCCAGTGGGCCCAGGATGTCAAGGACCCTATCTTGGCAGCCTTTTAGAGATCTCTCCATACCTTTCCTAGGGTCTCTTCCCAGCTTGAAAAGATACTTTATGAGTTCTGGGTCGAGATTTGGCGTTTGAGAGGCTTTATCTCCGATGTTGGGTCGGCAACATTCCGCTCTTAGCAGGTTTCTAGCGTCCCTGTCAAGCGGGTTTCTAAGCCATTTATTAATGAATTTACCCACATGATCGTGAGGGATCCATTCTGAGCTCCTCGGATGTTTGATGTTGAGAGGAGAGAACATCTCTTGGCCTAGAGGGTCCAGGATGGTATCTTTGGAGGAGTGAGTGAGGTCGTCGTCTAGAGAACTAAACTCTAGATCATCGTGGTCTAAGTCAAGGACATATTCGTCAGGTGAATCAGAGGCATCGTCAAAGTAAAGATCATCATCATCATTATTGTTATCAGTGAGGATACCATTTTGAGCACTTGGATATTTTGTGCCGCGGGGGACACCTTGATATTTTGTGCCGCTTGGGACACCTTTATGCGTTGTGCCGCTGGGGACACCTTTATATGTTGTGCCGCTAGGGACACCCAAGGAAAAGGAGGTATGGTGGCCTCTTGTAAAAGTAGAGGTACTAGGACCTCCAGTGCTCTTCGGGAAAAATTCTATGTTTTTGCATTTTTTTACTCTTTTTCCCGTTATATTAGTGAGATCTTCGTTAGTATGTTGGTCTGTGGTAGTGTCCTCGTCGGATAGGAAAGATCTTTTAGAAGTAATAACTTTGGACAATGTTTCCAACATACAGGATCTCATCTCCTCATGGATGATGTCTTTAAAGGTCTCATTGTTAAAATTGGGGGTAGGAGCGCTAGCCTCAGCTTCGTCCGAGTCAAAGTCAGACATGGTAGAAGTAAATTATTCTTCACTTTTTTTTTTTTTAATATGTGTTAAATAAATAAATAAATAAATAAATCTAATTTCACTCTCTCCTCCTTTTTTTTTATTTTTTATGCTTAACGATAAGGTAAAGGTTAATAGTAGCTGTAAATAATAATTGGTAAGTAAAGGTATTTTTCCTATGCTTAAAGCAGGCAAGGGATCAGAAGGAAAACTGTCCCGAAGGTCAACCGTCCTCCTCCGGTGATTGAAATGCGCTCGAGCGCGATCACCGAAGGTTATTTCCTCGTCAGTTACCATGGAGCTAAGACGCATAGGAGGCTGAAGCAAGGGCAGCCGGAAGATTCGAGGAATGTTCCCTGGCAACGCGACGACGCTAGCGTCGCGTTGCCAAGGTTCATTCCTCGGATGTGAATGGGACGGTGAAAATCGGCAAACAGGATTAAAACGCGCATGAGTTGAGGCAAAATTTCACCAAGCGAAGTCGGGTAGGGAACGCTAATCGTCCGGTCAACGAGCGGAAGGACGCGTGATCATCCTCCCACCTCCGTAAATTGGAGGTAGAGAGACGGCAACGAAAGGAAAGAAAATGGGGGGTAAGTCCCAGAAACGAAAAGGATGCGAAGGGAAAGCGTCCGAAGGACGCGTTGTTGGGATGAAAGGGAGAATAAACCAGTACAATCTCAGTAACTGTATGAAATATAACGATAGGCAATGTAACACAATATGCTATGTAAGAAGTTCAGATACATAGAATAATAACGAAAGTAGAAACCAAATATCAATAGAATACAGTTAAAAATGTAGTAAGAGAGAGAAAGTAAAGGATAACTTATCTGCCTGGAGCCGCATTTAAAAGAGGCAGAATACTGAGGGCTCATGCCTTTTACTGTTGTTAATGTTCTATTTGGAATACTTCCTTTGTGATGTATGCGGCTGCCCTGGTGACGCAATTAAAAGTGTAAGCATAATGGTAGCCTCCGGTCTTGTAATGAAATCAGTGTCCAAATACTTGCTTTTACATGAAAAAGTATTTTATTTCTAATGCTACACTTGCAAAGGAATAACAATACTCATATGCAATAGCAAACTCCCCTTGAGGTTGGGGCTCTAGTAGTTCTCAGGAAAATCCCTGTCCGACCATCTATCTTCTAAAGTGTATGGGGTTATTCCCCATTCACTGGTGGACACATCCAGGAGTTGCGTACACGTAATGTTGTGTAGTTCCCCACTTTCCAGTAGATACTGCATATTTGTTGCGCAACATAAACATAGGTATGGTGCTAGACTGATTCCATGCACCCCGCAGGATACGTCATCCAAGAAACCAGCTAGCCCACAGTGACACCATAAGCACCCCCAAACCTAAAGAGGTAGCAAATGGTTTAGCAACCACAGAACATGACACCCCTGAGCTCTCCCGGGGATAGTGGTACCAGATCTAGAACCCTTTCACTCAGTCATTAGAGCTCTCGTTCTCTCAGAGAAGTATACAAGAAATACACAGGGGGGCTTTTTCAATATCTATTAAACCATTGTGATTCTTGTACAAAGTATATGCGCTGCAATGATCAATAGACAGAAGCAGATGGAATTGATTAGCAATAGCAGGACAGTGAACAGAACGAAAAGTTACACATATGCAGGCATATAAAACAATATATAGGTATATATACATAATGTACTCCTTCTACACGTTCCCTAGCCTAAATGCCCAGGGTGTGTGTATGAATTCCGCCAGGCATCCCCACTGTATGATTCAACCCCATTACCTTAAGGGAAAGAATGTAGGTCCCTGTCATAATCATAAGTTGGACATCCCTCGCTGAGGGATCAGCTAAGAGCTGGGCTGAAGTTTCAGCATGCAATGACGTCGCAAATGACAGCACGAGCTCATTTGCCTAAAAAGGAAAGCATCCTTGCCTTGGGCCGAGATTCTAGTCAGGAAGCCATTGTTTATATACTATAGATAGCTGTGTCCCGCATGGATGAAACAAACAATCATATTTGCATAAAGAATGTATAGACCTTGCAAAATTGTGTCAAAAGTCATTGTGTGAGAGTGAAGGCAACTTAGGAGAAACCTCATATGTATATAAAATGACCATGTTTTCCTCTAGGCCTAACTGGGACACATGACAATAGGCCATACTCAAGAGTTCCCATTTAACACTTTAATCATTAGTCAAAAGTGTTCATGGTGCCAATGTTAGAAATTAGGTTTCTGGTTGGCAGAGGTATGCGCCCTGTCCAAGCAAGAACCACAGTCCTAGTCAGGGTAAGTCAGATACACACCATAAATTAACCTGTGCTCACCCTCTTGTAGCTTGGCACAAAGCAGGTAGGCTTAATTTAAGAGGCAATGTGTAAAGTATTTGTGCAGCACTTCAAACAATAACGCAGTGAAAAAAACACCAAAAAGATTCCACACCAGTTTAGAAGAAGGGGTCATGGGGAGGCGTGACTAGCGCCCACGGATGATGGCGGCGTCTCTGTGACTCGCACGGTGACGGGGATGAGGACGAGGGAATTAGCGATGTTCCGCTAATGAAGTGAACCGCAAAACGGAACATACGGCTGTCGGAATCATGGTGGCAGACAGCAGAGGTCTTTCCCAGGTGCGAAAGACCCTTATCTTCACACGGTCTGCATTCTTCTTTTTCTTTTCCCTCGGAGTACTGCGGTGCCACAATTTTGTATTGCCAGCAGACTGAGGGGAGCTCCCTGTCATACGTGGATATCCCTCTTCAGACTCTCCCCTTTGGCCTACAATCTTCACTTTCGCTCACATTGAGTAGTTGGCAGCAGCACCATAAGAATGCAGACAGCTCCATGAAAGATTTTCTACACCCGGTTTGCATGTGATGCCCGCCATTTTGTGTTGCTCGTGGACCGAGAAATTCTTCTCGTACATGGATATTCCTCTTCATGCTCCTTTTTCTTATCCATACGCTTCCTCTTCACTCATAATAAATAGTTGGCACACGCATTACAACAAAGCAGGCAGCTTCATGAAGGTTGTTTTTTTCTGAAGTGTGACTAAGGTTTCCATCTCTATATCTAGTGCCAACCGCCATTTCGTCACATCCTACAACTCTGAAATGATTTTTCCTGCAATGCCCGTGTTGTTTTCTCAATTTAAATAGATGCTCATCTGCATGGGCTAAGCTACGTTATTTCCACATTTATATTGGTATCATGGAATCCAAGCAGGCTCTCATCATAACGGTGCTGTTTGTTTCTGCACTTGGTTTCTCTACTCTTTTTTATTGATACTTTTGGCTTGCAGGCTATCAGCTACATATCCCATTGCTTTTTCTTTTGGTTGTCTAATGCCTGCATAATTTACCAGCTGCATACGTAGAGACTCTCTTGTGTTACCCAATACTTTTCTATGCTCAATTATTAAGCATGTTCCTGACAAATACTTGGAATTTTTTTATGGTACTACATATAGGCTGTGATTCTGCAATACATTTCCTCTAGTTGAAGGTTTATGTGCTGTAATTTACGAAATTTGATATCACCAGTACCAACGGTCCCACTCATCCATCTGAGGTTTTGAGGAGATTCCGATTCAGGCGACCCCACCTCTGGGCAGACTGAAATCAGTAAGGTCATTGGTGGTGCGTACAAATCGCTCTTTGGCTACTTGTTCAAATCGATACGCTTAGCTTGTTATAATGGATGATTCCTTGAACTCCTCTCCTTAAAAGTGATTCTGCTTCTTCTTCTGCAGTCACCAAAATTTCAACCAAACGATTGAAAAAAGATCCTCCCTCTCCGCCAAAACCACTCACGTCAGTTTCAATGGATCTTCTTTTGGAAGGGATTAGCGCATTGCACCCATTTGTAGAAGAAACAAACTCCAAAATACACGTCTTAACAGATGGATGGGCAAAAATGGAGGAGAGAATCACAAAGGTTGAACACAGTGGGGAATCCTTGGGTTCGACCTGTACTTAAGTCGGAGTACTTAAATCTCAGATTACGTCCCTACAGAAGCAGATTGAAAACATTGAAAATAGGAACAGACGGAATAATCTGCACATATATGGTTTACTGGAAGGCTCGGAAGGTTCTGACCCTATAACCTATTTTAAAACGTTCCTGCCGACAGTACTAAATTTACCAGATACCATCACCCAAAACATTCAATGTGCCCACAGACTGGGCCCTCTTCATCCGACATCATCTAGCATGCGTAAACCAAGAGGAGTCATACTCTATTTTCTTGAATACACCAATCTTCTTAAGGTTTTATCCGCATTTAGGTCCTTGAAACGAATTTCATCTTCAGGTAATCAGCTTTTTTTCTCGCAGGACTATGCAAAACCCACAGTGGACAGACACAAGGAATTTCTAGCCATGAGACCAGCTCTACGCTCTATTGGTGCGAGATTTGGCTTATTCCATCCATGCCTGATCAAAGTGACCTTCAATAATAATACCATCACTTATGAGGATCCGATCCAGCTTAAAAGTTTCCTTAACTCACAATGCCCGGAAAAGATGGATTTCTCCAATTCCCGTTTTAAAAGAACTCTCTCTTGGACTGACTCTGGGTTACAGCCTTTTGCACTCATTTTGTTTTATTTCTCTTATAGTTCATAGAATGTTCACCAGTTTATAGAATGACTTGTGTACCTCATTGAATCTTATAGTGTTCCACAATGCAATTTAGTATTCCTATTCTCCAAAAGTTAAGCTAAAGAGTTTTTAGTCCAATTCTGTTTAAATTGGTCTAATCAATTTTTTTCTTCCCACAGGTTCCTGCTCTGTTTTTTTTTACCTATTTGTCTTGTTGTCGCTTGTCCTAATGTCTTCCCCTGCCTCACCTCGTGAAGTCTGGACGTGTCATTGTTCCATGTGGCCTCACCCCCCCACTCAAAGGCAAAGTCTTCCCCCTCGTATTATTTCTAATAGCAATTTCTTCAACTTCTTCCTTATCTTTTATCTCAAACTTATTTCATTTTACTATTTCACTCTACCTTTTTTCTTTCTCACTACTATTTTTAACAACAAATTCTCTTTTTCACACTTTCTTTCTATCCTTTGTCTCTAATTCATCTCTGCACATCACCTCATTTTGCACACTTTTTTTCTCATCTCTTGTTCTTTTCTCCCATTTTTATTACCGTGATTTATTCTTATCTTATTATTCTCTTTTGAATCGCACACATAGGTGCCGATTCCGATCCGTTAAAAAAAATTTGCATACGACTCGTATCCGTATATTTTTACGTACGAATCGTACAAGTGCCCTACAACCGGCGAAGTACGATTCGTACGTTAAAAATACATACGAATAGCGTCGGGAAAAGTGTATGAGATGGAGCTGGACATTTTTACGTGCAAATCGTTAAACAGAAGTCCGAGCGCGCAAGTACGATCCGTACCGCCCGTCCGAATACACAACCGCATGTAAAAGGCCCCATACGGAGCAAATGCAGTAGCACACATGTACCCCCCTCCGCACCGTACCCCAGGCGCGTACCCCAGCCCCGTACCTGTACGCACCGTACCCCAGGACCGTACCCCAGCCCCGCACCTGTACGCGCCGCAGCCCAAGCCCGTCTCCCAGCCCCGTACCTGTACGCACCATACCCCAGGCCCGTACCCCAGCCCCGCACCTGTACGCGCCGCACCCCAGGCGCTTACCCCAGCCCCGTACCTGTACGCACCGTACCCCAGGCCCGTACCCCAGCCCCGCACCTGTACGCGCCACAGCCCAGGCCCGTCTCCCAGCCCCGTACCTGTACGGACCGTACCCCAGGCCCGTACCCCTACATCACCACAACTATGGTGGTACGGGCCGTACACACACTCTGAGGGCGTGGGTACGGGCCGTACCCCTACGCCACCCCAACAATGGTGGTACGGCCTGTACACACGCTCTGGGGGCGTGAGTACGGGCCGTACCACCCTTTTTGGGGTGACATAGGGGTACGGCCTGTACCCACGCTCTGAGGGCGTGGGTACGGGCCGTACCACCATTGTTGTGGTGACGTAGGGGTACGGCCCGTACCCACGCTCTGCGGGCGTGGGTACGGGCCGTACCACCATTGTTGGGGTACGGCCCGTACCCACGCTCTGAGGGCGTGGGTACGGGCCGTACCACCATTGTTGGGGTGACATAGGGGTACGGCCCATACCCACGCCCTCAGAGCATGGGTACGGGCCGTACCCCTACGTCACCCCAACAATGGTGGTACGGCCCGTACCCACACCCCCAGAGCGTGTGTACAGGCCGTACCACCATTGTTGGGGTGACGTAGGGGTACACGTGGTACGACCCGTACCCACGCTCTGAGGGCGTGGGTACGGGCCGTACCACCATTGTTGTGGTGACGGGACGCGTCCACTTCCGTTGTGGCGGGACACAGGGCTTGGTGGACACGCCCCCCGAAGTGACCAGACCCTGGAGGTACTGTATGTACATGATATATGTGGTATAATTTGGGTAGGGGTTAAGTTGCATGCCCCTCGCCCCCCCTTTGACTATGGGTGTTGTTCTGACCTTCTGCGGTGTCTGCGTCGGTTTCTGTGCACCAGGTCGTAGGCTAGGAGGGCCGGGATTACACGTAGGATGGGGTCCATGGCTGTCCATCGCGTACAGGAGCTCCTTCTTTGCGTCGTCCTCAATTTCCCGGGAGTTTTTGGCTGCCGTAAAAAATGAGCCGTGCGGAGTGACATAGGCACGAATCGTACTTGCTGGTCCATAAAACGCTGCCTGACTCCGTCCGGCCGTCACGTACGCGATGTCCCGGATCGGAATTGTGGGTATTTTTTAGCCGCACGTAGTTTTGTACGAATCGTACGGAAATGGTATTTCTGTACGAATCGTACTTGCTGGTTTGTAAGGAGGATTTCCCGGGTACGAGTCATACGGAGAAAACGCTCCGTATGACCATTCGTACCCGGGTTTTACAGGATCGGAATCAGCACCATAATGTTCTTTCTCACCTTACATTGCATTCGTCACATGTAAATTTATTTTTTCACTCGTCTTCATTTTTTTCTTGCAAACTTATTCAATGTTGTCTATCATTCTTCCTTCTATCATTTCTCTCTTCTTTTCTTCCTTTATCTTTTCAATTCATTTCACATGGTTTTTATATTTCTCATCTTCGTACTTAATAGAAAGGTTGTTCGATTGGTATTACTGGTTGCTATAATTCTTGTTTCCGTAGTTATTTTAAAAATTACTCTAATGGCTTTTACAACTCATATTTTGTGTTTATTATTCACTTTATATGTCAATCATATATTTATCAAATGTCTTTCATATTACTCAATATATGTTTTCTATCTGGAATTATTCATGTTATGAACGGTTCAATTGAATTTTCATTTTACTTGATTCATATATGTTCCTAAAAATTGTCACTTGGAATGTCAGAGGCTTAAATTCCCCTATTAAAAGACAGCGAGTTCTTTCTCACTTATCCAAATTGGATGTTAACATAGCTTTGATACAGGAGTCACGTCTTACTGAAAGCGAATCACTAAAGCTTAAAAGGAATTGGGTAGGTGAAATCTTTTTCTTACCGGGAGATGGTAAAAGAAATGGTGTCATAACCTTCTGTCATAAAGCACTGAATGCCAAACTCGTGTCACAGGACTCAGACAATGAGGGCAGATGGTTGCTCACCAATCTTTTGATAGGAAAAACTCCCATATCCTTATTTAACATATATTCTCCTACCACTGGTGATGTCCCGTTTTGGACCCGCATATCCCAGCTACTCTTACAATATCCCACAGAAAACCTCATTATTGCAGGTGGTTGTAACCAAGTGATGGATCCCTACCTTGATCGGAATTCCAAGGTTTCCTTCATCCCAAATAAACCACACAAAGCTTTTTTGCGCACTATTGAACAGAGAATACTGGTTGATGCCTGGAGACTTTGCAACTGTTGCCTTACACCAATATGAGGGTAGTACTTTGGGTGCCACATGGGATCAACAGGACCGCGATCCGTGAGACAGACACATATGATCCATTTTTTACGTATGACAAAATAATCAGCATTAGGGATCCAGACAACAGTACAGTTGGGCACTCAGAGCAGGAGGACATGTCTTCAGACATGCTGAGGACTTTTCTGTCACAACATGGGCAAATCATAAAATTAGCAAAATGCTTTAAACGATTGCTAAGGTCTCATAAGCAAGGTAGGAGAGGCAGGCCGTTTGTGCAGCAAGGAAACAGAAAAAAGACATGAGCAAAATAAAAGATGAGTGGCATAGTGCTGCACCTATGAAAACATCCCTCCCCCCCCCAAAGCTCCCCATAGTAGAAGATGTGTATGGGTACACCTAATTCCATAGGAAAAGTGCCAGGAGAAGCCCAATGATGAAGCTTGCCACCCACTGGGGTTGGTGAGGGCTTTCGTCCTTAAACATGATGAGTCCCCACCGCTAGCACCCCCTACTTATTGTGTTGTTTCCCCTGCATAGTAGAGACAGTTAGTTTTGGTATGTTTTGTTGACACTTCCTATTCTAATCACAACATCGGACAATCAGTGGCTATAGAGGTCCACCAGAACAGAATTATTTTAGAGGCACAATTTAATCTTCTATAAATGTACTGTGACTGGCCTTAGCCAGCGCAAGTAGTCAGTCACATGAGGTTTACCAACTTAACACCTCTAGGTTCACTCTCAACATTTAAAGGGCTGTTCCCTTGGACACCAGCTTCGCTTCAACTTCATAATCAGGAAATCTTGAGGACCAATGATTCTGATAACTTAGCTTTGGGGTCTCCCCAATTATTTGACCACCTTTGATTTTGTCCTCCAGGATCAAATCAAGTTCATGAACTGACCAATGGCACACAGTGAGATGAGAATATTCCTCATGTATGTGAATGACAATGTCTGAAACCAGTGGCCAAAAGGGACTGGTCATGACAGTATGTCAAGCCAATGGCTGAAAAAGACTGATCTACAAAAGCAAACAAACATTGAAGGAGGCGGACCCAAAGCCTACTCTATGCAAGATGTAAGCATTAGGTCCAGCAGACAGTTGCACTGTCAAACCAGATCTAAAAAAGAGGCACGACTCAGCCGAAAGCAGTGTGACCCAGTCCATGACTGAATTTGTTAATTAAACGAAACAATTGAGTTGTTTATGACATCTGAAAAGAGGATTGCGTTTCTCCCTAAAAGTGCCTTCAACACTATCATAAGTGCTGTGAAGTGGCTGACGATCACAAGCCAGTGCTTTATAAAACTTTTAAAACAAACACATAAATAAATAAGTGTGGATAGTTTGGGATTTGGCTTGTATAAACTCCAAGTTGCTCATATGTGAAAACATTTTTACAAACATAAATGTAAAAAGTAAGTATTTTTGAATGCCTTGCTCTGTAGCTATCTGTTTCTACTAATTTGCCCATAGTGCATAATTTATCACTCACAGACAGTGTATGATTGTAATTCCGAGAGTACTTCTTTCCGCCTGTTTGATTGTGCTGGTTAATGTAACAAAATCTCAACTAAAGGTTTATTTTAAAAAGTGAGCATTTATGCATGAGCAAATATTTAGCAGAAGTGCACTTTAAAACTGTGTTTTCTCTTTTTTCCTTTGAGCGCTTTTCTTTCTGGGGAAACCGCACTAATTTGATGGATGTTCGCCCTTCGTTCCCATTCTGAATAAACATTTATTCCTGCACTTTATAAGAGTACATTTCTCACCACATCCTGTGAGAGGGAAAGTACCTGCCACAGTTGTGTAAATAGCCACAAACTTACAGGTCACCTGCTTTCAAACGGATTCCTGCACTGAAACACCTACTCTCCACATGTGTGCACAGGTGTGCTCACATGCAAATTCACCACCAGTAAAATACTACTTCGGCCTAAAAGAACAAGCATATGAAGATGTGTGTGCAAATGTGTTTGCGACTGAGGCTCCGATCATGTTTTCATGTTGATCACTGCATTCTGCCTTGTTGTTTTTGCTCTAATATTAGTCCTGCGTGGTAGTACTTGCTGTTTTGTGTTTGAAGAGTTTTTTGAAGGAGGCAGGGTTTTAGGGCTCAGAGTGGGGGGGGGGGAAGGGTAGGGTTGGGATAGGTTTAAGGGCTGGGGATGGGTTGGGGTTGTTTTTAGGGGTGGGGTCAGTTTTAGGACTTAAGGTGGGGGGTTGAGGTAGTATTTTTAGACGGGGCAGGGCTTTAGGGCTCATGGCGGGGCAGGGTAGTTTAAAGGGCAGTGCGTGAGTATGTTTTAGGGCTCAGGGCAGGGGGAGCTGCGATCAGGGTAGTTTTTGGTATGGGGCAGGGTTTTAGGTCTCAGGCAGTGGGAGTGGAAGGGGCAATTTTAAAGGCAGGGCGGGGTCGGTTTTAGGGCTCAGGGCATGGGCTTTGGGGTAGTTTTTTTTTAAGAGGGGCAGGGTTTTAAAGCTCAAAATGAGGGGGAGTGGGGTTGGGGTAGTTTTTGGTAGGGGCCAGGGTTCAAGGCCTCAGGGCGGGGGGGGGAGGGGAAGGGATAGTTTCAAGAGCAGGGCGAGTACGGTTTCAGGGCTCGGGGAGGGGGAGATTGGATTTTAGGGCTTAGGGTGGGGAGGAGAGTTTGGGAGTAGTGGTAATTTACTACACGTATCCCTTTCGCAAACATGCCTTAACAACAAAATTTGTATTAAAGTGGTTAAGTCGCATTATTGTTCCAACCGCGTTGTAGAGGTACGCGTGGTTCAGCCATGTGTGCTTTTGACATCTAGCCTCCATTAATGATCCCCGTGGACATTTGGGGGACTTTCATCTTAAGCACTGTGTCCCTACCATGATGAGAGGCTCCCCAAGGATATCCTGGAGACTCGACATGTTAATATTGATGGTGTACTCTTACTTTGTGGATACATGCCCATTGCCCACATCAGTTGGTGGAAATAACACCAAATGCCTCTGAAGTCCCATCGACTCTCCACTAATAAAGTGACTGGTGCAGTACACAACCACTTTGGTGAAGAAATCTCCACCCCCTGGTTGGGACCTCAAAACCCAGTAGCACTGACACAGCCAGTGTGGCTCAGGACGCTTATCTGCAACTCAGGAGGGTGGAAATGACACGAGCAAATCTGTAAGACAGCCTGTTGATTTTTAATCTAGATCATGAGGTGGTCAAATGATTACTTTCTTTTAGTCAAATGGGTGATTGGCAAAGTTGCATCGCAGTCCTGTCTTTGTGTAGCACCCGTGATGCTGCAGCAAAAAGAGGGTTGGTCAGAAACATTTGCAGGAATCCTTCCTTATCAATATTCATGTGGCCAGATTCCATCTGTGAATCCTTGTGACAGACTTGGAGTGCAGAAACTAGTGGCTGCAGAGGCCAGAAGATCTCCATCTCTAAAGTCACATTCTCAAAGTGCGGGTATTATAAGGGGCTGCATGGGGCCTGCATGGGGCTGCAAGCAGTGGTCCATTGGACCGCTGCATATTCCCCCAGTGCCCAAAGCTGTCAATGAGAGAGTGGAAACTGTCCCCTGCACACTGCTACCACTGCATGAATGGTCACCACCCAACTGAGAAGGGCAAAGGAAACTGTCCCTCGCAGACAGCTTCCACTTCATGAATAGTCACCACCCATCTGAGAAGGGCAAAGAAAACTGTCCCTTGCAGACAGCTTCCACTGCGTGAATGGTCACCACCCAACTAGGAAGGGCTGTGGAAGCTGTCCCTCGACAGTTTTCACTGTGTGAATGGTCACCACCTAACTGAGAAGGGCAAAGGAAACTGTCCCTCGCAGATAGCCTCCACTCTGTGAAAGGTCACCACCTACCTGAGAAGGGCAGTGGAAGCTGTCCCTCGACAGCTTCCACTGTGTGAATGGTCGCCACCTAACTGAGAAGGTCAAAGGAAACTGTCAGTCGCAGACAGCTTCCACTCTGTGAAAGGTCACCACCCACCTGAGAAGGGCAGTGGAAGCTGTCCCTCGACAGCTTCCACTGCAGGAATCGACACCACCCAACTGAGAAGTGCTGTGGAAGCTGTCCTTCACACATCGCATCCACTGTGTGAATGGTCAACACCCAACAAGGAAGGGCAGTGGAAGCTGTCCCTTGACAGCTTCCAATGTGGGAATGGTCACCACCCAACTGAGAAGGGAAGTGGAAGCTGTCCTTGACAGCTTCCAATGTGGGAATGGTCACCACCCAACTGAGAAGGGCAGTCAGTCGATAACCCTTCAATGCTTTGCGAGTGCCACTGTGGTTGTAAACCCTTGGTACATTCCTTGTGAATCACACGTAATAAAACAACACACAACCCCTCTGTGGTGTCTCCTTTTTGTTGTGAGTGCAATTGTGAGGTATCTTGAAATGGCATTTTATATGTTACAATTAGTTTTTTCTTCCTTGTCAAGCTTTGCACTTCTGCAAGAGCAGCTTTGAGAGGGAGAACATCTTCAACACATCGGGGGATGTCGTTCTCTATCTTACCCCACAGATCCCGAAACTGCATTTAGCCCCCACAGGATGGAAGGGTGATGAGGAAAGACCAGAAATTGAAGATCATTAATTGCCATCAGTGTGCTTAATACTAGTCACAGGGGCAGTGGGAGAATAGATAATTTGCATTTCCAACATGTTCAGATTGCAAAAGAGGAAGACCATTAAAAACAAGTACTGGCAAAGTCAACATTCTGCTCTTGGTAAGCTGGTGTGATAGTTACGTTTTTTTATTACTAACACGACACAAAAATAAAAAGGAGGTAAAAAAAAAGCAAGCATCCCGGCACATAAACATGGTGGCCATATGCTTACAGGAAAAATATTACATTCCTAGCAGGCAGGCAGCTGTATTGAAAACAGTGGGAGAAACTCACTTTAGTTTTAATTCATTTCACAGTAAAACGATTCGTATTGAAAAAATAAAAAAGGCGCTATCGTCTTTGAATTGCTGCAACTTGTAGGCATAGATAAAAAAAACACAAGAATGGCCAAACTCTCCTACTTAACCAAATGTCAAGCAGGGAAATAAAAAAAGTATTGTCCCAGCCTAGCCTTTAAGGTGCATCCTTAAGGCAGATGTGCACAACTGTGTTGGTAAAATGCCCTCAGTCACAGTGCAAGAAAGTAAAAGGCTGAAGTAGGCTGATCTATTGCCCCATCCTATATGCTGGGCTGATCTATTGCCCCATCCGACATGCTGGGCTGATCTATTGCCCCATCCTATATGCTAGGCTGATCTATTGCCCCATCCTATATGCTAGGCTGATCTATTGCCCCATTCGACATACCTGGCTGATCTATTGCCCCATCCTATATGCTGGACTAATCTATTGCCCCATCCTATATGCTGGGCTGATCTATTGCCCCATCCTATATGCTAGGCTGATCTATTGCCCCATCCGACATGCTGGGCTGATCTATTGCCCCATCCTATATGCTAGGCTGATCTATTGCCCCATCCGACATGCTGGGCTGATCTATTGCCCCATCCTATATGCAGGGCTGATCTATTTATTGCCCGATCTGATATCCTGTAACAGGTGGGAGCAAAACGTGAATGAAATTGGAAAAGATCTATGAATGAGGAAGGACTGACCCAAGCCCTTCTATGTATGTGTACGTGCATATTTTTTTATTTGTGAATATTATTGTGAATATTATTCATTACATGGTATAGCAACTTCTGTTCCTTGGCCAGACCTAAAAAAGAAAACATTAAACAGAAAAAAGGAGCAACATCGAAACAGGGATTCCCTGAGGAAAATATCTGACTAATAAAGCCATGAAGAAGGCGCACCATGGAAAAGGCGCTCTGTTTCTGCTGAGTGTTGATGCCTGGGACAGCTGCTTCCAAGTTGTTACTCATCACTTTGAGTCGTGTCATGCGAAGAACAATGCACCTTTTGGAAAATGTGATTCTTTCGCATGGCTCTGGACTGCAAAACATATATTTTTTTTCCTAATGATTCCACTTGTATGGCTACTTAAAAATCACAGCGGCCCACCCACGCTTGCAAGCAGGGGTCATTGGCGAGGCGCCTTTCCTTGCAAGCACAATACCTAACTCCACAAAAATGTCTAAACCTTTTTTTAATTGAGATATTATAATAATCCCTTATGAAATACTCAGAGAACTGCGTAAATCATAAGGGACAAGCCATTCTTCTGATGAATTCTTTTTAGGAATCCAGACAGTTTCACTGGAGCGGGGCTGATGTCCACTGTTCCTGAGCTGCTGATTGGACCGAGTCCTGCACCAGTGATCATTATCATCGTCGATACATTTATATAGCGCTTAAGACTCACAGGCAACCAAGCGCTGTGTGCACCACAGAGTCAGAAGACTACAATGATATTCATTAAGCCCTCTTTTCAGTACTTTCCTGTTGGGCTTGATTGACCCTTTCTGCAGTCATCCCTAAATATTATGCCTTAATACTCCTGTTTCCTGAACCTATTTTTGTTGGCTTTTAGGTCCATGCACACTTTGCCAGTGCTAACCAGTGCTAAAGTGCTTGTGCTCATGCCTGTAAACATGGTGAAACTGGCTTATACCCTATTGGCACATGTAATTTACTTGTAAGTCCCCAGTAAAGTGGTACTACATGTACAGAAGGCCTGTCAATTAAATGCTACTAGTGGTGGCACCCAATTAGGTAGCCTTTTAAACATGTCTCAGACCTGCCATTACAGCCTGTGTGACCAGTTTTAAACTGAAATTTCAACCTGGCATGATAAAACTTTTGCCAGACCTAAACCTTCTTTTTTTATACATATAATTCACCCCAGGGTAGACCCTAAACAACACATGGGGTAGGGTGCCGGTATTTTAAAATGTGGCCATGTACTTTTTAAAATTTCTTTTATTTTTCAAAAACCATTATTGAACATGCTACAGTATGTAGTTCCATAGAATAACATGACATACATTACAAGAATATTTATATTTGACCATTTCAGAGGCGCGTTGACCAATGCGCACTACAGAATGCCACAAATGAGGGAAAATGTGGCCGGTTCTCAACTGTGATGCGTAGGTGATCAGACGGGTGTTAGGAATCAGTCTTGTCGGGGTCATCTATTATAGCCTGGGAATCAGGAGCGGAAGATCCATCAAGGGGTTCTCCGGAGTTAGGTATTTGGTGTAAATAGGAGATGAAAGGACCCCATATAGCAGGTGGTCTGTTAGCCTTGGTCATCAAGTCCCAGAATTCGCCTAAATGCAACTGGCAATGGGCTGCATCGGCTATCCAGTGCTTGGCCTGCGCTGCCGGCATGTGGCCCAATGAATTGCCACTCGACGCGTGGCCAGCACCGGTAGCATCGCGATTAGTTTGCAGCTGGTTTCAGAAATATCTTTAACATAACCCAGAAGGCGCAGGAGAGGGTCAGGGACTATGCACTCCATAGTAATAGCACTGATTGTTGTGCACACCTCCAGCCAAAATTCAGAAACCTTGGGGCAAGAACAAGCCAGGTGCATGAAGCTCGCATCAGAAGCCGAGCAGCGTGCACATCTGTTGCTGTCCATTAACCCCATCCTGTGCAGTGTGGTTGGAGTGCGGTAGAATCAGTGCAAATATTTAAAATGGATAAGTCGTAGCTGGTAATTGGGGGAGAGGCGTTTAGTTTGGTTGCAGCAATATTGCCACCGCGCAAGAGAGAGACCATCATCTAGGTCAGAACCCCATGCGTTGCAGGCGCCCTCACTGTCTATTGGGGAGGCCGCCAAATGTAAGGGCATACAGTCTTGTAACCAGTTTACGTGGGGAAGTGGAAGCATGGATGCATTCAAGAGCGGCATTAGGCTGGGGAGCGAGTGAAAATGCAGGATTAATGTCTTTACATGTGGCCCTTATCTGATAATAGAGCAATTTGTCGAGTGACGCTGCACTCTCGGGAAGGTGTTATTGGGCTACAGGTCAGCGTTGGTGTGAATACCCAAATTTCTGGCGCGGCGAGCCATGCCGGCAATTTGCAGCTGCATTGAAGGCACAAATAGATCCGTAGCACGAGTGTATCTGCGGAGCCCATCCCAGGCCCAGCATACACATTCCACTGTGTCAATTCAGACCCTGGGGACCCTGTGTGGTAGAAACAAGGCTGTCTGCAGGGGCCAAGGGGAAGCAAGGTCTGTCTCAACCACCACGTGTGGCTGAAAAGGCGTTGGGTGGATCCAAAATTGAAGGAAACTGGCTTGGGCGCAGAGTGCGTAGAGCCTGAGATCAGGGGCTCGTGGACCACCACAGGTCAGAGGAAGTGTTAGAACATCGTAGGCAATACGGGGCTGGCTTCCGACCCAGATCAGTGTAATTACATTTGAGCGCGGTCTTTTAAAAATTGTGATGTAAGTGATATGGGAATATTTAAAAACAAATATAAACATTTCGGAAGCACAACCATTTTAGCTATTGCAAAACGACTGGCTAGTGAGAGAGGCAGCTTTTGCGAAGAGAGTATTTTGGTTTTGAGCCAATCTATTGCTTTACCGAAATTTTATTTCCACAGCTCCTCCATGTCTCTGCTTAGCCAGATACCGAGGTACCTGGTGGGGCCAGTCGCCCAAATGAATGGGTAATCTGTGGGGAATGGCTGAGTCGCATCAGTAAGGGAAAAGAGGACAGATTTACCCCAGTTGACCTGCAACTCGGAGTAGCAGCCAAAACGAATCACCACCCATGCAATGGGGCCCAGGTTCTCCTGCGGCTCATGAATATATATTGTGACATTGTCTGCGTACATAGAGGTTACTAGGGCACGGGATGAGAAGCCGATACCTCGTTGCGTGTGATGCTGGTGTAGACGTGCTGCAAGAGGCTCCATAGCAATGGCAAATAGCGTGGGGGTCAAGGAGCATCCCTGCCTGGTGCCCCTAGTGATAACAATGGGGTCGGTGACCTGTCCATTAATCCTGATGCGCGCTGTCTGGTGTGTGTAGAGGAGTTGGATCTTTTGAACGAAGCTCTGGCTGAAGCCCAGCCAGGACAGAAGATAAAAAAGGAAGGGCCATTCCAACGTATCGAAGGCCTTATTAGCGTCCAGTAGAGCAGCCACTGCAGGTAAAGCAGTTAATCTGGTTTATTATGGAGAAAACGGTACGCAGGTTGTGCGAAGTGGCGCGACCAGGAATGAAACCCGATTGATCAGGGCGGGCTATTAGGGCCATGAGGAGGAGGAGACGGTTGGCAAACAAATTGGCATAAATTTTATCTGTATTAATCAGCGATAAGGGGTGGTAGGAGTTGCAACTCTCAGGTGATTTGTGAGGTTTAAGGAGAAGAGTGATCATGGCCTTGCGAAGTGAAGGGAGTAATCTGCCCAAGGCAAGGGATTCGTTATACATCTCAGTCATATGGCGTACGAGAAGGGGCGCGTATTCTTTATAAAATGCGGGAATAAGCCCATCTGAGCCAGGGGCTTTATCGCCCGGAAGTCCTGCAATAACTTTAGTGATTTCTTCAGAGGTGAATGGCTCATCCAGGTATTCATGGTGCCCGTTGCAGAGCCATAAAAGCTAGATCGAGTCAAAGTATCGATCCAGGATTTTATGAGCCGTAGCCTCACCGGCAGTATATAGTTGGGCTTAAAAAGTGGAGATCCTAGCAATCATGTCGCCGGGGGAAGCGGTCCTCCCAGCAGTTTCATCGCTGAATGCCGTGATGTATGAGGAGGCGTGTGACTTTAATAGGTTTGCAAGGGTCTTACTGGGTCGGTCGCCGTCCCCATGGCGGCGGGCACGAGACGAGATTCTCTGCTCAAGAATGCAACCTCCCTAACTGCTTCCACATGGTATTCAGTAAGTTTAGATCTGACGGAGGCAAGGGTGTGTTGTATCCAAGTTTTCGTCACAAGAGCCACACTTACCGGTGGCCCGCAATGTAAGTCAAATAACGAGCAGTTGGCAACGTAGAAGGTTCAAGCGTTTATTGGCCAAACAGGAAACTCTACATAGAGGAGCCTCGTCGATCCTCACCCAAGGGGTGCGCCGAGGAAGACTAAAGACTCCTTGCCAAAACCACACTTTTATACATTACAGTGCAACATACAAAGCCTTATAAGTGGAAAAGTACCAGCCAGCCTAGGCGCTCCTAATGAGCTCATCCTATATCTAGTTTCAATGATACAGAAAAAGGCTACTATCTTTAAGAATAGAAGGTCGACCGGGTGACTCCCTTCTCGTCCAGGTTCGGAAGGAATTTGCCTGGTACTCCCTTTTAGCAGATGTGACCTTGCTTCTCGGTCGTAAATACAATTCAGCCTGTCTTCTATAACTAGTGTCTGCTGAACAAGGGGAATACGGGTTCAGGGAGTCATGTGACTGTAGCTCCTTTGAACGTTAAGAGAGCCGAGAGCCAAGATGGCCGCGGTTCTGTTTTCGGCCCTTTTCGTCGTACTTAACCAATGGATGCACATAGAGGCCTTCTTACAAGGCCGAGTCAAACGAGTTAGTTTTAGCTACACTGTGCTAATCATAATCTGAAATTCGGATCCGACAGAACGGCCCTTTTAGCATAGTGTAGCTAAAATAAGATACAAACAAGCACGACTAATCCTCAAAGATACCCTCATCTATCTGTATGAGGTCATGAATTTCCTTCTGGGTCATTTGGGCATGAGCTGGGGTAGGTGAGGGTTTAGGTAGTGCAGAGCGGAATTGGGTGGCACAATAGGAACAACAGACAGGGCCGCACTGAATACAAATGCAGCAGGTAAAGAGGAAACCCACAATACCCAATAGAACCATGAATAATTTCCACCCCCAGGTGGTCAGAAGATCCCAGAACCAAGTCGACAGAGACCAGGTACCAGTCTCGGTATGGATTTCTGATGCCAGTCGGTGGAGCTTCTGAATGGCTAAATGAACGGAAGGGGCGGAGTCAGGTATATATACACAACAGGAGCTCCAGATCACCCGGCATGCTCCTCCGCGGTCAGCCAGTATGACGTCCAAGACAAGGCGATTTTGAAGGATCACAAGCCGGGTCGCCTGAAGCTCAACAGTGATATTAGTCAATATTCCGGCCGTGGTATTGACTACTCCCGCCACCACCCTGGACAACCTTCTGATTTCCTTACTAGTGAGGATAGGGCCCCATATAGGTAGGACCCCTTTCATAATATCTACAAAATGTTGGGCCGGGGTATCTGTTTGATCAGTGACATCATTATCCATGGATAGGGATAGCAGGCTTCTTTTATTTAGTGAATGAGATTTATGGTAATCTGAGAGAGCAATATAAACAGGAGGATAGAGGAAGGACAGATAACACCTGCCTGACCATCCCCTGGGAAGCCAGGTGTAAGCATTCTCTCCACATACAAAATATATGTTTGGGGGAGTTAGAATGGGAGGACTACTAAAAGTCCGCAATCGATAAGTGTAATTACATCTGCTAGATCCTACGAACAAGTGGCCGGAACCCTGGACACAGAAAGAGGATGACGTATTTAATACCGGGACAGGTATGATCTTGTCTTCGGAGACATTGCGTTCCTGGAAATATCTAAAATACTCGGTGAAGTTGAAAGATACAAAATCTAATACCTCATCCCTTAACCAAGTATCATTCTCATGGTCCATGTACACATTCATGCAAGCTGCTGGATCTAACGTGCCATCAGTGCCTTCTGCATTGGGAGTGAATCCCTGGTGCTTCTCTATATAGGCCAAGATTAATTCATAATCTTTCTCCGAGAATCTACGTGCATCTACAGTATAATGCTCATATATCATAGACAGCAATCTAAACCAGGCCTCACAGCTCCCTAGATGTGACAACGGCATTGATATAAACAAATCCTGTTTATGCATTACTGAAGGGAGGAGCCCACATACCCAGCAATCGGTGACATTCGTGGAACTATGAGTCTGATGCAGCATTTCAATGAAGGCATTATGTACATAAGTCTGACGATGCCTTTCCTTGTGGGGGGCCAAAGTCTGAAAATGGTGTTCCTGAGGAGTGGGGGTGGTTAACACCAAGGTATGGACTGGGTGGCGGAATTCTAAATAGATGAACAACCCTAAACATAATAGAAATGACACAGCTATTATAGAAATAAACACAATTTTAGCACACAAACTCCATGTGGAAAACATTGGTAAATGTGCATATCTAGGGCGGGGAACTATGGGACGTTCCTCTTCCAGGGCGAAGCGAGCAAAGGGATACATTCTCACTAAAAGTCCGATTCTAAACTCGGGAAACAATGACAGTAAGAAGAGAAACTATACGCAGTCCATTCTGCCGGAGGGTGCTTCTTTCCTGTGACCAAGTTAGAGCCTCACAGGCAGGCTCTTAGCATTCCAAAACAGTAGAAGTAAAAAGGAAAAAGAATCAAAAACTTCTCGCGTAGGAGCTGCACTTGACGCAACTCTGGTCGAAGAGGAGGATTACCTGGGCCCCTTTTACTACCAATGTCTCTAGCTTCTTTCTGAACAGGGCTATCACTTACAGTTCCTCGCCCTCAACGAGTTCAGTCCAGTGTTCATGTGATCCCCTAGGTCCTTTAACTCGGACTTCACCTTTTATGGTAAGCCGGACCGGGGAATCTCATTCCGTTTGCGGGGCCGCAGGTGGTATCGAGTGTGACCAGGGGTTTCAGGATTTATGAACAAAACGGGCACAGTGGGATCAGAGAAGGAACAAGATGTGTGGCCCTCCTGGTCACGCGTTTGATCCCCAGGCAGGGCCTTATCTGACACAGCTGACCTTGAACTTGTGGCCCTCTCCCCCTGCCCTTCTGTTCCTCCGCGGGCTTCGGGGGAGGGCGGCTCTCCGGCGTCATGCTCACCTCTGTGCCGTTCGTTCTCCTCTTGGTCCTGGCAATCCTCGGGCAAAGGAAGCGGGACACGCTTTAGATGGGAAACATGAATCCAATGTTGCCTCCCTTCGACCTTTACCGCCGTCCTCGTGGCCAGAAGCACTTGATGTGGCTGGGTCCAGCGGGGTTCCAAGCTCGACTTTCGCTGGAAGTTCCGAATTAGGACCCACTGACCCGGTTCGATGCTGTGTCCGGGACCCTCCGGCAGAGGCTGCAGTACTGCTGAAATCTGTTGGTGGATAGAACGGAGATCTTTAGTTAAGGCATAAAGGTAGTCGGTCAGCATAGGATACTCAATATCCCTAAATGATTTAGGCCGGGGCACCCCCCATACATTGGCTGGTCTCCCAAAAATCACCTCGTACGGGGAAATCCCACTCCGAGAATGAGGGGTGGTTCTTACAGACAGTAGGGCCAAAGGCAGAAGATCGGGCCATTTCAGGCCAGTCGTGTCCTGTAGTTTAGCTAATTTTAACTTCAGGATCCCATTATACTTCTCAACTAGGCCCGCTGATTGGGGATGTCTTGCGGCGTGAAACTTCTGTCGAATTGCCAAACCTTTACATACATGTTGAACTAGGTTGGCATTAAAGTGTGTCCCATTGTCACTCCAGATTACTCGTGGTAACCCGTATCGGGGAAAGAACTCTTTTATTAGGGCTCTAGCGGTTGCTATAGCTGTGTTTTCTCTAGTGGGGTACGCTTCCACCCATTTACTGAAGGTACAGGTTACCACCAGAACATATTTAAGGTTGTTAACCCGTTCCAGTTGTATATAGTCCATTTGGAGTACCTCGAAAGGCAAGGTAGGTGGGGCAAAGCTCCCTGTCAACACAGGGGTACTACCCCCCGGGTTATGCTGGAGGCAAATCATACAATGCTATCATACAATGCTGGACCAGATTTCTAGCTGTTTTCTGAATATTAACATTGTACCATACAGGGTCCAACATTGCACACATACCTCGAACCCCAACATGAGCGGGACCATGTGCCATGGCCACTACCGCATTCACGAATGCGTTCGGTAGTAGCCATCTGCATTTTACTGATAGGTCCGTCCAACACCCATTCTCGTCTAACCGCCCCACCTGTTCCTGCCAATACTGTAGCTCCTCTGGGGTGGCTTCTTACTGCAACTCTCTCACACTCTCTACAGTGTTTCGAAAAACGTCTGCTTCTACCATCCGTCTGCATTGACTAACTACGAACATGGAGGGGTTATCTGACTGGGCAGTTTCCTTAGCAATCTTGTCCGCAAAGGCGTTACCCCTCCCAACATCATTAGTTACAGCCTTATGGGCACTACATTTCACAATGGCGAGAGCCTCTGGCAAAGGTAATGCGGCCAGCAATCGTTCGACCAATTGTCCATTCTTTATTTTCTCACCATGGGACGTAAGAAACCCTCGTTCTGCCCATAGCCTCCCGAAACTATGGGCTACACCGAAAGCGTATTGGCTATCGGTGTAGACGTTCAACCTCAGTCCCTTTCCCAACTCACATGCTCTAAGTAGTGCGATTAATTCAGCTGCTTGGGCGGAAAGATATGGTACCTTGGCCGCCTCTACCACGGTCCGCAAGGTGGTGATTGCATAGGCCACAACCGTATTACCATTGGGCAATTTGAAGCATGAGCCATCAACATACAATTCTCCTTGGGGTTCCGATAAGGGAGTATCTGTAAGATCTATTCGGCCCTTTGTCTCTTCTTCAGTCCGGAATATGCAATCATGTACATCCTGGCCACTCTCTCCTTTGGGGAGGGGTAGCAACGTGGCAGGATTCAAAGTCATGCATCTTTTAATGGTTATGTGAGGTGCAAACAGGGTCAATTCGTACCCCGTAAGACGCGCACTAGTTAAGTGCTGCGTCTGAGTTCTGTTTAACAATACATCCACAGCGTGTGGTACCATCACTGTGAGATCCGTATTTAAGACTAGCTCTTCCGATTGCCTGATCGCCAACGCTACTGCGGCCGTGGCTCTCAGGCAGCTGGGAAGTGCTCTGGCAACGTTATCCAAAACTGCTGAGAAATAGGCACAGGGTCTTTGCTTACCTCCAAAGTCCTGTGTTAACATTGAAAGCGAACAACCGTCCACCTCATGCACATAGAGCACAAAAGGCTTCCGGTAGTCCGGGGTGCCAAGCACAGGAGCAGAACATAAAGCAGCCTTCAGAGAAAGAAAAGCTATGTGACACTCATCAGTCCAAGGTAGGGGTTCATGCACGTCTTTGGTGATCAAATACAAGAAAGGTTTAGTGATAAGAGAGTAGTTAGGAATCCATTGGCGACAGTAAGAGGTTATGCCAAGCAAAGCACGGACATCACGTTGCGTGCGAGGAACAGACATGTTAGTAATGGATGCAATACGTTCTGGGGTTAATCGCCTTCCCTCCTTCGACAGGAGATGACCGAGATAGGTCACCTCCGGTCGACAATATTGGAATTTCGACAATGATACTTTATTACCATGTTTTGCCAAATGTTGCAGCAGTTCCACTGTTGCCGTTCGGCAGCCCTCCTCAGTGTCAGAGGCCACCAGGAGATCATCGACATACTGGAGTAGTACATTACCTGGTGGCAAACTCAAGGTGTCCAGTATCCTCTTCAATGCCTGACTATAGATACTGGGGCTTTCAGTAAACCCCTGGGGGGCGCGACAGAATCTGAAGCTACGGCCCCCCAATGTGAAACCGAAAAGATAGCGGCTGTCTGGATGTATAGGGATGCTAAAGAAAGTGTTTTTTAAATCAATAACTGAGAAAAATTGTGCCGTTGGAGGAATCATTGTCAGGACGGAGTTAATATCAGGTACCACAGGGTACTGGGGTACCACGATCTTATTGATTTCTCGAAGGTCAATCACGAATGGATAGGTATCAGCATAATCAGGAGTCGGTTGTGTCGGGGCTCGTTTAAGGATCGGAAGAATAGGGCTATTACATGTATTAGAGGCCGTTTCTTCCACTACTCCAGTCTTTATCAAATCATGAATGATAGCCATTAGAGCCCGTTCCCCAGCAGGGGCAATTTTATACTGGGGAATCTTTGGCAACTGGGCGTCCTGTTTTAAGGTAATCGATACTGGGGTTATTCGTAAATGGCCCACATCAGTGTCTCCGGTCGCCCAGAGGGTCTCCGGAATGTTCGCCAGTTCTGGTGGTAAAGGTTCTGTCTTAGAGAAGCATTGTGCAGAAAGGGGAGAAGGGTCTTTTATGGTCAGGTAGACCCCTTCTGGGGAACAATAGATGTGAGCATGTAATCTTTTTAATAGATCCATGCCTAGAAGGTTCTCTCCACACTGGGAGGTCAAAAGGAAAGGTGAGTCTATCGATACCGGCCCCAGGGTAAGGGGAAGCGGTTCTGAGATGGGGCTTACCACCGGAGTTCCAGAAAACCCCACAGACACATTATTCTGGCCAGACAGAGCAGCCCCCGGGACTAGGGCACGTGAAACGGAACTGTTCATGGCCCCAGTGTCAACTAGAAACTTACCTGATGCATTCAGTAGTCGTGCATGAACGTAAGGTCCAGCATGATCAATTGGAATCGACACCTGCCCCTGACTCTGTCTTTGGCTGTCCTATGCTTGAGAATAACCTGATCCTTCGCCTGCCACGTAATCGTCATTATAATACTGTCTTCCCTGACCGTGGTCAAAACAGTTCTGACCTATCTCACCTGTCGCTGAGTGCTCTGCTCTCGTGGATCCCCCTCGCTGCCCAGAGAAACGTCCCCTTCCCCGTCCTCTCGGAGCACTGTTCTGTTCATATAGTAACGGACACTGAGCACGCCAATGTCCCTCCTGTTTACAGAAAGCGCATTGATTTATGCCCAAATCTGTCCGTCCCATCGTCTGCGGCGGACCCGCCCCTCTCGAAGCAAAATTCTGTGACCCTCTGCCTCTTCCCCGTCCTCTCTCTACTTGCTGTAACAATACCCGAGTCTTCAAGTCCTTCGATTTCTTTTCTGTCTTGTCCCTACTTTCATTCTCCCGGTGTTCATAATATTGAGCCATGCTCAAGATTGTCGACGGGATGGTGGTCGTCCAGGTGCTTTCAGCGGCCTGTAATCGAGACGACACCTCGGGCAATAGATTGGTCACGAATCGATTCACGAACAACCGTACCCCCCCTTCCGTGGCTAGGTCCTGTCCACTGAAATCAATGAAAACCCCTTCAAATCTCGTAAAGAAATCAGATACACTCTCATCTTTCTTCTGCTTGCAGGCCGTTAACTTATCCCAGTCCACTTTCCGGGGAGGGATCAGCGAATGCATATAATTTATTATCCTATCCGGAAGGGCCAATATTTCTGCCCGGGGCTTATTCCCTGGTTTACGGTCTCTATCCCATCCTCGTAGTTGTTCCCAGGTCCCCCCTAACTCGGTTACATGGTCTTGATCATGCACCTGGCGCCAAATGTCCACCGGCGAAGAATAGCTCAATGTCTGCCAACGTCATTACTGCGGAGGAAGCTGCCTCAGTAAGCTCTTTGTAATACGCGGTGGGATTCTTCCTAGGATCAGGTAACTGACTTTTCAGTGACAGCACCTCACTACGTTTCCAGGGTGTGTACACCCATT
Source organism: Triturus cristatus (assembly GCF_964204655.1). Classification (NCBI taxonomy): domain Eukaryota; kingdom Metazoa; phylum Chordata; class Amphibia; order Caudata; family Salamandridae; genus Triturus; species Triturus cristatus. Next base: position 988,259,657 of record NC_140588.1, on the reverse strand, counting down.
GCTCCTGGAAACGCGCCTCCACCCTGGGACGAGTAACTACCCCCTGAGCATCCACTACCTCCGTGATCTCGGGATGGTAGATGGGGTGTACTTCCCGCATAGGGTCCTGGGATAGCCCCGTAGGATTAGTGGACTACAGGCGGGTTCTATACGCCACCAGCGTCTGCACTTTCCCATACACGTCTTCGGGGGTAAGGCGGGATTTATGGGCTTGTGTGACAATATCGTATAGGATGGCCGGGGCCTTTCCGTCCGTGTGTGTTTGCTCCCACAAGGATATGAGGCGGTTTGCCATATGTTCTAATGCATGCTGCTGCATTACCGGCTCATAATCCCTCATGGTGCTCCAAATATCTTCCAATAGATAAATGGGTTGCCGCATCCACTGGGATGCCTGCACAGCAATAGCGTCTTTTTCTTCGGTTCCCAAGGCTGAACGAGTAAACAACCTTTTACCCTCAGTCAGAGGAACTGGACGTGTCGGAGTGGTGACAGCTGCCACTGGCGTAGTACTCGCGGAGGAGGAGGGCAAGGCAGAAGGGGATGTCATTGACCCGGGTGGCAGCTGTGTTGTCCCAGCTGCCGCAGCAGTTAACAGGGCTGGTAACATAGTAATCACCTCTGCCATAGATGTAGACAGTCGGGAGAGCTCCGTCGAAGGAGGGGGGCTGGGGGGAGCCGGAGGGGCTGAGGCTCCCGACGTTCCTAAGGGTGCGGCCGTGGTTGGAGCCGGGGTTCCAGCCACCTCCGGATACAGCTGTTGCGGCACATAAGGAGGCGGTGGCCGTATATCCAATAAGTCCTCTATCTCATCTTCAGCATTTTGCCGAGTCACATAGCTCTTATCTACCTTCAATCGAAATTCACGGTTCATACAGTCTATTCCTTTCTCTGCTCGAGACCTATCATATGCTATGGCCTTCTGAGTCACATTCTGTCCTGCCTTAGCCCTAGATCGCTTCTCCTCCCTTATCCGGCGCTGCTTGGATTCTTTCAACCACGAACCCAGGGCATCGAACATAGCCTGGCGGCTGCGCCTGGAGAACAGTTGTTCCTGTAAGAAAGCAATCTTTTTTTCGTCAAACGAACCAGTTTTTGGCCATTGTAGTTCTTCGTTACTTTTAGTATATTTATGCCACAGAGTACAAAACAACAAAGGGGTAATTCCATGCTTCACATACATATAGTGGCTGGGACTGCCTTCCGGCGGGGCGGGCTGACTCTCAGCTAGTCGAGAGTCACCCGTCCGACAGCAACAACTGAAACAATTCAACTTACTAAAACAGGGCATGGTAACTTAGTTCAATACAAACACAAATGACATAAACCACAACCAAGAGGTTACAACGTTTTCCACCTAATCAGGGAGCCAGTCCCACACTAATCAGTAGCATCTCCAACAATAGACATCTCTGACTACACCATGGATCCTCTCACTGCCTTTCTGGTTCACCACTGAGACCTGTCCCGGGGAGGTCTGGGCCTCACCGAGGGTATGTCTCGCGGCTACCCAGCTTGGGTCGTGAGTCTCTCAGGTGCAATCAGGCTATATTCTGCGCGCGGTTCATCAAGTCAGAAAAAAGGGCCCTTCAAATCATACCATATGTACATGTACTCTCAAATCAAATGCCCAGCCGTATCAATCGGGCTTCAAACCAACAGTAGCACCGCTTCTCAGTGCCTACCTCAAAATCAATGCACCGCCCTAGAGCCTGTGCTTCAAAACACCACTACACGCTCCACCTCGCGTGTTTCAGAATCAAAACGGGCACCGTATTTAGCCAGTGCTTCAAATCAAAAATTCTACTCACCGGGTGCACCCTGGTACGAATGTCCGTTCTTCGCTGCCAACTCCTCTCGACCAACCCGGTCCGTTTCCTGAGTTGAGCCCGTAGGACCCCCGTGAAGGGTGACTAGCAGCAGAGGGCTTCCCGCCCGGGCGCGCGGAGCAGAACCCTTGAGCTCGTTCCCTGCTCACCCGACCGAAACGCCCTAGGACCTACCGCCCGATTACGGGGAAGGCCGGACCCTATCACGGGGTCCCTTCGTGGTCGCCAACTGTTGTATCCAAGTTTTCGTCACAAGGGCCACACTTACCGGTGGCCCGCAATGTAAGTCAAATAACGAGCAGTTGGCAACGTAGAAGGTTCTAGCGTTTATTGGCCAAACAGGAAACTCTACATAGAGGAGCCTCGTCGATCCTCACCCAAGGGGTGCGCCGAGGAAGACTAAAGACTCCTTGCCAAAACCACACTTTTATACATTACAGTGCAACATACAAAGCCTTATAAGTGGAAAAGTACCAGCCAGCCTAGGCGCTCCTAATGAGCTCATCCTATATCTAGTTTCAATGATACAGAAAAAGGCTACTATCTTTAAGAATAGAAGGTCGACCGGGTGACTCCCTTCTCGTCCAGGTTCGGAAGGAATTTGCCTGGTACTCCCTTTTAGCAGATGTAACCTTGCTTCTCGGTCGTAAATACAATTCAGCCTGTCTTCTATAACTAGTGTCTGCTGAACAAGGGGAATACGGGTTCAGGGAGTCATGTGACTGTAGCTCCTTTGAACGTTAAGAGAGCCGAGGGCCAAGATGGCCGCGGTTCTGTTTTCGGCCCTTTTCGTCGTACTTAACCAATGGATGCACATAGAGGCCTTCTTACAAGGCCGAGTCAAACGAGTTAGTTTTAGCTACACTGTGCTAATCATAATCTGAAATTCGGATCCTACAGGTGGCAGGGTTGGGGTCCTGGACCTGCTGTAAATCGAGTGCTTTAATGTCTGCCTCTAAGCGCTCGAGGGTTCCTCTGATGGACTTTAACACCCCAGATTGTTTAGCAATGCATTCCCCCTGGGTCACGACCTTGATGGCCTCCCAAGGCGTTGAGGGTGACTACACAGAACCGGAGTTATGTTCAAAATAGTCTGTGATGGCACCCCGGATCTCTTAGCGAAAAGCAGCTTCGCACAGTGCATTGTGAGGCAGGCGCCATGCAAACATGCGGTGGAGGGTGAGCGGGAATCGCAAACACAGGCCCACGGGGCATGCTCTGAGAGTGTGCGGGCCAAATTAACCACATAGGAGGTCCAAGATGTGATGTCATGGGTAATGAGCCATAGGTCAATATGAGACCATGATCAGTTCATACAGGACACCCAAGATCCCTCTCACTTGTCAAGGTGTGTGTGGCTCCAGGCATCTAGCAGGGATTGATCCTCTAATATTAAATGTCATGTGGCGGTGGCCTGTGGGTCATGTATGCAAGCCCCGAGCTATCCAACGCCAACGAGGGCACAATGTTGAAATCGCCACCGCAGATCAGAGAGTAGGGCCCCAGGGAGGATATGATTTGCCATACCTTGGCGAAGAAGCTTGGGTCGTCGGTGCTAGGGCCATAGATTTCCCAGAGAATCAGTAATTGGGTATAAACAGTGCTGACAAGGATCACATAGCGACCCTCAGTGTCGATGAAGGGTTGCGTGCCATGCCAGAGGAGGTCCTTCCTAAAGAGAATAGTGATGCTGCACGCATAGTTGGAATAGAATGCGGAGCAGGATACCCCAATGACGAGAACGCAGTCCTGATGAAGTGGCATGGAGGAGGTGTGTCTCTTGAACGAAACACACGCCTACTTTATGTCTAATAATGTCTGCGTGCATGAGACGTGCCTTGCGATAGTCGTTCATGCTCCTTATGTTCCAGGTCAGGAAGGTGGTGTCAGTCTTATGGTGGCTAGAAGGAAATAATGATGTAGCGTCTGTGGTTGGTGGTCAAGCAGAAGCACCCAGTGTCATAAAAGGCGAAAAGTCGTGGAAAGTATGCAGTCGGGGACGTGCCAATAACAATACGAAAATAACAGCATAAGAAAACCCATACAACAGGGTGCCAAGTATGGACCCCTGGATTCAACTCCCATGGCCTCCCCCCACCCACTCCAACCCCCCAATTAGGTTGAGCATTGGAACCTACCCCACCCAAGGAACCCAAACTTGGAAAATTTAGAACAGTTTTGGGAATTATCCCTTTGGGGTGCGAGGGCTCAGCCAGTTACCCCCTTGCCAATAAGGCAGTGTGGCCGGGTGTTGGAGATCTCAGAGGGAAGCAATAGCAAAAAGGCACATAAAACAATATGCATAGATCACTGCAACAGATAAGGTAAACAGAATGTAAACAGAATGCCAAGTGTCACTGTAAGATAAAGCTGGGCAAGCGAAAGTCAATCATTGTCACTTGTACAACTGTCTTCGGATATAGTGTGGCAGCTCCACGGGGGGGGGGACTTCTGTAGCTGCTTAGCAAAGGTGAGGGCGACCTTTGGAGCAGTGAAAAATTCCGGTTTCTCATCAAAGTCAATGCGGAGTTTTGCAGAGTACAACATGGCGTAAGTGATGTGGAGTTGCTGCAAAATACGTTTGACAGGGGGAAAGTCCCTGCGGGCCGTCTGGATGGACAAGGTGAAATCAGGGTAGAAGGACAGAACATTGCCCTGGTAGTTGACCTCCCTCAGCTCCCGGGACATATGGAGAATGGAGTCACGATCCAGATAGTTCAACAAACAGGCAATGATGGGCCTTGCAGAGGTCCCAATAGGAGGCCGAGGGATTTATGCGCCCGTTCAATAATGAAATATTCGGACAGGACCGGGCCAAAGAGGTCGCGGAGCAGGGATTCAAGGTAGTCTTCCATTCTTCCGGTTGCAGTGGATTCTGGAAGACCAACGACCAAATGTTGTTCCTCCGGGAGCGCGCCTCCAGGTCCTCGTTCTTGGCACGTATGACTTTGAGGATCTTGTCCATTTTGAGGAGTTTCTGCGTGTTCTCAGCTCCAGCGTCATCCGTGTCCGAGATCCTTGATTCGAGCTGGACGATGAGGGCATCGTGGGAGTCCACCCGCTGTATGACCTCATCGAGGCGCGATGTTAGGCGGTCTATCTTTGTAACTATTGACTTCAGACTGGATTTGACGTCCGGCTCGAAGGCTGTCATCCTGCTCACCCGAAAGGTCCGTCTGGGTGGATTGGGTGGATTGTTCGCCGGCATCAGGGGGGCAGCTCTCCATCCCTGTCCACTCCCTGCCCCGTGAAAGTGAGCTTAGGTGCCTAGTGTCTGTTTTCCCAATGGTGGTCCTGCGAGGGAAAGGTCAGCCGGGGAGTCCTGACAGGGCTCGAGATGGTCCAAGGTTTCAGGGCAGATCAGGCCAGGCGCTCCTCCCGGAGGCCTGGGGCAGCAGCTCACGGAGGGCCCAGAGAACAGTGCAGGTAGGCCATGGGGGGTGGGGAGACAAGCCAATAGCAATGGTTCAGGGCGTGGGGGGCTGTGAGGGTGACCCCTAGGACAGTAAACGTTGTGAAGGAGCACCGCAGGCCCCACAGGAGTGCGTAGGGAGATTTTCCCAGACCAGGCGAGAATGCGTAAGCCTACACCGAGGCGCAGCCGGGGGAGGTGAGGTGGTACACTTTGGGCTTGGGCCGGTCGGACAACAGGTGATGTAGCGAGGGCTGGCATACAGAGGGCGGATAAACTGAAAGTGGCGAGTGACTCCCCAGATGGGTACACGCAGTCTGCAGGTGGACATGTGTGGGAGCAGGCACAGTCAGCTGGAAGTGCAGCAGGGGTGCCAAGCCCCTGGTCGCCAGTAGATGGTAGGTAGGCCGTGAAGGCGGCCAGGTCCAGCAGCTCACAGCTCCAGCCCGGAGCACAGACCAGAGGGAGCGAGCCACTGAGGGCCCGGGCGCCTCGTCCGCCTCGATCCGCGCTAGGAGCAAGGCGGGAGAGCATGCCAGGCAGCCGGCAGAAGTGGAGCCGGGGTCACGCTGCGGCCTTGCTTGATTAATCCAGTGATCTTAGCCCTCCACCACCACCACAGTTCAATCTGGGCAGCTGTCGGCAGGGAGACTCCCTGCTGCCGCAGGATCCGCAGGTCTGGGGTCCGCAGCCGAGCCGCAAGGGAGCCAGGGCCTCCGCTCCACCCGGCGGCCGTGGCACCCCCTGCGTCAGCAGGCCGGAACTTCCAGAAGGCCAGGCGCTGCCAGAACAGATGTGGGCCTGCCAACGGGGGCTGCCACTCATGGCCAGGCACAGGATTGCAGCAGGGCGAGGTTGTCAGGAGCAGCCGCGGGAAGGACCCTGCCGAGCAGGCAGGCAGATGCAGGTGACTAGGCCCAGGCGAGTGCGGGAGAGGCAGGCCAGCCCCTCACCCAGTAACGGCCCGGCCACAGGAGTTCAGGTCCCCAGGAGCCACGGGGGGTAGCCAGGAGCAGATGCAGTAATTGAGGATCGGTTGCTTCCTTCAGAAGGCTAGGCCACTGTATATTTCTAGAAAAATACATTTGCCTTTACTGACATTAATTAACAGCACATTCGATTTTGTGAATACTTTTGTTTCGAACCCATCCATTTCTGGGTTCTCCTAAGGACCATGAACTGGGTAACATTAAATGGCTCGAGAATGCTGAACCCATGTTGCAGTGGCTCTTACAGACAAATTATACCTTTTCAAAACCTGGATAATCAAGAGCAAATCATGCATTGCAGTGAGAGCTTCGCACGCGAACTATAAAAAACATGAGCACTGCTCTGGCAAGCTTAATCATTGAGCCAAACTCTTCACCAAAAGGAAATTGAAGACACCAGCACGTCTCTTAACATACAAATTAAAATAAAGTTACCCAGTTACCCAGAAAAGGTTGGGTTCGAAAGGCATCAACACTTTCAATATTAGGGAGTTGGCAAAAAACTATGGGACAAAGGGAACCTGAAGAAAATAGAAAGTAAGCCCAGGTCCTATATTTAAAGTACATACAAAACCAGTTTCTCCAACCCCTAGTCGTTTTGTGTAGGAGTATAGAGAAAAGTAAAAACCTACTCCTTGAACATTTGATTCAAGTACTGGGCCACTGCTAATATTGTTATTACTTATGTCATGTTTCAATCAAAAAGAATCATTTGCATGTACATTGCTATGATTTAAAGATATGATTTGAATGTTTGTTAATGTTTATATAAGCTTTTGTTTTGTTATTGTGGTGGCCTTGCGAAGCAGCTACCTGAGTTTCACAATTGGTTTGGGGTTCTAAAAGTTTATGACATGTTGAATTTGAATGTAATTGACATACATTTGTGAAAAATGTAAGAAAATAAATCTGTGGCCATGCTAATTAAGTTTTGTGTCCACTACACAGAATCGAATGTGTTGTTAGTTAATATCACGAAAAGCAAATTTTATTTTTCTAGAAAAACACTTTTAAAAAGTTGGCATTATCTTGTCCCAACCAGTTGGTGCCTGTATCCTGGGTCACATGAGTACGTGTAACTAGCAGTGAGACAAAGGGGGCAGGATGGGCCATATCTGATTTGATGAGGGGAAGGAACTGTCACCTACCTCACTTGCATATCACAAAGGTTCTATCTGGACATACTTACAAAGGGTTTGGCATTAGTCTTTTGTTCCTCCAGACAAGCTGGGGCAGGGTCGGAGGCAGGAAATTCCAAGAACCTCTGTGGGTGGGAGCTTCTAGAAACTTCTCCTACTTCAAAGCTGGCACCAAGCATAAATATTGGACCTTCAGACCCACCTCTTCAGTACACCTCTGGACCTGTGGAAGACTGAGATGGACTTCTGTGCTGCTCTGCAAGACGGATTGCCACTCTACTGTCCTCCTTCCCTGCTGCCTAAGTGGAAAGGACTGGACCAGTGACTCTTGCTAGTTGGCTGGATCAGAGTCTCAGGGACATAAAAGGCTCCAGCCACCTTGAACCCAGCACCTATATTCCGTCTACTGTGAGTGCTACCCCCCCAAGTGATACCAACCCAGTCCTGGACCCTTGGAAGTGGACCTGAAGGTGATCTGCTAACACAGCTGTGGTCGTAACTAATGCAGCATTACACAACTCCTTGCAGCTCCGCATCAGAACTGACACCGAGCCTCTTGTCCCAGCTTGCAGGTTCCTTGGAAGCACCGATGCACGACGCATACTCGACACGGGCCTTCGCATCACAAGGCCCTCATTGATGGCATCCTCAATGATGACGCAGGACTTCTCATCACAGCCCAGCAACTTTTCCAGAACTGCTAGTGCACAATGCATCTTCGACGCAGGACTTCGCATTGCAAGCCCCAAATCAATGACATCCTCAACAGCAATGCAGACCTCTGCATCGCAGCCTCGAAACCGCAGCCGCGCGATGCATCCTCGACATACGATCTCGTAACTCATTGCAACCAGGATTTAAGGTACTTTGTTCAACAGACACAACGTACTTGTGACTTTGTCCCAGTCTGGTGCGACCAGATAACCACAGTTGGCGCTTGAGCATTTAGGCATTATTTTTAGTTAAAACTAAAAAAAATACATATCTCTGGTTTTACTGATTAGATTTTTGTTGTTTTGGGCCCAAATATTTTACTAAGTTGAATTCTGTTTTTCTGAATTGGTGTGGGATTTTTCTTGGTTTGAGTTTTCATTTTATTCTGTTTGAAGTGCTCTATACTTTGCAAATTGTCTCTAAGTTAAGCCTGACTGCTTAGCGCCAAGCTAGCAGAGGGTTGAGCAAAGGTTAATTTGGGGTTTGCTTGTGTCTCACCATGATATAGATTGTGGTTGCTAATTGAGTAGGATTTCACCCCCCTTAACTAGTGATAAAGCCCTGGGCCCTTCAAACGCATCTGCATCTTTGGTCGATAAACCTTGTAGTAGCTTGAGAGTTTAGAGGGAGTTACACGTCAATCTCAAAATGTATTAGCAGTGTAAAACTTTTTGTGACACTATAAATCCAGTTAAGTTGATTTATTATAGACTTAAAAACAAACTGAAATAAATGAGTCTCAAAAGCATATTATAAAAATATAAAATCACCAAAATGAGTCTGAATCTCCTAAAGAAATTCAGTCTAAACAACATGAAACATACTAAAAACTCAGTAGCAGTGATTCAGAATAGAAGAATCAATATTTGCAAATTGAGTAGATCTAAATCTGCCTGCCTAGTCATGGGCAAACTCAAGAAATTCTAAATATCCTACTCTGCCCTATAGTAAGGGAAAACCCTAGCTAGTCAAAGTGTCAAAGAAAGGTGTCACCGTACTGAGACCTCAGTACAAGTAGTCAGTCAAGAGGAGTGTGTGGCATAAAACCTTTCTCAGAGATATAGTAGTGAAGTCTGTACGTCTGGATAGTCTAAAGGCATTTGAACTCTGACTAGCAAAACAATATCAATTAATGTAAAGTGTTCTTAGAAACTCTACCTCCTTGTCTCCAGTACATTTCCATCTCCACAGTAACAATTGGCAACTTTTCTTCTTCTCTCCCATAGTCTCTTGCGCCACTAATTGACCTTGAGCACCGCCTTTCCGCCATGAAACCCGTCTTCATGCATGATAACATATTTTCTCTTGCCAAGGAAGTACCATGTTATCTCTACATTGCACAGTAGTTTTTTCGCTAGCTTACAAAGCCTACCTTGCACCTGCAGAGGGGAATAAAAAACATGCAAGCAGGCAACTTTCACGAGGAAGGTTAAACATTCAAATCCCCAATAGCTTCAGGCCTTTCGTCATGCTAAGTTAAAAAAATAATCATTGTGTACCCGACATATTATGTGTATATGAGGATTAAGGTTACAAAGTGAAATATTCATGTAACTATAAGTGAGAACTATCAATCAATTAAACATTAGGAACCACACCATATAGGATTCATTTTTCACTAAATCTGGTAAATGCACTGCACCAGGGTGCCTTTTAGCACATCACCATACAATCTAAGCCTTTATAAGATTAACATCAGCAACCTATGTACTGTGCAAACGAAAACGTTCATATGCACACATAGATCGAAAGCACATAATGTATCCACTTCTCTATGTAATCTCTAAATTACACATCTCTATAAACATCTCTATAAACGTATAGAGGTGGAGACAAAAATGAGGCTGCTCCACCAGTCACCCAATTTCCTACACTTTCTAACAGTCATTTACAGACTGTCTTTCAGAGGCTGCTGCAGCTCCTCTTACCTCTTCAGTTAATATATGCAGTTCCGAGGTCAGTTAATGTATGTACTTCCGAGGCCAATCAATGTATGTACTTCCGAGGCCAATCAATGTATGTACTTCCGAGACCTCTGTGTAATCTTTTGCTAATGTTGGAGTTGTGACATTTGAAAGTGGTGGTGTGTAAAAGTTGTGGATGAGTGTTGTGTCATGAGCGAGCCTAGTCTCATAAGGAAGGTTCAGGGTAATTCTTTAAAAAAAATGGGCAAATCATTGCTTTATAATATTATCAGAAAAATGTCATGATTGTGAAAATGTAATGACCACTTCGGTATAAATGACACAACACTTTAGTAATATATTCGCAACAATGTGCTCCAAACTGCACGACCACCAGTTACATAGTGCACCCTTACCGCGTGCCTGATGAACAAACACTTGTGCTACCTTTGGATTTTTCACAATCCTTATGATTTCAGTTATGCAACATTGATGTCAGCACCCCCACTATGACAGTTGTTCCAACACCAGTGCAGCGTTTAATTATGGCACAACAGATCCATAGACCTTGACCCGATGCACTTCCATTGTGAGCCTGGTAATTCAGTGCTTAATTTGAACCGGTGGTTGCTGTGCTCGGCAGCAGCTCTTAATTCTCAACACAAATGCTTGTGACAGTCTGCCACAAGGTGGCATTGTCTGGCTAATATAGAGATGACCAGAACAACAGTTAATTAATAATTCAATTTACATTGAAAGGGCCTGTAATAGTCCGAATTGTCACAGTTGTAGGTGTGTGATGGTTGAAGTTGTGTTGAAGTTGTGTTGTTACTTTCGTTGGCAGCATAGCAGGGTCAATGTGTGGTATAAGCTGCAGTAGCCTCCACACGAGAGCCCTGGCACTTTGTTTTTTGCACATTATACCCTGCTGGAAATGCAGATGGTAAGTGCTAGACTTTCCAACATCATCCTCAGGCCCGAAGTGAGTGTTGGTAATGATGTTTCAAAGTTAGCGGCTCTGGTCGTGATGCCACATCAGCTCTGCTCTTTAATGCAGAGGTGCTTACTTTTTTCCTTAAACATGCCATCATAAGGAAGAAGTGACCGAAACTTTACCTAAAACATTTTGGTAATCTGACTCTGATATAGTTGAGAAACATTGCTTTAAAGTGTGCCGCGTTGTTATTGGTCGATCGGCGGAGAGCCGTGCTGGTATTGGTTGGATATGGCATAGAGCCCTGCACTGGTAGTGGTTCTGAGCACTGAACAGAGAATTGTGGGTGAAGAATAATTTTCTTATTTAAACAGTCATTTGTGAATTTTGTATATTTTTAATCGAAATGAAAATCTTTAAAGCACTACAAAGTCTAATGAGGGGAGATGTGACTGTACCTGTTAGAAAGGGGGCAAAGGTACCACCTGAAGGTACTCCAGGCCATATTATGGCAATAGACATGGGTCTTCCCATGTGTATTTGACTTGAACAATAGCATAAGATCACTAAGAACGATGGACCTTTGACATTTCCTTGTTATGGCACATTTAATTTGAGAATCATTGAACATTTAAGGAGGACGTTTTATGACATGAAACTGCCTCGTAGATCTACACAATATGAAGCACATAATGCCTGGGAACATACAGCTCACCATAGGCAGAGGGAGAGATTTCAAGAAAGAGCCAATTAAGCCATATGCACTTGTGTGGATGCTAGTTGGGGTGCAGAAAAAAAATATGGAGAACTAACATGATTGAGGGAGCTAGATTGTACCCTGCATTAATGAGTCACGAAGAAGGGAAATGTAAACGAAAGTATACAAAAAGAAGAAAGAGGCAGATGATAAAGAGAATGCAGCTGAGGAGAGTGATAGTGATTCAAATGAAGATTTTATAACCAAATTATTGTTAAATCGTCCACCCCCAAATAATGTGAGCCAACCTGGAGGAACGAGTAATGTACAAACTGGTGAGACTTTTGATGTGCCTTTGGCACAGGTCAATGTCAATTCTAATCCAATGGGAGAAAGTTCAGGAATGACAGCCCCTTCAAATTCACTTACTCAAAATGCCCCAGATGCCCTGTTACAATTGATCCTGTAGTTCCACTGTATAAACCTTGATTGGCAGGAAATACTACATACTTTGGCTGTACCTACTTGAATAGGCACTTCAGTTAGCAATTCTGTGGGCTCAACCATGAGGCGACTCCTCAAATTCCTTTCATTCCAAAACAAGTGAATACCCCATGTGTTGCGAGTGCAGAGCCTTCATTTAATCAGAAAGTGTTTGACCAGACTAAAAGGTTCTCCCACAGATCGCCACCCTTTTTCATGCCTAAAATAATGTGCTTCCAAATGTTAATTACAGTACCCCCAGGGCAGAAATACCTATGGGTTTGCCAAATTCTGACATGGCTCTTTTGAACTCACCACCTAATGCAAATGGTGGTTGCCTTAATCAAAAGATAATTCTTAATACCCCAGCAGAACAACCTGGTCTTACTGCCCGAGAAGTTGATGATTGGCTCAAGGGTATAGACAACATGACTGGTAGTGGGAATCCTGAGACAAGTTGAAGGAATACTCAAGCCCCAGAGAGAGAAAAGACAATAGAAGTGGATAAATTAAAACTAGAATTAGAAAAAATGAAAAAAAGTTCATGTCCCAACTAAAGGGGTCATTAGGATGGCTGGCGGACTTTAGTCCGCCTGCCACCCTCACGGTAACGGGACCACCCACCTGCCATGCGGCTGTCCCGCCACCTCAATTATGATGCGACTGCCACTGCGGCGGTCGCATCTGGCATTTTAACATTGCGGCAGGAGCTGCTGGCTGCAGCTCCCGCCACAATGCTAAAATGCTATGTTGTGCATTGCCATGTACAACGGTGCAGGCACCGCGTGGTGCCTGCCACCTTGTGCATGGCAATGTAGGGGGTACCATAGGTACCCCCAAATGCAGCCCCCCTCACCTCCTGGGGGCCAGCAACGGGCTCCAAAAGCAAATCTCCACCAGCCCCAGTCCACCTATCTTCAACCAGATGCTTGAAAATAATCTAGAGTCTCTGGTGATGCCCTATCACTCAGTCCTAGTTCAGTATATTGATGATCAATTGGTGGCGTCAAATACACAGGAGGCTTGCAAATGATACACAATTGCTCTGTTGAACCACTTAGCAGAGATGGACATTAAGTGTCCCTGACCAAATTACAGTATTGGAAGAAAGACGCCCTGGACCTAGGACATCACATTGAGAAAGGAGCAAGCAGGGTGTCACAAGAGAAAATTTCGGCGATTGTGAAAATGAATCCACCAACTACCCTGAAAGAAGTTAGAATGTTCTTGGGAACTGTGGGCTACTGTTGACAGTGGATTCCCAACTTTTCCTTAGTGGTCAAGCCTTTACAGAGGCTGACATGCAAGGATGTGTCAGATCGGGTACCATGAAATGACAGCTGCATGCGTGCCTTCTCAGAGCTGAGAGAATGTCTACGCCGTGCCCCAGCACTGGGAGTGCCTGATTATAATAAATGTTTTGCTCTGTTTTACAGTGAGAGGGAGGGCTGCGCTCTCTCAATGCTAACCCAGATGCACAGGAATATTCACAGATCCTCTGCATTTTTCAGCTACACTTGACCCAGTAGTTGTTGCTTTGCGCGGCTGTTTTAAAGCTGTGGCTTCCACAGGTATCAGCATCGAGCAGTGTGAGAGTATTGTAATGGGTCATCCTCTAACTGTTTTTGTTCCCCATGCTATAGAGGTACTGTTAACTTGCACCAAAAACGCAGTATCTTACCAGTAGCTGCCTTACCAAGTATGAGCAGGTCAGACTTGCCATGGAAAATATTACTTTAAAATGCTGTACTACACTTAACCCTGCAACAGTCTTGACCGTACCTGTATATGACAATGGTGAAGGTGAAGTTGAGCATGATTGTCTTGAAGTTACTGAACTATGCACCAAGCTGAGACCTGACATACAAGATGTGCCACTACCTAAATCAGATTGCGAGATGCGTGTAGATGGCTCCCATTTATGAGACCATGAAGGAAGCCTGAGAGTTGCCTACACAGTCTGTACTATCTCAGGTGTGGTTGAAGCCTCCTGGCTTCAAAGAGTATATTCTGCACAAGTGGCTGAATTGATTGCTCTTACTAAAGCATGCTGTGGTTCAAGAGAAAGTGCCAGAAGCAAAACAGCAAGGTTGGATTAGAGCTGGTTCTGTAAAACGAGATGAGGACAACATTTGGGTTTCAGGAGACAGAAGACCTGTGTTGCCAGATAGCTTGTTGCCTCCAAAGGTGAGATGTTATCATGGACCTTCACATGTAGGTAGAGATGCTATGGTGCGCTTGTTCAGGTAAACATGGTTTAACCCCAGATTCAGACTGATGGCTGAAGGGTTGTGTCACAGATGTGTTGAATGTCAGCAGCAGAATGTAGGCAAAAGTCACATAGGGAGATCAGGAGTTCCCTTCAACAGGATGCAACTGGACTTTATTGAGATGCCTGTGTGCAATGGGTGAGAAATTTCCTAGTGATTGTGTGCATCTTCTTGCGTTGGGTTGAAGCTTCCTGACCAGGAGAAAATATAGTCTCACAGTGGCTAAATTCTTGTTGAAGGAGTTAATAGCACGCTTTGGGTTCCAAATTCTCTGGAGCCAGACTGAGGAGCTCATTTTAATAATGAGCTCTTGAAGATGTAATGCGCAGCATAACAGGTCGAACAGAGGCTACATTGTAGTTACCGACTGAATGTACTAAGGAGTCAGTAAGTGCTTCCTGAGTAGCAAATTAAATCTTAGTAGTATATATATATCTCAAATCAAATTAGAAGATTGACACCGTGCTCATTCAATCATCAGTAATGACGTCGACTAACGGGAGCAATTGGTGCTTGCTGGGCTTCTCTATACAAATAAATTCTTCGGCGTGCTGAGAAGTTAGTCTCACTCGGCAGTGTGTCCCTGCTAAAATAATCATTTGATATGAGATATATAGACTACTAAGAATTAATTTGCCACTCAGGAAGCACTTATTGGCTCCTTAGTATAGTCGCATCCAGACGTAAATGTCACATCTGTTTTTGAAGGCATTGATTGAAATGTGATGAAAGTGCGTGATCCTACCTTCCCTACACTTACCAAGAATCATTCTTAACAGGCTGTTCACCACTATGTTCATAGTCCAAAAGAAGACCCCAAGGTGATGTTTTGTAATAATACTCTACATTTGGGTGCTCCATTTCAAATCAGACATATCCACGCCAAAGAATAAGGGCATATTTGTGAATGTGTACAATTAGGTTATACGGACGCCCAATCAAGTTTTCATCTTTTATGTGTGGTACTATTGTCAATTGACCTACAGCCTTTGGATTATGTTAGTTGTTATGTAATGTACCTGGCACATATATATGTATGTATTTTTCTATGTTGGGAAACAGCCTTGTGCTTTTAAATATTGATATATGTATTAACCTACACGATATATGACTTTATAATATGCCGGTTACAGTGACACAAAGGGAGCAGGTTAGTCAAACTGGGACAGCACTTGTTCAGCCTGAGAGGAGTCTGAGAGAGTCAACAGTTGAAGTCAGTACAGAAGGATCTCATACTGTTGTGTTGACTGAGCCAGATTCAGACCCTGGCGAAGGGTCTAGTGCAACAGTAACACAAGTTATACCTGTAGACCGGTGGCTAAGAAGACGGGAGAGAGGGAGACGTAGTTTGCCCGAAGTGCATGTGCCATACACTATACCAGAAGATACTGAAGGATCTCACCTAGGAGACAATGATGAGGAAGAGTTAGCAGTGAGGCGATCATTGAGAGCAAGAGTACTGTGTTGGAGGTACTCCTCGCCTGAGTTGACATATCTTTCTGTCAATGACTGAGAGAGAGCGTTTTGGACATTTTGCTATGACAATTCTCATTCTAATGAGCCTCCTTGACCTGAACTTTGTAGCTGAACCGAGCTTTGAAATTGCATTGCCACTATATTGAGTCAATTTATCCTGCATGTGATCATTAGGGAGTTTTAACTGCGCCTATATTAGAAAGAACTTAACAGATTTTGCCAAAACTACTAAAAAGAGCATAAAGGCTTGCGTCTTCTGAAGGAGCATATGGTTGTCACTTAAAAGAACATGGAGTAGGGCTAAGGAAATCTCATGAAGATCATTTGTACTTATTTTTTCCAGAAAAGACACTTAAACCTTGTTTACTGTTTGCGCTGAAGGACACACAAACTGAGAGGACTGTGCTGCTATCTTCTACTTGAACACAGAGGGCTTAACCACAGAGAACTCTTGGAGCCTAGCCCTAATATGGGTAGACGTAGATGCTTCTGTGTAGGAGTATTTGTTGTTGCGACATTAGTATTTATTGCTTTGCTTATAATGTTGAGCTTACCTCACCCTTCTCATGTAGAGGAGTTTAGGTCCACAAGTGTTACTCAAATACAACTTCCTACTGTATTTGTTGTTTACCTTCAATTGATGAGAAAGACTTACATGTAGATACATTTAAAGGAAACTATTCATTGAATGTGTATTCCATATTGCTAGGGATTGCTATGTATACATGCAATTGCCAGCCTCCGTGGCTGAGGGAATTACCTGTCATCATCTTACCTTGACATATGAAGTTACCTTTAGATTACTGTTGTACTTATTCTATGGAAAAGGTTATCTTCAATATTATTTCTCAAATTATGATTGTCTTTTCAGAAGTTCCTATGTTCGAAGCATCTCAGTTATCAGTCTGATACTAAAACAGCAGAGATAGTTAGACATTTCTTTAGACCCAACAAGACATTAGACATCATTTAACGTGTTCCTCCACAAACATAAAGAAGAAATTCATAGATTCAATAGAAGACAGAAGAAGAGATCTACTGGCTAAAGCAGCAAATCATTCAAATGTACCCCAGTGGGCCAAAGTAGAAAGTAAGCATAGTTTGTGGAAAACTTAGCAGCATTACCTCTAGATTGGCAACACAAAGGGAAATTATGCCTATTCATTTGAAAAGCCTATTTAGGCACAACTTATGTGGGAAACAGTGAATGTGACCATACTTTTGAAGTTCGTGGAAATTGGGGGTTATATTTGGATTGAGCAGATCCTGTTATTCCTGGAGTTTGTTACATTTGTGGGAAATGTGCATAATGCAGGTTACCGAAGAGATGGTATGGAACATGTTACATCAGGATCGTTTTTCAGAAAATCTATCCCGTGGGACACCTTGATAACACAACAGGTGAAGAACACATGAGAATTTAGTGCCAGATGTATCAACATTGTATTTTGCGAGTCCTTAATAGCGAATTTTACCAATTCGCTATTATGGTCTCGCAAAATGAAATGTATGTATGTTTCGCAAATAAAATTGCGATTCCTACGCATTCCTTAATTGCGACTCGGAAATTGCGAGTCGCACATAAGGAATGGCTTCCCACTCATTCCTATGGGCCTAGAGGCCCATAGGAATGAATGGGAATTGCATGAGCAATTTGCGAGTCCCCAATAGGTACTCGCAAATTGCGCATGCAATTTCAAGGGTGCAAGGGGGCCAAAAGGACGCCCTGCTGCACCCCTGAAATATGCATGTGTGCACATGTGGCGCACAAACATGCCCAAAGGGCATGTATGTACGTCACATGGCACCTAGAAAAATGCAAAAAAGGGCATTTTTGTAGGAATTTGCAAATTAACACCAACTTGAAGTTGGTCGTAATTTGCGATTCCTTAAAAGACAGGTCGCAATATTTTTTTTGCTCCCAGCATTGCATTTAAGGAATCGCAAATTACGATCCCCTATTGCATTCACAAAAAGGTAATCGCAAAAATTGCAAAAGGTGCTATAATACCATCTGTAGAAGTGATACTCAATTTACATAAGATTACAAAGGTTTCCACAGTAGTTGGAAAGTTATCCACAAGCAGAGCTAGAGGATTTTTAGTCATGGCTACTGCGATGGTTGCTATAAAATCAATGGTTTTGCATAATAGACTTGCATTAGACGTCTTCTCGCAAAAGAGGGTGGAGTCTGTCAGATGTTAAAAGTTCAACAATGTTGTACTTGCATTCCAGACAAAAGTAAAAAGTTGAAGAAATACATTAAGAACATTACTGACTTACAGAGAGATTTGAATAAGTTAGAAGCAGCAGGAGCCTGGAAAGCAATATCGAATGGATTTCTGCTATAGGCAGATGGTTTGGAAACTTGGAGAGTGGAATTGTTGGAAGCATCTTGAAACCCTTACTGATTATTGCTCTTTGTGCATTATTTCTGTTTGTAATCTATAAGGGATACAAATGTGCACAAGTGAAAAAGGGACTGAAGAGAAAGAGACCAAATATGGAACTAGAACATTTACAAAGCAAATACTATAATGACATGAAGGTCCTGGAGGTATCGAGAATAAAGATGATGAAAACAACCAGATTGTGATTTGTCCATCTGATAAAAGATACTTATCTAGATGTGATGGCTTGATTCGCCATCTGAGGGGGAATTGGAGCAGCATAATATTGGCTCCACCCTTCCACGTCACATATATGCAACATAAATGTTCTCTTAGGAAGTGTTCACTGTGTTCCCTATCAACAAATCAAATAGGGTTTGACCCGACTAAAAAGTTCTCCCAAAGATTGCCACCCTTTTTCATGCCTAAAATGAATATGCTTCCAAATGGTAATTACAGTACCTCCAGGGCAGAAATACCTATGGGTTCACCAAATTCTGACATGTGTCTTTTGAACTCACCACTTAATGCAAATAGTAGTTGCCTTAATCAAAAGATAATTCTTAAAACCCCGCCAGAATGATCTAGTCTCACAGCCGAGAACTTGAAGATTGGTTCAAGGGAGAGAGAGAAAAGACAATAGAAGTGATTAAATTGAAACTAGAATTAGACAAAATGATACTAGATGGGATGACGAGCTATTGTTCATGTGTAAACAAATTACTAGACATGCCGGACAGGCTCATGAAAGAATGTCTGAATTGGCTCACGGATGTGAAACTGACTTGCAAAAATCTAAAGTCCTACAGAGAAGTTACCATTCAAGCTTTAATGACAGATCTCGCAAACATGGGACTGTCAGGAATGAAATTAAAGATCAAGGAAGTAATTACCTATGTATCAAAGTGGAGTGAGCTGAATAGATGGGAAAGTAAATGGGCCAAAAAAAAAAAGAACCGAAAAAAGTAAGATTAGGACTACCTCCATCTGGAACAGAGGAGAAGGATGAGGATATATACAAACTTCCCATGAGAGAAATGCCTGTTGAAGGTTTTGTCCACGTAGCTTGGGGCAGGACTGATTTTGCGTCATTCACAAATGATTTTCTGAAATTGTGAGAAAACTCAGTGGAATGGTACAGATTGGATGATCGATGTAAAGATATCAAAGGCTCTGTGGATTGATTGAATACCTTATTTGAAATTGTGGTTCGAGGTGATTTGTCATTCGAATGCAAATTTGCTGTGGATTGGCCTAAGAGGGAGCCTATGAGACATCCAATATCACTGAAACTTGGTTTACAGTAGCCTCTGCCCCCGACATTGTATACGCTATACCAACAGGCTATGGCATCGTAAGACGCGACCGCTTTACCCTGAGAGGTGGAGGCATCGCAATTATTTTAAAACTCACTAAAAAGGGCTCTTTCAGCGAGGTGGATATAGCGGAATGTGAGGCAGCTCAATTCTTGCTAACTTTCTCGAGCAGTTGTACGCAAACAGAACTTCTTATCTATTCCCCCTGGCCCCGGTCAGCAGCTAAATTCACATCGACCCTCGCAGATACCATCGCCCAGCTTGCCCTTTGCCACAACAAGACGATCATCTCAGTTGACCTTAGCCTCCACTTTGAGGAAAGCTCCGTCATCAGGGCGAGATTCCTAATTAGAGACCTAGAGACCCTTCAGCTCTGTCAACAAGTTTTGGGACCCACACATGTTAAAGGCCATACTTTGGACGCAATCTTTTCTGACTTTCTAACTTTTCTAACTTTCTCTCACTTCTGGTAGGAACTCTCATCACTATTTCCTGGTCAGACCATTACATGATTCCTTTTCTTCTCCACTTCCTAAATCCACTCTATGTGGTAATAACTATCAGATGGTCCTATCTAGAAAATGGGCTAAGATTGACTCAGAGACCTCCATGGAGGCTTTAGCAGTCACTAATCCTACCTTAGGCGAGGACATGGATTTAGCAGAGAACAATTTAGATAGATGGATTAATGCAGACTTAGATTGTATACCCCCCTGGCTCCCCAAAGTCAACCTAGAACCTCCTGCTGTGCACCCTGGTATAATGAGCACTTAGCAACCACCAAGAAACAATGTGCATGCCTTGAACGTGACTGGTGAAAAAACTACTAGCCTGACTAGCCATTCTTGCCTTAAACTTGTGCTTGAACAGTACCATAAGCTCATCAGAAGCACTCACAGAGAGTTCTATGCACAGAAAAGTGATAGTTTAAACACATCATCTAAAGAACTCTTCTCTATAGTCAATTAATTATCCACTCTTGAACACGTGTTTTCAACAGTAATTCCTTCCATGGAAAACTGAAACAATATTGCCACTTTCTTTGCTTCAAAAGTGGCTAAGATATATGACACACTCCCAATTGAGGCTAAGAAGGGTTGTGACCCACTAGCTACTAGAGATGATGTCATCAACCTCGGTGGGATGGTCAATTTTGCCTGCCCTTCCCTTGATGAACTACAAGCTCTTTTCTCACAAATAAAATCTGGTTCTCCTCTTGACCCAGCCGCACCCAAAATACTGCGTCTAAGCATGGCTTCTATCCTTCCTCGTCGTAAAAAGTTGATCACTATGTCTCTCAACTTAGGACAAGTCCCCAAGAAATGAAAGCATGCAATGGTGCTCCCCATTCATAAAAAACTCTCTCTAGAGCCTACGATTCTGGAAAATTTTAGACCTATCTCTCTTCAGCCATTCTTTGTAAAAATCCTTGAAAACATGTCAATAATTAACTAACCTGCTTAATTGAAGCCAATGATTTACTCCATTCCACCCAATTTGGATTTAGGGCAGGTCATTCCACTGAGTGAGCTCTACAGGGAAAACTCTGAAACAGAGTGCGGATGAAGGTCATACCTCAGCCCTGATATTACTTGATTTGAGCATGCCTTTTGACATCGTCTCCCATGGCCCCTTGATACAGAGGCTGGGGAGTGCAGTTTCGGTGGCATGGAGCTACAATGGCTTACATCCCTCCTGCTTGACCATAGTATTCAAGTTGTCAAGAAGCCTTTCACATCTGAAACCCTCACCTTACCTCAGGGAGTCCCACAGGGCTCAATTCTAAGCCCCACCTTGTTTAACATATACATCCGCCCCTTAGCAGAGATTATCGACAGGCAAAAGGTAAGATTAGTGTCATATGTTAATTGTTACTCTCTCGCAGTCCGAGGGTGAGCCAACAAAACAATGTAAATCCTACCTGGCAGAGTTGGCCACGTGGATGGCTAACAGCAGTTTGAAGCTAAATGCCAACAAAACTCAATTTTGATTGTGGGCAAGGCCCCATCCATCTGGACCTCGACCTAGTGGCTGGATGCCCTTGGCCAAATGCCTGAACCCAAAGTTAATAATCTAGGGGTATGGTTTGATTCCAAACTTACCTTTGAAAATAAGATCGGCAGTGTAGCAGGGAAAGTCAAGACCCTTAGACAAACCTTAGACTTACTCCCTATGCTGTCACGAAAAACCATTGTTCATACTCTGGTAACATCACAGCTTGACTACTGCAATGTCTTGTACTTGGGAGCTACCAAGGGTCTGAAAAAACTTAAGAGTCCAAAATGCAGCAGCACGCCTGGAATTCAACCTTCCTAGAAGGTTATCGGCATCAGCGGCCCTCGCCTCTCTTCACTGTCTTCCCCTTCGAAAAAAGAATCCATTTCAAAGCCATGTGCTTTTGTCAATGAATTCTCTCCAAGAAATGCCCCAAACATCTTTGCACAACGTATCAACCATATTCTCCTTCTCGTGACTTAAGGTCTTCTAAAGGCAAGTTAGCACAGGTGCTTCGGATCTGTAGGGCCAGATCAGGGGCACGCTATTTTCTTTCTTGGCTTTCAAAGCCTGGAATTCATTACAGTAACATCTGAGAGTAGAACTCTCTGAGAAAATCTTTAGGAACAAACTTAAACCCTGGCTGTTCAGCTCATTTTAGTATCTAATGGAGATTTCCCTAAATTTGTTGTCATTTCTGTATCTCTCATAGTAGACACAGCTCTTGGTCTCAGCACGGGGACACACTGTGTAACCTGTGTTTTATTTGATTTATCACTGTGAAAATGTATATGTACACTGTGATGGACTTTCCAATCATGCACAGAACTTGCAATAGTTGTACGCTATACATTTAATATGTATAACATACAGTTGTGAAACAGGTGTCAACAGTAAACATTTATATGAAGAGTTACGATTAAGTATGTTGGAGGTCCTGCTTGTTGTCTTTGTGAATACTTTCTTTTGTAAACCTATCATAAATGCGTAAGCACAGTCTTACACGAGGCAAAAAGCCAGCAGCTAATATCTTGCACGCAAATTGATCCCATTTGTTTAAACTGCTCTTATTATGTTCTAATTCCCAACTCACTGGCTACTTTCCCATTTGCCTATCTTGCTGTGGCATAAAATGCATCAGATGATATACAGTGCAAATAAGATTTATGCAAGGACCCACAAAGGCACCTGGTGGCTACATGCCTATGTACTGCTGACAAAGATCTATTTTTATGCTTGGGCCCAAGGGTTAAGACACTCACACTCACTCAGCTTCACACACCCAGATTTCCCACATATAGAACTTGGCTCAGGCACATTGTATTACAACATCTGGACTTTTACTGAAACCAAATAAAAATAATATGAAACTATGTAAATGGGAAACACAGATGTCACAGAGCTAGCTCATACCCCAGTTAAGCTGTGATGATTGAAGCTATTGTTAGGTCAGGGTGTGACACTTTCATATTTCTAATCTGAGACGAGCAAGGTCCCTCTTGTGAGAAGTTGGCCTGGTATATGCTGTCCATTAGTTATAGTGGGCACCTTGCACCAGTCCAAACAACCATTATTGATAATAGGTTTAAAGACAACCTTTATTGAAAGCTATCCTAGTGGTGGCTATAGAGAGCAGCCTTCAGGCTAATTCTTGAAGGAGTGTATACAGCTTGGTTTACCAGATTATAACCTCTTGAATTACTAAATGAAAGGAGAACCACACAAGGTATATATAAAATATATGTATTTATTTCTAAACACTCACTACTAATCTCTTTATGAGATTAGTGTCCAAGACACACAACAATACAGTTCTAAAACGACAGTAAATAGCACAATATACAATGTGCGAGCCAAACCATATATTAAGAAAGTGGTATAAGAACCACGACTTGACTAGACACAGTGCCTAGAGGACGTAGAATCATTTGGACCCCAAGGACCCACCCAAGGTAGTGACACAAGAGACCCATGGGGGACGCGTGCAGTGTGAGAATACAGGCACGGGCCCCGTACTATTCTATGGGAAAGTCGCGGTTGGAATTTTAGAAGTTAAGGACACTTAGGAGAGGACTTTGAGCAAACCCCTTTAGACTTAGTGGGTTCTAGGGCCAGCACGCACGGGAGCACCGGAGTACTCGAGTTACCTCACCCAGGGAAGCCGGGTACATAGGTGTCAAATGGTGTCGGAAATCGTCATTGATTTCAATGGCGATCTGCTGCAAAGTGCTGGTGCCGGGAAGAAGAAAAGTGTCCTGTGTCATCCAAGCCTGGATCGAAGATCAGAAGAACCTGAAATCAGAGGGGACAGAGTCCGGGTCACTTGCCAGTGACCAGGGGCACGATAGACGAATGCCCTCCGATGTCGGCTGTTTCAGGTACGAAGAGGTGAAGCTTGACTCTGCAGCCTTGAGGACCAGGAGGCGTCGAAGACGACCAGGAGCTGGATTCGAGCTGTCCCACGAAGGATGTCGAGTGCTGCGGTGTCGGTGCTCGGATTGAACCCAACAAGCCTTGGGAACAGCAACGCAGAAAGAGAAAAGATGCTTCGGTGCAGACCAGCAAGGTCCTGGAGACTCCCCAAGTGATGGAGAGTCAGGGCATGTCTAGAGCAACCAGGTAAGCCCAATTAAAGTTAGAGTTGCCTTAACAGGGACCCACCAGTCGACGGACCAGGGATCGCGAAGGGACCTCGAGAGGAATCACACAATACCAGCCCACGGGATACTCGGTGAGTGTAGGCCCGTAATTTTCAGTGGAGACACTGCTCGGGGTGTAGACTACAAGTAGCCCAAAGCACAGCCTCAACGATCGATGAGAAGCATATGCACTTGCAAATGTGCACGGTGTCCAGGGGTTCCGGTTCCACGGTCGCCGCGAGGGCTACGGGTCTCAGCTTTGCTGGGAGCTCGGGTCGGCCTCTGGGAAGTCTGGGAACCCACCTCCTGTGTTACAAATTCTTCGGAGTCCGGCAGGAGCTTCGGAGATGCAAACCGGTCAGATGCATGTTAGGCGCCTGCCTTGCAGGGGAGTAACTCCTTACTCCAAGGGAGATTCTTCAGTCATCTAGCACCTTGTAGATCTTTGAAGTTCCAGGATTCTGTATCAGAGTTTCGTTCAGGTGTAATCTAAAGTCCTGTAGTCAGGGGTTCCTATCTTATACCCAAGGAAGGGGTGGGACAAACTCTAGGGACCCACCTATGGGAGGGTCAGGAAAGAGGGGTGGCTACACCCATTTCCTTTGTCCAGTTTCACCCCAGAGCAGGGGCTGGTAGCCCCAGAAATTGGTTTGAGCTGGACTATGCACAGGGACATCAAATGTGCCCTCCGTGCAGACTTCAAAGCACTCTGGGAGAGCACGCACCCAGCCCCAATACACTAAAGCCTGTCTTGGAGGTGGTGACATCTCCCTGTGACAGGAAACCTATTGTCCAGGCCTCCCCAGCCGGAGTTTCGTCCAGTAGCAGGAGGGCACACTCGTGTCTGTGGCTGGCAGCATCCATTTTGTGATGCCAGGGCTATGTTAGCTGGTACCAGGTATACCGGTGCTGTCATGTCTCTCCCTCTAGAAGGGTGGGATCATACTCCCACACCAGTTACTGGTGTGGGGGTATGATTCCAAGGTGTTTCACACCAAACACGACATGTTTCCATGCAGCCATTCCAAAGTTAGCGTTTACCGTTTGGTTATAATGCACTTAAGAGTATATGGTCTGGCTGCATCACAAACAACCTCGCAATAAAGGTTCCGAAAGCTGCCGAGGGGATCTGCTCATGCATGGGCACCCTCTCACATGAAACCCAGCACCCTGCCTTCAGGATTGTTAAAGCCTGCCATGGGGGTGACTGATAGGTTTACATGTGCAGTGATATGGAGAGATATAGTGAACCTATATCTCAGTAAAGGGTGCATGCACCACCTTACCCAGGCTGCAGTAGCAGACCTGTGGTGTCATTTTGGAAGACTTCCCTGGGGTGGCATAATACATGCTGCAGCCCCTGGTAGGCCTCTGGGTACCTATGTCATGGGTACATAGTCTACCATATACTAGGGTACCCCAGAATCCAATCTGGGGTACCCCAGAATCCAATCTGGAGTGTACCAATTTAAAGGGGAAAGCAGATAGGCTGGGGTCCTGAATAGCAGGATCCCAGCCAAACCAAGTCAGAAACCAGTAAAACACCAGGAAAAAGTGGGGACATCCATGCAGTCAGATTCCACCTTCCTACACCTCTGAACATAGTTATTTCAGTATCCTGCCAGTATAGTTGTTTATTAACTAGTGTATTATACCACAACTCATAATTGCAGGGTTTCCCGTAAATCACGTTTTTTTTTCTGTATGTTATTGCGCACTGTTTTCACCCAGTAGAGATTAGTTCGAAGAATAATTCGAGGAGAAAAATGTTTTGCGGGCAGTGGCGTAGCTAGACATACTACCACCCGGGGGACCCCTAAGTTTGCTGTCCGGATGCAGGTAAGCTGGGGGGGAGGGGTGGTGGCCGACACAGACGACTTGTTCTCAGGGCCGGGGGGATGGTGGTAGTCAGTCAGTCAGTCAGTCAATGATCTTTATTTTGATTTAAAAAACCATAAAAGATTACATTCAATTCATGTAAAAGACATCATATAATTTTCAAAGGGTACCCCGCCCGACAGATACGCGTTTGTTGAGAATCAATGTCCCAATACTAGACCTTTCTTAGATATTAAAAAGATCAATAAATATAAATAAATTCCGTCAATAGATACATTTAGTAATAGGATAGCATTTTAACAATAATTAAATTCATACCTTCATAGAACAAGTACATATTATAATCTAATCAATCAATGGCTCTGTCCAAAAATATACAAGGTTCCATGGCGTACACCTCAAATAATACATAATAGGGCATAGTCCCTCTCATGCAGAACCAGCAAGGTATGAGGTTAAGTATAAATTCAGATAAAACACACAGGTTCCTACAAATTTCTAAAATTTAAGTCCTATTCTCTTTCTTGTTAAGTCAACCCCAAAGAGGTATCTGCTCACACTAAAAACTACTGCTTGTGTCATATCTGATCGCAGTATTCTTGCTGTTTCATAAAAGGATCTAATGCCCAAAAGCTGACAACTGGGTTTAATCCATTTCTTCCTGGAATATATATAAACTGGGCAGAAGAATAACACATGCAGTTCGTTCTCTTTTGCACCTGTGTGGCAAATAGCACAACAACCGTTGCTTACATCCCCATCGCTACGTGCCCATTTTACTGTATTTGCATTTATCTGTAGAACACCGTAGCGGAATTTCAGATAAAAAAGAGATTTAGCAAGCTGTGGTTGTATCGAATCATTTGGTTTTATTGAAAGAAACCTTGTAGATAAAATGCCTATTTTTGAGCTGTGGGATGAAACATCTTGATTAAAAGCCCAAAAAGTCTGTTTCAACAGTTTTTTTCAGCCCTTCGACAGTCCCCGAGGGTCATCCCAGAAGTGCTTTAGTCCTAGTTTATAAAACCAATCACGAACGTGGTTTAACCATAGCAGCCTTGAATCATTTTTAATTCTAAAAACTTCCTCCAGGCCTTCTCTATAATGAACAAGTTCATCTGTTGACCACAGGCGGACCCAAAACAGTAATGGCAGTAAAGTTGCCTGCAAATCAATGCTACGGATATTTAAATCCATCACTACTGGCATTAATGGTGTACGCATAGGTAAGCTAAGCAGTTTCCTAAAGAATTTATTCTCGACCACAATAAAAGTATTCTTTGTTACGTGGCCCCACAATTCAGCCCCATAAAGGCATGCAAATTGCACCCTATGTTTATATAACTCAAGTGCAGGGGAAACGGCTTTAGACAAACTATTCGCATGCTTCCTTATTATTGATACTGAGTTTTGATTAATATAGTTTTGCTTTTTTCCAACTGCGATCTCCAATTAATTTTAGAATCCAATGTAATGCCTAAGTAGTTAAAATTTAACACATATTCTATCTTCTCATTCTTGACGGTTAAGTTTTAAAAAAAAGATTTGTGGGATTAACTGCCATATATTTCATTTTGGTAGAATTTATTTCCAAGCCCTTCGTTTCACAGTAAATTTTGAAAGTATTTAATAGGCTTTGCAGACCTTTGGGGGTTTGTGATATTAAAATTGTGTCATCGGCGAATAAAAGTGCCGGTACTGGCACCCCCCCTAACTAGCGAGAATCATGTTCGCAGCCCAAGAGATATTCAGGGATGTCATTAACATACAACGAAAATAAGGTAGGGGCCAACACGCATCCCTACCTTACCCCCCCTTTTTACTTGTATGCGGTCTGTAAGTTCACTATTTAGACCCCATCGGACCCTTGCAAAGTCTTATGATCTGCACGAGGATTTCCCCTGGGACACCCTGGTCTCTTAGTGATTTCCACAGGAGATTTCTGGGGATGAGGTCAAAGGCTGCCTTAAGGTCCACAAAGGCAGTATACAAATGGTCTTTCTTGACTGTGATATACTTCCAAATTATACAAAGAAATCAAAAAGCCTGGTCAATTGTGCTAGTTTTGGCTCTAAAACCTGCCTGATATTTGGATAAAATGCTGTACTCCTCAATCCAGTTACCCAGTTTATTTGAAATTTGACGTGCATATATCTTTTGTGAAACATCAATTAAACTAATTGGTCCATAATGCGACGGGTCATGGCGGTTACCCTTTTTAAAAATAGTTTCAATCTCTGGCCCCTTCTGCGTTTCAGGAATCGGTGCACCTGCTGCAACTGAATTACATAAAAGATGAATATAAAGAGCCCAAACCTCTTTTTCATGCCTCGATAGGTCACCTGGTATCTTGTCTGGTCCAGGGGCCTTCCCTACTTTTATTGCGTCTATTGCTACTATTGTTTCCTTCATACTGAAACATAGTGGGGCACTATTTGGACAAATTTCATAGTGTTCTTGATTATAATCAGTATCATCGTTAGAGGATGAATAGAGTTGTGAAAAATGGGTTATGCAGGTGTTTTCATCTAAGAAAAGGTCCTTATTACATTTGCCCTTTTTATTACCCTTAGATATCAAACGCCAAAAGGTTGATTGATCATTTGTTTTGCCTGCAATAAGCAGCTCAGTCCAAATGTTATCCTCCCAGTTCTTTCTAGCTTGGATTAGTAGCCTCTTGTAACAGATCCTTTTTTTCCCTTAGGGTTGCTATAGCTTTGACCTTTGTTGCCTGGATCAAATCTTTTTTTGCATCACGGCATTCTTTATTATACCATGGGTTCTCTAATGTGGCTACCTCAGAAATTCATTTTTTGGATTCCTTAGGAGCCTTACTTAGTATTGGTCCTAATTCTCCTATCAGTCTGTCATGCATTTCCATAATTGGAATCTCTGCTATAGGTAAGTTTACATACGGGGAAACTATTTCTACATAAATGTCATAGATCTTTTTAATAGTTATTTCATTTCCCATTACCAAGGGCCATCTAAGTGCTCTACGATTATTCGTTAATAATGGCTCAATTGGACTAGAACTGAAATCACTTTTCCTTGGAGAGCTCAACTGAAAGAGGGAGGCTACAAGTGTCAGACATAATGGATAGTGATCGCTCTCTATTCTATCTTCAATTACTAGGTCACATACCATGGGCCAGAAGGGGATAGATACAAATATGTAGTCTATACAGCTTTTAAAGCTACCTCGTATGAATGTGGGTAAATTTGGGCTGTCAGAAGGCAATCGCCCATTACAGGCACGTAGACCGTGGCCTGAGACCAGCCTTAACAACTGCGCAACGGCACATGTGCACGATAGTACTGGGCTACTGTTCAGTTGTGGGATGTTATTGGCCGAGTCCTCATCCTCAAAAATATTTTCAAATCCAACCACAGGTTCAAATTTGTGTTTGAAATGACCCCCCACAATTATCAAAGCGCTCTGGTTAACCGTCGTTAAAAGTTGATCCATGTGTTCAATAACTTCAGATTCCCTACTTTCTACATTCGGCCTACTGTATATGTTAAAAATAGAGACTTCCCTTGTATCAGGTGCTAAAACTTTATTCCCAAAATGTCTTGGCAAGGGGAGTCAATTTGCTTAATATCAACACCTAGAGTAGTTTTTATCAAAATAACAAGACCTCCCGAGGGCCTTCCTCTTCTTGAGTGAATAGCAGCTATACTAAAGGTTTTATAACCTACCTTGTGAGGGCTTTCCAAGGCCCAAGTTTTGTGGAATAGGACTATTTCACTGTGCCCAATATAATCCTGCCATATTGCATCTCCTAGGTTTCTCCTAATCCCTGCAATGTTCCATGAAATCAGTGTTATCTTGGTTTTATATTCTCCCATATTTTGATCACAGTTTATTCCCTCAGCTTCATTTTCTAGTCTTGGGACTTCCTCGCAGTCATTAACAAAGTTACAAGTAAAGTTACCAATTGTAACATCCTCCTTGCTACACTGAGCTATTAGGTCTGTCTCAGCATGCACACTATTTGTATCTGCCATGCATTTAAATATTCCTTCAGAGTTCCTACACACTGTGTCATTCTGACTATTATTAAGGTTGCCTATCTGATCCCTTTGGCAGATATTCATGCTTTGTTTTCCTGGCTCTCTTTTTAGAATACTAGTGAGAGTTCCTACGGCTACCTTGTCAGTAATTATAGGTCCCAGAACACTAGAACAGTTACAATACTGGTGTGAGTTCCTGCAGCTACCTTATCAGTAACTGTAGGTCCCAAATCTTTGGGGACAGTTAACAATATCTTTCCCTGCTGGACTTTATGTAATAGTTGTCCTGGAAATCCAAATCTGACAATGCATGAAACCTATTAAATGTCGTGATCGGTGGAAATCTAAGAACTTTGTCCCCATCTTACGGTTTATAAAAATATCCTAGAGGGAGTACACTGAAGCCAGTGTTAGGGGAAGAAGTTGCATCACGGTGATGTAAAAAATAAAAAAACATCTTTGGCCTACGGAAGTTAACCACAATGCAATCACCCCTTATGCTCTTAGTAGATTGCCCTATCCACCCTACCCTACGAACCATTAAAATCTCATCAATGTCCGAAGGATGAAAGTTCTTGTGTTTCGTCAACCAGTCTACATTTTTATTCCTTAAGTCATTCCAATTCTCTTTCTGCGCAACCCTTAGTGCAGGAACCCCAGCCAAAATCAAAACATAAGGACATGAAGCTGGAGGAAGACGTAGTATCTCCATATTAGGAACCGAAGAGCCGCTGGGTTCCTCGTCTCTCAGGATCCCAACAGGGGCACTCACACCGTGTCCCCCGACTTGAGGTGTTACACTTCCACTTTGAGGACCCTATCAAACCTGACACATTCGATCTATCAGATAATACCCCAAGCGATTTTTTTCCCCATTATTAGAAATGGGGTTATTCACATAGTTTTTGTCAATTTTGTCAATTTTCCCATCATGCATAAGCGATGGGCAACTACCCACCATTAACCTTGTATCGTCCCTTTCCAATCTAGGCAGTTGGAAACCCACATTAGTGGAGCTTAAGGTATAATTCCAGACTCTAGAAGGCTAATTTTTTCCCAAAGTAAGGCAAAAAATGTTTCAACCAAGTCACGAACACAAGCTAGAGCTGCTCCCAGCCCTGGGTCATTTAACCCTGCACATAACTCGGTCATGACTCCCTTGGTATTAATATCGCTCGATGCTAGTAAGGGCGGGATCATCTCGGTTTGTGTACCAACTGAAGTGGTTTTCGCAGGGGAAGGAGTACCATTATGGTTACAATTAGCCCAGGCATTACTTTGATTGACCTTACCACCATTACTACCCTTCCCCTTAGTTTTTCTTATCCCAACCCCTCGCTTTCCTTTATCTCAGAAGTGCCTCGGTTTTTCCAGTCCCCACATTTTATAAAGGCCCTAGTCCTAGTAGCTCTGCTCGATACTTGCCGAGAGTTTAAGGCCGCTTCCAAGGGAGGTGGCGAGGGGGTAAGTGGAACACTTGTAACAGTGCTGGACACACTCTCTTGACCAGTAGCCCCCAATGCAGGTGAACGAGTACCGGTTATTATATGTCTCTGCAATGTAGACGGGTCCAAGGAAAGACGTTGCTCAGTCATTTGGATTTCATGGGTTAGAAGTGACTCTGCCCTAACCAAGAAAGTGTCTAACGCACCAGCAACCCCCTTACGTTTTTCCATTCTAACACTACTTAATAAATTTAACAAACCAGGTGTTAACACAGTACCTTGGGTCTTCAATACGTTGCAGAGTTTTGCGGAGACATAAGATAGGATCCACGCTTTTCAGGGGGCTGGCCCAACCCAGCCTCTTCCTGTCTCTGACGGGTTCGGACGGGCCCTGTGCCCTTTTTGAGCACCTCCTGGCGCGCTGGTAACAATACACGACGTGGAGGGTTGCTGGGAAATGTAGTTTCCGGCCTCCGGTCAGCCCAAACAGCAACAGGCTTCCCCGGCTCTCCCCAGGTCTTTCGCGGTGACAGTGGTAGCAGGCAGGCAGGTTGGAGGTACAGAGATACTGGGCTCCCCTGTGGAAAGTGGAATCTCAGGAGCATCAGAGTCTCCCCAGGCGAGTGGCAGATCAGGCAGGGACAGGCACGTTGCAGGAGGGGATGGCCAAGTGGTGCAAGCACCGGCCCCCGCACCCAAGGAGGAGTCGTCACTGAGGCACCACCTCTGCCGCGCAGACCACAGCGCGGTGCGAGCCTCACCTAGACGACCGGATTCTGGGCGTCGGCCCCCTCAGGCGGCAATCCGGGAAGAGGCAGGTTGTGTAGATGCGAGGCAGTTCCAGGCGCCAGCCTTGGCACACGGGCTGATGTCTTTGCCACGATATTCCCATGCTGCGTAGGCCTCAATGCGGTCGGGACCCCACTGTGCTCAGTACACTCGAGGGCCGCGACCCCCCAGGCGTCGCCCCCGACAGGCAGCAGTCTGGGCAGATGTTAGCGGTGCAGGCGTGGCCCACTCCAGCCACGACGCAGAAGGAGCAGGCCTGGTGGTTCCAGGCGCCGGCTCCGACGCTAGCGTAGGCGTCGCCGCTGAGGCACCTCCCCCGCCGCCCAGGCCTCAGTGCGGTGTGAATCTAGTCACGGTCGCTCTCGGCGACGGGCAATCACCACCGGCCAAAGTCGCGGTCACTCTGCTGCTCTCCTATCCTGTAACCCGGACTGTTGGTAAGCAGCCTCGATGCCCCATGAGCGAAGCGCTCCGGATCAGGGCCGTTTCTAGGTGTTTTGCCGCCCTAGGCGAGAATTGAAAAATGCCGCCCCCTCCCTTTTACTACCATCACTCTCTCCCCCTGTCATCCAGGCTAGAGAGGCACATCCTCTACTGCCGAACCCTTCTATGTTACTCTCATTTACTATCAGGAAACACAATCACAACAGTCAATCCTGCAAATGACCTCAAAGAAAGGCACAGGCCAGACCGTTATGGTAGCCATACACTCACAGAACTATGTACACGGATGCCCAATAGAGCTTTGTGTTTAAATACCACTGAGGCGTCAAGTGCAACTCGTTTTCAAAACCAGAAACAACTTAACCTTCCGCCAAGCACGCATGTAGACATGCAATGCCCACATACGAAACGCAATATTATTTTTGCCTACTGCCAGCAATCCCCCCAATCAAAAGCAAAAAACATTTATTGTCCTATTAAAGTGCCTACCAATTGACACTTCTAGGAGGAGACGTGTTGGGGGTCTCTAACCAAAGAAAAAATAAACATTCGGTGATGTAGAGCGACATTATAAAGAAAACCCCTCTTCTTACAACAGTTTTTTTTCTGTGCAGCGCTTTTTGCAACAGCCCCTTGCTGCAGATAATTAGTAATATAACCCAACTCAGTAGTGTTAATTTTGTCGGCTGAGGAAAGACTGGGTTAACTTTATGAAAAATTGCAGAATCTGTATCTGCATATTATCGGGAACTTTTGGGGAAACTGTAAAATTAGGAGGAATTCTGCAAACCCGGCACTTAGTGCTATATTGTGTGCTAAAAATCAGTGCAAAAAACAAATGCCGCAAACAGCGGCTTCTCGCATTCTGGCCATTCGCGTTGTTCCCATGCATGCACTCGTGCAAAATATATGTTGGCGAATTTGGTAGAAGGAAGAACAGTATTGGTGCGGGCGGTAATTTAATTACTATCGTAACATGGTCTTATGCGATCCCTCGTAAAGGCACTCTAGCTTACTTTCATTCTTCCAACTATACCCGTTCCCACAGACACATTGCACTCATTCAACTCATTCATCCATTAATTCATTCACACATAAAATATGCTCAGGTGCTCAATCCTACCCGAGCCTCGTCCCTTAGGGGTCCCTGAGCCTTCCTTGCAGGGGGTGCTCCTGAACTATCGCATGTGCAACTGACCTTTGACCCTTGGTAGGTGACCTTGAACAGATTGTCGAAGTGCTTCTTTTTATGTCTTCTAGACCTCGGTCCAGGACGAGGACTCTGCCTTGATGCAGCCACACTCTGCCAGCCTCTGTCTTTGCCTCACTCCTCTCTCCTCGTTGAGGGGTCGTCACTCGTGACTGCTGCATGTTGGAGAGTGTGGTGTGTTGTCTTTCAGTTTTGTGTTCCTGCTCTACTCCCTCGAGGACGTTCTCCTGTGACGTCCTTGTGCGGCCTCGTTTTCCTACATATATGACCCTGGGCGAGGGTCTCAATCCTGGCCTCATAAGTCCCTCCCACAGGTCTCCACTGTCTCATGTAGGCACACTGAGCACCGCGAACACACAGAGCTTCATATATAGCGCTGTATAAAGCGCCTACTGGTTATACGTCTTCAGAGGCTGTTTATGAATTTATGGTGATGAGAAAAGCCTCTTGCGCCGTGCTCTTTGTTATTACTACGTCATTTGATTCAATGCTCCCCAAAAGCAGCACGAGGCCCCCTACCAAGTATTTTTTTGCAGTTCTATATAACGTGAACTCCACCCGAAGGCATCAGAGCGCTTTACATAAGCACCGGTTGCATTACAGATGGACACATTCATTTTTAGGCAAGGGGAGATTAAGTGATTTGCCCAGAATCACACGGTGTTGCGCATCCCTGCCGAGACTCAAACCCAATTACCCAGCTTTGAAATCAGCCGCCTAGTCGTTTTGCCACATCCTCTCCAGGTAATCTGTGAAATGAATGTCTGATGGTGAAATGTGGGTCCCTCACCACTGTTTGGGACCCTCAATGTTACGTCATGCCACCTTGAGCCTATGACTGGATGTTTAAACTCCGGTGGGAGAAAGCACCCACAGAGGCAGCGTAAAGTATTAGGATGGGAGGTGAGCAGGGCAGGGTCCTGCGGGCCTCTGGTGTGTTAGTTTATTTTATTGTAGCCCTTCCTTGGGAGAGCTCATCCCCCCGCTCGCAAGTGGAGGATTGTTTTTTGAGTGCCATGAGACCCCTGCAGGTCAGTGTGGTGCACATGTGACCTTCTGGACAGCTCTTAGCTCAGGCGCGCAACGCCCATAGCGCTCAAAGGGCTTTCAGCATCCCCCCCTCGCAACGTAGGTAACAGGACACATAAACAAATCAACACCCATCTCTATGTGGGCACTCGGTTTAATGCAGAATCGTGTGTTTAGAAACGTTAAAAATGCGTCTTGTGTTTCCTTGCAAGAGGCAGCGGCCGATGTCCATAGACAATAGATTCATTATAACTCTTTTCGAGATTAGACATCAGTACCTCTTGTTGCTGCAGCTGTTCTCGCCTCCTTTTGCCATCTTCACACACAAGGCACAAAGCGGGCCTTACCCACACACACACACACACGTCCCTAAACATGTGCACATGCCATTCCATCTCTCTCCCTGTGCAGTCCAATTCTGAAATCCTAAAGCGAAATGATCAGGGGTCTGCATCACGCGTCCTTCCATTCATTCCAAACAAGAGCGCATTCTCGCATCGAGCCACAAAGCCTTCATTTCAGCAGCCACCTACATAGTGCGCTTACAAGTGCCACTCGCTGCGCCCCACTGCATCACTCCCAAGGAGATGGACAATAGTCATTACTGTGGTTTAAGCAAGGGCGTAGCCTTTTATTCATATAGACACCACTCACTGTGAAATGATAAGTGACAACCTTTGGCATAGTTAAGCAAACATTGTTATGAGAACATCGTTCATAAGATCAGCCAGATCATACATAATTGTTTTTGAGAAGCAGGACATAGGGCAGATGAACAGCTCATAGATTGTGCAAGCCACACATCAGTATCTCGACCTTCCTTTACAAAGGAACATTTCAAAGAGGTTGATGTCAAGTGCCAGCAGGCCCCTTAACTAACCTTATTCATCGCCCTCACCTTAAACCAAGGTCATCCCTTGATTAGTAACTTCCAGGGCAACGGAGGACGCTAAAGACTGCAAGGGAAACCGGAAATCAGGTAGGTATGACAAGACAGTAGGAAGGTGGTGGTAGTCAACAGACATGACTCCTGCCACCCCAAAAACAGTTCTCCCCACCCCCTTGTGTGTCGTAACAACAACCAAAAATCCTCCCACCGATGTCTCGCCTAACTTTAGTCTTTATACTATTCCCATACGTACAATAATCAAACTAGAAAGAAGCCACATGCCTTTCACGTAATATAAGTAATTTAAATATAAATACAAATGACGCAAAATGTTCCCCAAATGTTGACATTGCAAATTAAAATTACATCTGAACAAAAAGCATTGCTGCCATTCCTGAGAAAATCTTGCTCAACTACGACATATGGACATTTTTACATGAGTGAAACTTGATGCCTAAATTGTTTTCATCGAGTCAGGGAAAGGAACATATTACACTGCTGGTTTCCATAAAGTGGAGTTCCTTGGGTCATGCCTGTGTGAAACAAAACAAGAACAAAATGCCATTTAAGAAAGCTTGTCCTTGCGAGGAACTCGCCTCCTACTGTTTTCCTTTCCCTTTTTGTTTATAATATGAATTACTATACGATCATTGTTTTTATTCTTCTGCACGGGTGGCCTGCAGCTGAAAGCACATTATACAACAAGCCCCCTTCTTTAAACAAACAATGGCAAAGCAAGTGGGTCTGTTTTCTTTATTACTCGTAGCACATACGCTACACCTCTTACACACATGCCCACCTTACCCTTTGCTTACACACACAACACAATCAAATACTCAATGTTCTTACACACACAAATACTTTAGAATGTTATGGTGCTAGTAATACTGGTGGTAGTGGTGATGTAGTACTAGTGGTAGAGGTAACAGTGGTAATGGTGGTAGTTTTGTGGTGGTAGTTGCAGTGGTACTGAAGGTGTAATTAGTTGTGGTGATAATGGTAGTAGTAGCTGCATATTGGCTGCCTCCTCTTCCATCTCCGCTGGTGTGACAGGAGGATTGTGGCTACCACATGTGTGCTGCCCTGTTGTTATCCCCTACCACCAGCAAGCCAGTCCCCATTTGGGCACTGATAAAGCCATAATAGTATGCCGCATCTGAGTGGTAGGCTACAGTGGAATTCGAGGATCCAGAGCAGTATTTGAGGATTGAAAGGATCTATCACAGGATTTAAGGATTCCTGGATTCAAGGAGCTAATCTAGGATTCAAGGATCCGGTAGTTTATAAAAGCCACACCTAGACGTTGATAGGCAAGATCCGCGTTGATCAGAGGAGGCCTTCGCTTTGATGATTCTCTTGGCTCTAGCAGGATAAACGTACTGTGACATAGTGATGTGAAGTGATTTCGATGCAGCGCGCGCTACGAAATTCGTTTTATTTATTTAATTGTTTACTTACCTGCAATTATCCATATTCCGTTTTTGAGAAACCCCCACCCTGCCCCTCCCCCGCCCTACCGCCCCACGGAACTCCCTCCACGGGCCGCGGCTGGAAGTGATTACTATAATGCACCTGTTGCTGCATTGGTTCTTGGGTATTTCTCAGTTTCTGTAGAATGTTAAGATGTGTGTGAAATTCTGGTAATACAAAAACAACCTGCAGATAAAACTGATGACCAGACAGTAACTTTAGTCCTGTCCTCTGTTTAGTATAAAAGAGCTGTTACTAGGGGACGCTATGTGGCGCACGACCAATATGGCCGCTAGTGAGAGAGCAGCGGGGCCGGGATCGGCCACGCCAAAAGTATGGCGGTCGAGCCGGCCCCCTCCAGATCGGGAGGCAAGCCTGTCAAGCACTTTGGTAATGCGACAGGCGTGCCCCCTCAGCAATTGGTCCCGGCCCGGGGGGCGTGACCCGGAAGTGTTCGGACGACGGGCCAACGCCAGGCCGGTTAGAACCGGCCTGACGTGTAAACTGAATAAAAGGCTGGGGAGCACAGGAGTCAGTGTCTTCGCTCCTTGCTCCCCAGCCTGCCACACCAGCCTCGCTAGGAGGCTGTAATTTTTATTTTTTCTTTGTTTTGCAGGGTATCGTCATCGTCGCCGTCGGAGAGCCGCGTATTGTCGTCAGCAGCCTTCGTGGGACGTCGGAGATCGGCAGGCAGGGGGAAGGATCGTGCGTTACAGTGCGGGCCAGCGAAGTCGACTTGGAGTGCTGGGCCAATGAAGTTGACGTGGAGTGCCGGGTCGCGTCGTAGTCACGGGAGTGCTGCTGGAGATCGGGAAGCGGTTATGGGCGAGTGGAGCCCGGTACAGGTACCCGGTAGAGGTGGCACTTGTGCTGAATTAAAGCACTCACCCCTCCGGTCTTTGCCCGCATTGTGTAGGCTGCGCGCATCAGGAATAATCGTGCGCGATGGATTGGGGCCTGGGGTTTATAAGGGCAGGAAAAAAAGAGTATGTCAGGCTTTATCCAGCCTTGCTCAAAACAATGCCTTAACAGATGTATGGGCGAGTTTAAGACCAGATGATGTGGGATATTCCAGCGCGAGCGCTTTTCATGCAGCGCTTGTTTTGTGGCAGCGTTTGTTTTTAATATACTCGTTTGACATTTAATTTGAATTGTTTTAAGAGTTCTCCCTGGTCCTACCTGCCTGGCCTCACATACCCCCACCTCTGTCATCACACCTGCACAGTAATCTTGGCATTTCACCGCGTTTTGCGGGTCCTTTGCCCCTGACTCGCGGCGGCCATCTTGGGTGAGTGGGTCCCAGTGCATCAGCAAGTCCTCTCTCCATCTCCTTTGGAGACTATTTAGGTAGCCATGCTTACGCGCAGCGGTCACGCGCAGTGGGGACGCCGGACTGACGCCGGAGTTACGCCAGAGTTCAGCCCGTCTGTGCCCGTCCGGGCCCAGACTTGCTCAGGGCTGGTTGCTATGCCCGCTCCTAGGGAACCGGGCCACACTCCCATTGGGTATAGTAGGGAAGAACTTTTGTCCTGGCGGCTTACGAATCCCGTACCCTGTAGGTATGTCTATGAGGGCGATCTACCGTTCTTGCCTTGCGGGTCATGTAGTGGGGGGCGGTCTACGTCCGTTGATAATTCGGTGCTTACTATAGTTTTGCTGAATTGCCGGTCTGTACCTAGTCATGCCACAGAAATTCATTCCCTGGTATTGGACCATAAGTTGGATGTGCTATTTTTAACCGAGACCTGGATCTCTTCCTGTTCGGGTCCTGACATAGTCAGAGCTCTCCCTTCCGGTTTTCTAATGGCTCATCTGGATAGGCCTGTGGGGAGGGGAGGAGGGCTTGCTATCCTTTATAGGGACGCGTTAGGCTGTAAGGTGCAGGACGGAGGGATGAGTGACTGCAAGAGTTGCCAGTTCTCTCTTCGACTGTCACCTACGGCGTCGTTGACAGGCCTTCTAATCTATCGTCCCCCTGGGCCCCTGAGAAATTTCTCTAATTCCTTTTTGGAATCTGTGGCGCTTCTTGCCTTTTCCACTGGCAACTTTATCGCCCTGGGTGATTTTAACATCCACTTTGATGATTCTCACAATTCCTTGGGAGTAGACCTACAAAGTGATCTTCAAGCCTTGGGGATCAACTTGACTAATTCCGGTGCTACACACAGGAAGGGCCATTTGTTGGATCCCATATTTTCGAACTCGGTCTGCCTCAAGGCCTTTCCAGCGCTGCCCTTGCCTTGGACGGATCATTTTATGGTGCCTGCCCAGTGGCAGTGTGAGGCTCCAGTCACATCGGCTCCCAGGGTATACACGGTGGAAAGAGCTTGGTCGAGACTCTCAGTAGACAGCTGGGCGGGCTATCTGGAGGCGTCCCGGCCTTCCCTTGGGTCTAATCCGTTAGTTGCCGATGAGAGGCTAAATATCTGGTTGACCAACTCGCTTGATGCTCTCCTCCCTAAGAAGAAACAACTCTCTATGGGTAAAAGAGTGGGATCGGCGCCCTGGTATACATCAGAGTTGAGAACTCTGAGAAGGGGTTGCAAGAGATT
The DNA here is from genome assembly GCF_964204655.1 of Triturus cristatus. NCBI lineage: Eukaryota > Metazoa > Chordata > Amphibia > Caudata > Salamandridae > Triturus > Triturus cristatus. The sequence goes on along the minus strand of NC_140588.1, from coordinate 988,219,786 downwards.
GGAACGTTCTTGGAGGAAAGATTGGAGTGAAGCAATCCGGAGAGAATACCGGGCGGCTTTAAGTATTTATAAATCCGCCATTCGGGTGGCTAAATCTGTATTCTTTGAGGAGAGAATAGGCTTGGCGGCCAACTCCTCAAAAGAATCTTTTAGGGTCATCAAGGAACTTCTAAAAGACCCCGAACCCCCAGTCCTCCATGCTGACCCCACTGGGAAATGCTCCGAACTTGCCTCCTTCTTTAAATCTAAAATAGATAACATCCTTTCATCACTCCCTCGGTTAGACGAGGAGAGTTCCTCTGATGGTAAGTTGGAGTTTCTGCCCAGGGCGCGGACAGTAGAGCTGGCCTCCTTTGGATCGGTCACTGAGGAAGAAGTGCTCACAGTGTTGACGACCATGAAAAGTGGATCGCCTAAAGACCCTGCACCACTGAAATATCTTAAGCAGGTGGCCTCTATCATCGGTGGTCCAGTGACGGATTTGATAAATTTATCCTTCACCCAAGGAATAGTGCCTCCAAGCTGGAAGGGAGCGGTTGTCAAGGCTCTCTTAAAGAAGCCTAACTTGGACCCCGCTGACCTTGCCAGCTTTAGGCCTATCTCCCTGCTCCCCGGTGTTAGCAAGGTAGCGGAGAAGTTGGTCAATCGGCGCCTCTCGGGCTTCCTGGAGTCCAACTCCCTTTTGGGCGATTCCCAAACGGGCTTTCGCCCCGGTCAGGGGACCGATACTGCCCTGTTGGCAGTCGTGGAGAATGCCAGGAGCATTTTGGACACAGGGGGATCAGTGGCAGTGATCCTCCTTGACCTCAGTGCGGCATTTGACACTGTGGATCATCAAGTGCTTCTCCAACGACTGTCGAGGGTGGGGGTCTCCGGGCTGGCCCTGAAGTGGTTCTCTTCCTTTTTGGTTGGCCGTACGTTTGAGGTGTGGGAAGGCCATTCGAAATCTTCATCGGTCTCTCTCCAGTGTGGTGTGCCACAGGGCTCATCGTTGAGCCCTACCCTATTTAACATTTATATGGCTCCCCTGGAGAATGAGATACTGCCCCTGGGTATCAAGATTATCAGCTATGCTGATGATACCCAGCTGGTGGTAGGCCTCCCCCAGTCGTCTTACCATCCCGACCAGCTGCACACCTGCTTGGACAAGATCTTCAAGTGGATGTGTAGCTCAGCACTCAAGCTTAACGGCTCCAAAACGGAACTGATGATATTGGGAAACTCCCCTCCCACCCTGTCTCCGAGTAGCTGGCCTAGTTGCCTGGGAGCGGCTCCCACCCCCAAACAGGTGATCAAGAGTCTGGGGGTGTGGTTGGAGCAGGACCTTACCTTTAAGACTCACGCTAAAAAGATCGCAGGCGTGTGTTTTGGTCTGCTCCGTTCAGCCCGTAAGATCTTACCTCTTCTCCCTGTGGTCTCTAGGAGATTACTTGTTCAGGGTCTTATCATCTCCCGGCTGGACTTCAGTAATGCGCTGTTTCTGGGGGCTCCAGAGTCCACCCTAAATAAATTACAGCAAGTGCAGAACGCGGCCGCCAGGCTCCTGATGGATCTTCCCAGGCGTCAGTCTGCCCGCCCTGCGCTGAAGGCGCTGCACTGGCTTCCCGTTAGGGAGAGGGTGAAAATTAAGGCACTCTGTATGGCCCATAAAATCTTGCAGGGGAAAGGCCCTCCTATCCTCCGGGATATGGTGCAACCTTATAAGACCTCTCGTTCCCTTCGTTCAGAGCATCAACATCTGCTGCAGGTCATGAGAGCTAGGAAGGCAAGATCTGGGGGTAGAAGGTTTTCCATCAATGTGGCCATTCTATGGAATTCCCTTCCACTGCACTTACGCTTGGAATCAAATTTCCTCCGCTTCCGCAAGTTGTTAAAAACTCACCTGTTTCCTGCTTAATACCGGTGCCTCATGTCATGGCGTTTCACTCTGGATAAGCGCGGGGATGCCCAAGGGTAACCAGGCGCGTTATAAAACTGACTAATAATAATAATAATAATAATAATATACATACTACTCAGCTCCGCACAGGATTCATGTAAGGCTGGATTATTACTTCGTAACCAACTCACTGATCCCTAGCTTAGAGATCGAAAGATCTCCTAGACTATTTTCGGATCACAGCCCCTTGATTTTAAGCTTTGTTATGAAACCTGCGACCCGGAAGGAGAGGGTATGGACATTTGAAAGAGGTTTACTAACTGATGAACAGTATATTCAGCATATGAAACAATGGATAAACACATTTTTTGAGATTAATAGGGGGACAGCGGCAACAGGGATGGTGTGGGATGCCTTCAAGGCTGGTGCCCGGGGAGAGACTCTTAGCTACAGCACGTATAAAAGAAAGCAAGAGCGCCTGAGAAATTCAGAGGTGACTAAACTGCTTCTGGATGCCGAGAAGGAGCTAGAGCAATGCATTTTGCTGGGGGAAGTACCCGAACAAGCTCTTATTAAGGTTGCCAGGGCAAAATTGCGAGCAGAAGAAATTGTGGCAGACAGGGCCGCTAAGATTTATTTGGCAAATAAAGAGAGATGTCATGAGTTTAGCGAGAGGGTGGGACGTACACTTGCCATTCGTACTAGGCAGAAGCTGGCTACAGGGGAAGTTAGGGAAATTAGAGATAATATGGGTAGGTTACATACAGATACCGATGAGATTCGTGTAGTATTTAGGCAGTTCTATGCGAATCTATATGATGAGCAATCTGGTAAAGAGGATCAGGCAATTGATAAATATTTATGGGAGACACCAGCACCAACATTGATTGAAGGTGATGCTGAGACCTTAGAGATACCCATAGATAAATTAGAAGTTATAACAGCTATTCAGAACTTACCCTCAGGCAAAGCAGCAGGCCCGGACCAAATCCCGAGTGAATTTTATAAGGTATTCTGGAATGAGATAATTAGGGATTTTCTGACCACAGTGCAGTTGGCGCAAACAGGAACTTCTATACCGGCGTCATGGGGAGGAGCGGATATTGTGATAATCCTAAAGAAAGGGAAACCACCTACCGAACCAGGCTCGTATAGGCCGATAACCTTAATGAATGCGGACACTAAGATATATTCAAAGGTACTAGCTACGAGATTTGCTAGTATAATACATACCCTTGTCAGTGATAACCAACATGGTTTTATACCCGGTAAGGGTACTACTCATCATACGCGGAAAGTCGTTACATTATTTGATATTGGAGAAGCTACAGGAGAACCGGTCGCGGCTATGCTCTTAGATGCAGAGTAAGCCTTCGACCATGTCTCCTGGAACTATTTGTGGCATACTTTAAAGAAAGCAGGGCTTAGGGAAGGATTTGTCAGGGCATTGCAGGCTTTATATATAAATCCGGTAGCATCGATCAGAGTAAATGCTGGCACTACTACTCCGGTAAAGATAAAACGGGGAACACGACAGGGGTGTCCCTGTTCACCGTTGCTCTTTGCGATGTATATGGACCCGCTAATACGCAGGCTTGAGATAAATGAAAGAATAGCCCCAGTAATTACATGCTTGGGACAATGCAAGATACTAGCATATGCCGATAACGTTGCGGTTATAACACCAAACCCAACAGAGGCAATAGAACAGATTGAGATTGAGGCTAAAAAGTTTGGACGCCTTACGGGCTATGCGTTGAATAGTTCTAAAACACAAATAATTAAGAATCAGTTTGCGCATTGCCTGGATCATAGAGTGGTGGACTCTGGTGTCTACTTGGGTGTAACTATCACCTCTGCCCTAGAGACTCTTGTGGAAAAGAATATCGCTCCAATAATTTTGAAGGGGAGAAAAGATCTGGATAGGCTACACAATCTACATCTTTCTATTATGGGCCGTACAAACATCATTAAAATGTTGATCCTCCCGAAATTTTTATACATATTTAGGGCAATTCCCTTAATATTTGAGGACAAGTGGTTTAAAGTTTTAGAGAATCTGGTAAATAGATTTATCTGGGCTAAGGGTAAGACCAGGAGGGCACTGAGATTTATGGCGCTTCCACGATGTAGGGGGGGATGGGCGTTACCCGATCTAAAACTTTATTACTGGGCAGCTACCCTGCAATATATGTCAGGTCTTATTGGGGGGGCAGAATCTGAGGGACAAGGACCCCTCAGTACAACCGCTATATACGGCCTAGCACTAGGAGCTGTATCAGAAAATGTGTTTTTGAAGCAGATGGACTCGACCTACTTTAAAAGAACCAGATTTAAGACAGTCAAGGCAGCATTCTGTATTTGGAAAGCGTTTACAAAAAAATTTGGCCTTGGGAGATATAATCGATATACAAGAATGGGACAGAATCCCTCCTTTCCTCAAGATATTTTCTCTGATCTGGTGTTTAAAGAATGGGGAAGGAAGGGCATAAATAAGATTGGTGATATTTTGGATGGGCAGGGGATAATGCAGTTCCTCGAGTTACAACGAAGATTTGGATTGGACCTAAGAGACTTTTTTAAATATTTACAGGTTAGAAGCTATATGGTAACAAAGAAGGGAGGGCCGGTAGGATTTAAGAAAAACTCAATTATGGAGATTATTCAGGGAGGAACTGACTGTACAATTAAAAGAATCTATTCGGAATTGATAGAATCTAAGCAGGATGACCTAGAAAAACGGGCGGAAAACTGGGCAAATAAGCTGGATATAGGGAAAGAAACTTTTCTTGATTCATTAGAAATGGGACAGAATATATTATGTTCTGCGGCCCTTCAGGCACAACATTACAAAACCTTGTACAGATTATATTATACCCCTGCTAGAATAGCGCAATGGGGAGGGACAACAGGCATTAATTGCCCGAGATGCGGAAGCTTAGAGGCTGATATTGTCCATATCTTTGCTACGTGCCCGCATATGCAAAAAATACAGAGAGACATTGAGATTTTCTTTTCTAGGTCACTAGGATTTGAGTGTAGCTTAACACCAGTGATTATACTGTTAGGAGTCAACGACAGAGGTAGGCAACCTGAATATGATTGTTTTATATTTATTGCTATGGCAACTCTGAGACTGTGTATCGCCGCGGAATGGCTTACACCCCTGCCCCGACTTTTCACCAATGGTTAGCTAGATTAACACAGATCTATAATTTGGAGATGGCAATTTATGCAAGGAAGGGGAAAAAGGGAAGGAGATTAGGTAGACAAATTTGGGAGCCCATAACTAAGTGGAAAGAATGTTGTGCAAATTAGTATATTTTGATAGAATATAATTAATAGATATTGTGTTATGTATATAATATATGATTATGTATGTATTGTTTAAAGATTTAAGGAAATAATAATGAACAGTGTATAAAAAATGTTGATCAGTATGAAATGTGTCCTGCCCTGTGGAATTTACACGGGGTAATAAAAGCCTTAAATAAAATAAAAAAAAATAAAAAAAGGAATAATCGTGCGCGCAGCAAGTGCTTCCTCATCTCAATCTCCGGTCTTCGCCTGCATTGTGTAGGCTGCGCGCATCGGTACAATCGTGCGCGCAGTAAGTGCTTTCTCATCGGAGGCATATTTCCAAGGTTAAATGTTCAACTCACAAAGTTTCTGTTCTATTGTTGGTTAGGAATCTGAGGTCTCAGGGTATAATCATAATAAGCACGTGTGTGGGGTAATTTTGCTTTTATTGTGAAGTAGGAGAGATCACCTGAACAAGGCTGTGTTTTGGCTGGTTTTATTAGAGATTACCAATAGCACATATTAGTATATCGAATTGCCTAACAAGGGTGTGCTGAGCGCAATATAGCCTCACGGGGGTGGGACACATTTATGCTGTTTCATTCATATGTTATAGATACCAGGCGACATCAGTGAACACGGAGAGGACCGCAGAGTCTTCGTCGGGGTTTGGACAACCGGTGAAACACACAGGTTGCCTAAGAGGACACAGGCAGGCCCGCACTCCAGCGCTTCCGGGAGCCGCACAGGTTTGTAGCTGATCACCTGACCCACTGGATTAGCTAGTGGTGGGCTTTGGTTGCGCGGATGCTTACGGACGGTTTGTGTACCTCCAACTTATTAAGGTAAGCGACTGGACTGTGGTCCAAATCATTACAGGACGTGGGAGTGCTTAAGTCAGGCTAGTACACGAGTTTCTCGCCTATTGGCTGATTATAACAGGCCATTGTAGAGATTTTGTAGTGTTAGCCGGCGCATTCCAGTAATACTGCAGTAAGTTTTTATAGTTATAGTAATGGCTGGGAAAGCGAAGAGGGGTGAGCAGCGTTCTTGTATGGAGAAGCTGATGGAGGCAATGATGAAGAAGGTGGATGAATTGGGGCATGGTCTCGCTGATCTCAGGGAGAAAGGAGGGGACTGAAGAGAGGGTTAGGCGCAGCACTCTGCCCCCAACGCGGCATTTCCTCCTATCCCAAAAAGAGTTAGAACAAAGAAGCGGGTGGGGGAGGAACCTGTTGCACCCATGGCCCCTGTTCCCGTAAGGGAAGTCCCACCTATGCCACCTGTACCTCTGGGAGAGGTCCCACCTGCCCCAGTACCATCCATCCAGTGACATCGGCTGCCCCTGTGCCAGTACCAGCCCATCCAGTGACACCGGCTGCCCTGTTCCCAGCTCCCCAGCCCGTGGAGGAACCCACGCCCACAAGGGTAGTTCCAGTTGAACCAGGGGTCCATGCGCCAGTCGCACTGCCCACGGGGGAGCCCAGGCCCGCAGGAGAGGCCCCACCTGGGGGAAGCCCACAGCTTCTGGTAGTCCCTCCAGCAGGGGGAAATGAGATCCCGCAGGACATAGTTTCCCATTTGGCAGCAATCCTGCCATGGTTGGGGAAGGCAGGCATCCTCTCTTCAATGGTGGGGGCTAAGGACGTAGGTACTGATGTACTAGCAGAGGCGAAGCGAATAGTTTCTCAGTTTCATACGGCGCCTGTGGTAAAAACTGTTGAGGGGCCAGGTGCACCTTTCCCTGTCATTTCAGCAGGTGGTGTCAGCACGCTTGAAACCAGCAAGGGATTGCCAGGGTGCAGACTGACAAATGAGTACGCAGCCAGAGGCAGCTGGGGTCACAGCAGTAGGTAAACTGCCATCATTGCCAATGCTGCATGTAGGGGAGTCCCGCTCAGAGCGGGAGCGTTTGGGGAGACATGTTTTGCAAGAAGTAAAAAGCAGGATTTGGTCTGGGGAATACGTTAATATGTTGTCCTTGCTTATCTGCGAAAGAGATAGGGAAGATGCGAGAAAAAATAAAGACTGGATGCTCCCTAGGGAATGGGCAAATCAACTGCAGAAGGACAGGGTGGAGGAAAACTTGATTAATTGGATCAGAGGTTTTTCCATATTCATGGCAGTGATGGCTGAGCGTTTCCCTAACTTACAGGCGCAAATGGCTTGCTACCAGAACAGGATAGTTTGGGCACATGATAAATTTGCGGGGGGGGAGGTTGGATGGAATATGACAAGAATTTCAGGAGAGCTAAGGCATCTGACCCAGCGCTATCTTGGGACCGCATCGACACAATAGCATAGCATGGGTAGATCTATTTGGTGGGGAAGGACAAAATATTACAAAAAGCCAGTCCCCCCAGCCTTTTCAGCCATTTCATTCCTTTCGGTCGCAGGGTAGTACAGGTTCTGCCAGTAATACAAATGGCGGTGGGGGAAGGAAGGGCACATGTTGGGATCTTAATAGATGGACTTGCACCAGACCCCAAGGAATGTGCAGGTTCAAACATGCGTGTTCCATTTGTGCCAACCCGTCTCACCCCGAGTCTAAATGTCTCAAAAAATCAAAGGATAAAGGTAGGAAGAAACAGGAGTGAGGCGGAGGCGCCCCTCAAAGCACGGTCCCCCATTGACATAACGTCTCTGACACCTTGGCTCAACAAGTATCCTTGCCATCTCACCGCTAAAACTCTGTTGGATGGTTTCAGGTATGGTTTTAGGATACCAGCACTAGGTTATGTGGGAACACCAGAGTGCAAGAATCAACTCTCAGTGCGGGCGAATCCCAATGTAGTAGCATCAAAAATTGCCAAGGAATTGCGCCTAGGCAGAATAGCGGGCCAATTTGAGTCCATCCCTGTGGAGAATTTTGTCTGCTCCCCTTTGGGGGTGGTCCCCAAGAAGGTAGAGGGCGAATTCAGACTCATCCATAACCTGTCAGCACCCAGGGAAAATTCATTGAATGACGCAATTAATGAGGAGATTTGCAGTGTGAAGTACGCTTCCTTTGACCAAGCAGTAGAGATGCTCAGGGGTTAGGGCCCAGGAGCATTGATGGCTAAATCAGACATAGAATCTGCTTTTCGGTTGTTGCCAGTCCACCCTTCTGATTTTCACCTGCTTGGTTTTCAGTTTCAGGGGAAACTCTATATGGACATGTGCATGCCAATGGGATGCTCGGTGTCCTGCGCATATTTTGAAAAATTCAGTCTATTTTTGGAATGGGCTTTCAGACAGGAGACAGGGCATCAGTGGGTCATGCACTACCTGGATGACTTTCTTATCTTGGGGTCACGGTGCTCCCGGGAGTGTGTGTGGGCACTGCAGGAATTTTGCATGCTCATGCAGGCTTTTGGGGTTCCTTTGGCGCCGGGAAAGACAGTTGGGCCAGCCACAACAATAGAGTTCCTAGGGATTGAGTTAGATTCCATTCAGGGGTGTTTCAGGTTGCCTGCAGACAAGATCACCAAGTTTAGGGCAGCATTACAGCAATTCTTGGGTAGGGAGAAGGTCACATTGCACCAGTTACAACAGACTGTAGTGCAACTGAATTTTGCCCTGAGGGTCATACCGATGGCAAGGCCATTTTCCCGATCCATCTCACAGGCCATGGCTGGGCTCAGGGAGAAACACCACCACACCAGGCTGTCAGCTGAGGTTAGGCAGGACATGCGGATTTGGATGGCATTCCTGCAGGACTTCAATGGCAGGGTAGTGTGGCCCGGTCCGCCTACTACTTCCGCGGAGTTAGGCCTAATGACCAACGCTGCGGGTAGTGAGGGATTTGGTGCCATACTCAGTACCGAGTGGGTGGCACAGCGGTGGCCAGCATGGTGGGTGGAGACTGGCTTGACGGGTAACATCAGTTTCCTAGAGCTGTTTCCCATCTGGGTGGCATTGACGGTGTGGCCAGAACAACTGCGTAATCAATCAGTGGTGTTCTGGTCAGACAACATGACTGTGGTTGAATGCATCAATCAACAAGCCGCACGGTGTAAAATGATTCTCCGTTTAAGAGATTGTCCTTATATGCATAAAGCTAAATATGCAATTTAGAGCCAAACATGTGCCAGGTGTTTTAAACCATGCTGCTGACGCATTTTCTCGCTTTAAGATGCAGGTTTTCAGGGCGCACCTCCTGGCTGCGGCTGCTTATGCCACCCCCTTCCCAGAACTACTTTGGCAGATTGGTGCCCCCAACTACCGGACCTCGTGGCAGCTAGCATAGCACCCAGGACCAGGAAAGTATATGAAGGGGCGTTTTGGGCATACTGTTCTTTCTTGGGAAGAGAGTGGGCTGGGAAGTGGCACGACATGGGATCACTCCTTCATTACCTGGGTTTTTTAAAGGGGGAGGAACATTCAGCGGCAGCAGCTAAGCGGCATATGGCGGCAATCTCTTTCTTTGCCCAAATCAGCGACAAAGGGGATCCCACCAACAGCTTTACAGTTAGGAAGGCCTTGAAAGGTTGGCAACGCCTCCAAGGGTCTGCCCCAGATATGAGACAGCCAATCGGGGTGGAGCTGCTGACATCTCTACTAGGGACCCTCCCCTTGATCTGCAACACCTCAGGGGAAGTGCTGTTGTTCACCGCCGCTTTTTCATTGGCCTTTTATGGTGCATTCAGGATTGGGGAATTGGTGGCCCAAAACAAACAGGATGTACACGGCGGCCTGCAGTTTGAACGTGTGAAGGTGAGAGGGGATACACTGCTGATATCAATTACGAAGTCCAAAACGGATCAAGAAGCACGTTGGGATGGTACTGCATCGGGTACATGGTAACCCGTGCTGCCCCCTCTCACATGTGGAAAATTACCTGCAGTGTAGACCCCGTGACAAAGGGGGGCCTTTACTAGTGCATGCAGATGGGATCCCACTCACACGTTTTCAATTTAAGAAGGTCTTGGACATGGCAATCCAGAAAGCAGGTTTGAACCCAAGCTGTTTTGGAACTCACTCTTTTAGGATAGGGGCAGCCACTGAGGCAATGGCTAGGGGCCTACCCAGCAACAACATCTAAAGGATTGGGAGGTGGTCCTCTTATTGTTATAAGCGCTATGTGTGACTATATATGCTGTGAGTGGGATATTTTGCCAGACGCTGACGCATGTGTCCTTTTCTGCTTTCATTTACAGTTTCTCAAACCTGTCACGCAGGGGGGAAACTGAAAACACCGCAACAACAGCATTGGGCAACTCAAGGACTTCCATCACCTGATAGAGGATCACATGTCGTTTGGATTATTGGCCACTCGTATGTAAGGCGTCTGTCTAATTTTTTCCTTACAGGAAATTATAACTCTAGGGCACGGCAGGCCAGTTTTGAGAAATCATTTCAGGGGTTGGTGGAAACCATAACCTCAGAAGTAGGTTGGTAAGCCAAGACATGCCAGGGATGCACTATTGGGTGGTCACAGATGATACCCCGGTTTCAATGGAGGGGTAGGGAATCTGTAAGAGCATTGAATCACTCTGCGAGGAGAATAAATAACAAAATAGAGAGGCTTTTCAGGGCTCCTCATCTACAGACCATCGCGCATGGGTGCATTGGGGGAGAGCCGTGCTTCTTAAAAGACGGTGTTCACTTGTCAAAAGTAGGCAATGAAGTGTTCTTAGAGAATAAACTAGCTTGGTTGGGTGGCCTCAGAAACAGGGCATGACCTCTTAGTGAGCGCAGTGGGGAGCCAGATAGTCGGGCAACTATGCTGGCCTGCGGCGGTAAGGTTATGATTGGTGAGCAGTAAATTTAAGGTCCTTAGAGGGCGGCGCCATTCTTGAATGGGGTCGCCCAAGTGGGAGGGACACGTGGTCTCTCCTAGAACTCCAGGGGCAGTTGGGTGTGGGGGCGGAGGGAGTCACGCTTTCTCTAGGCTGGTTGGCCACCCCGCACGTGCACAACGGCGCCAGTAAATGGTGCCGAACTGCAAGGGCTCCTTTGACGGAGATAATATACAGAGCGTATGGGGATAACCGGGGGGGGGGAAGTACCCTCACGGTGAACGGACCCTCTGCGCATGCGCACTCCGGCTGGAGGGCGTGGTTAAGTTGATAAGGATCTGACACCAGTTAGTGACCTTACCGTAGGCCCAATTAGGATACGCAGAAAAATAAATGCTGTAATGATTATTAAAGATATGTTAGATTTGGATAGGAAACCTTTGTATTAGAGTTATGTTAAGGTTAGCCATCTGACATCTGTACTAATCAATTGTAATCAATGTAATGCATAATTTTCTGCGTAATTTTTTTTGTAAATATTGTAAATTTTGATAATGTTATTAATTTTGTTTAATAAATACGGCCTGGGGATTTACGCTCCCCACATCCAAACTCCTCTCATGTCACTTTCTAGGTCCGGTTAAGGAAGGAGAGGGTGTAGGTTGTACCTGGCCATAGAGAGCGGCAGGGCCGGCATCGGCCATGCCAAAAGTATGGCGGTCGAGCCAGCCCCCTCCAGATCGTGAGGCAAGCCTGTCGCACACTTTGGTGATGCGACAGGCTCGCCCCCTCAGCAATTGGTCCCCGCCCGGGGGTCATGACCCGGAAGTGATTGGAATCACTTCCGGGTCGCACGACGGGCCAACGCCAAGCCGGTTAGAACCGGCCTGGCGTGTAAACTGAATAAAAGGCTGGGGAGCACAGGAGTCAGTCTCTTCGCTCCTTGATTCCCAGCCTGCCACACCAGCCTCGCTAGAGGCTGTAATTTGATTTTCCCACCCACCATCCCCTAGAAGCAAGTTTTGTTGTTATGCTTATGTGTGAGTATTACTGTCTTGTATATATATGGGTCATAGGATGTATATCATGATTGTGTTCATATTAACTTGTTAAGTTCACAGGTCATCAGTCGTCGTATTTAATGCTATTCTTTGGTCAGGCGGTAAGGTCATGATTGGTGAGCAGTAAATTTAAGGTCCTTTGAGGGCGGCGCCATTCTTGAATGGGGTCGCCCAAGTGGGAGGGACACGTGGTCTCTCCTAGAACTCCTGGGGAAGTTGGGTGCGGGGGAGGAGGAAGTCACACTTTCTCTAGGCTGGGTGGCCACCCGGCACGTGCACAACGGCGCCAGTAAATGGCACTGAACTGCAAGGGCCCCTTTGATGGAGATAATATACAGAGCGTACGGGGGTAACCGGGGGCAGGGAAGTACCCTCACGGTGACCGGGCCCTCTGCGCATGCGCACTCCGGTTGGAGGGCGTAGTTAAGTTGATAAGGATCTGACACCAGTTAGTGACCTTGCCGTAGGCCCAATTAGGATACGCAGAAAAATAAATGCTGATATGTTAGATTTGGATAGGAAACCTTTGTATTAGAGTTATGTTAAGGTTAGCCATCTGACATCTGTACTTATCAATTGTAATCAATGTAATGCATCATTTTCTGCGTAATTTTTTTTGTAAATTTTGATAATATTATTCATTTTGTTTAATAAATACGGCCGGGGGGTTTACGCTCCCCACATCTAAACTCCTCTCATGTCACTTTCTGGGTCCGGTTAAGGGAGGAGGGGTTGTAGGTAGTACCTGGCCATACTGAATTGACACTGAAACCATGCGGATCATCCGCGACTCTCTTCGCCACCCACAGATGCTGAACAGAGCTGAATACGGAGCCCCTTGACTGTACCAGAGCCTGCAGATTTGGTAGCGCGGGTTTGCCGATACGAACTGCTGGACGTCATACTGGCATCTACTGGCAATTGAGCCCCGGCGCACAAGTGGGAAGTGGGCTGCACCGCAGGACTTGCGCTGCAGCGGCTCGCACCAACACACAAGTAAAATCGCTGACTGAATCTCCCGCTGCATGACATGCTGCGCTTCCCTGGCAGAGGCAGTGTGCAGTCGTCGGGCGGGAGGCGCTGGGAGGAACAAATACTGCTGATACGGCCAGAGGCCGCTCCAAATGCTTCGGCCATCTTTTTTTGTTGTTTTTTTTGTGATCATCTTATGTGATACCGCGACCTCCAAGCACAGCAGCGGATCATGCGGCCCCCAGCGCTAATATTTAACTGCATGTCTGCTGAGTGATGATGTTTACGCTTTCAACACAGCATAAACACACCACTTCCTGAATGCTCTATTGCTCATCACGGAACCAATGACTAGCAGAAGCCATTTGGGCAATATAATATCTCCTGCTTTGTCAGTATCTATGCGGCCCATATAGAGCGGTACCTGGTGCATAAGTAGAGTGGGTGACTCCCATATGGTGCTGACTTGCAACGGTTAGCATTTGCTAAGGAACATTATCTATTATAGCCCAGTGGGTGCACATGCAGCTCGGAACCTGTAACAGAACATATTGTACCCCACAGCTTGAGGGACCACCTTGAACTAGGTAATTATAGCGGGCATATTCTCTACCAACTGAGTGTTTGATCATACAGTGCATCCCAAAGCAACTGCACCACTCTGATTACTGGCCTTCACGTACTGGTACGGATTGAACCAAATGCAGTGGCGAGATCTCGACGCACTAGAAGGCTTCTGCTAAATAACTGAATCGCAGACCTTTCGTCACTCTGGGATGCTAGATTTTTCTCTGTACCTTGAGCAACGCTGAATCAACAACCACTTAGGCTCGCATATTAGGAGACTCGACACAAGCACAGCGACTTCGCGTTGGGCCCATCATGGGGAAAACGGATGGCAAGCAATCAAAACTGCCCTTCGAAGCCAGGAAAATGTCACACGATCTAGTGTGGATGACCCAGATAATACATGCGCAGAGCGGGCACAAGACCCAGAGACCTCCCGGGAAGATGATGTTAAAGCCCTCTTGCTCGCAATGCAGCACAGCCTCACCTCTATAGAGTCTAAAATGGATTCGCTGAACACTCGAATGGACTCCATTGTCCACACGTTAGACAAGCATGAGGAGAGTGTGAGAAGTTGGCCTGGTATATGATGTTCACTAGTTAAAGTGATCACCTTGTACCATGCCAAGCAACCCTTATGGTGTGGTTGTAAGTCAACCTTTTCGGACTAGCTGCCCTAGTGGTAGCGTAGGCTAAGCAGTCTTTGAGGCTAAACTCGTTAAAGCGTGTTAAGCAGGCTGTTTTACCAAATGTAACCCCCCTTTATACCAATGAAAGGACACCACACAGATATATATTGAAAATATATATGTATTTATTTCTCAAAGTATCCCCTAGACTCTTTATGAGCACAGGAGCACAAATCGTTAAACAAGACAACGTTATAATATACAGAAGTTGCACTTTATATGGATGGGCCCTGGTGGCCACTCATACCATATACTAAAATAGTGGTATAAGTACCACGAACAGGAAAGGGAAAAGGCCTAGGGCCTCTAGAATCGCTGGGCCTACAAGGAGCTAACTTCAGTTAGTGACCAGGAGGTCCACGGGTCGCGTGTGCAGTGAGGAAAGTTACACGCGGGCTCCCATAGGTTTTCAATGGGTGCGTAAAAGTTTAAAAGTTACTGCAGAAAGGGTCTTCTGGGTGGACTACGATCTTAAGATTCAAAACACAGACACTAGAGATGTTTCTCTACACTTGGGCACCGGAGTGCCAGCTTTACCTCACCCACAGGAAGCGGGTGCATAGGTCTCGAAGTGCGTCGGGTTTCTTCTATCGATTCAATGGAGCCTGATGACAAAGATGCTGCAGGCGGTCGGCCCAGAAGGGATGCGTTGGATCCAAGGGTGGATCGGAGTTGTAGAAGACCTGAAAGCAGAGGGGACAGTGTTCACAGTCACTAGCCAGTGACCGGCGTGGCACCAGGTAGGTACCAGGCGATGTCGGGTGCAAACAGGTGGTTAGGTGTAGCTTGTCTCCGCAGCCACGTGGTCCCTGAAGGTCGACGACGTCCAGGAGTCGAGTTACGAGCTGTCCCACGCAGGCTCTCGCTATCGGCGGTGTCGGCGACTCGAAAGAAGCAAACAAGCCTTGGCAAAGGCAGGAGTCGCGGAAAGAGAGGTAAGCTGATTGTTCTGACCAGCAAGGTCAGAGGGGCTGCTCTTTTGGAGAGCAGCTAGGGCCAGTCTGGAGCAACCAGACCAGCATCGTTGATTTCAAAATAGATCACCAAAATGGCCACTAGCCAACGGGCCAGGGACCGGGCAGGTGCGTCGAGATGCAAAGTGCAGAGGGGCCCCACGCAGATCGTGGAGATGCTGGAGGGCTCACCTTTGGTGCAGATGCTGCTCGGTTGTTGGGCTTCTCAGGACCCAAAGCACAACTTGGAGGGAGCCTCTGTTGTTGCGCTTGCAGCTTGTCGTCGGTCTTCCAAGATGGCTGGCTCCACGTGTCTCGGTGCCTCCACGGGTTCCTTCTTTGCAGGGACTGTGGATCGGGCGGTGAGAGGTCTGGAGGTCCAGGTCTTGTCAGGCTCTGGGCTCGGGCTCCGGCAGGAGGCGGCGGCAAAGCAGACGTTCAATAGCTGGTTGGTGCTTGCGTTAGCAAGATGGTCACTCCCTGACCATAGGGGAGATTTCCTTCAGTCCTCTGTGCAGCAGAGCGTCAAAGTTCCCGTCTTCTTCTTGCGGTTAAGTTGATTCCAGGATGTCTGAAGTCTTAGGACACAGCTCCTACCTTTAAGCAGATTCTAGGGGCCGGACTACCTGCTAGGTCCCTCCCTAAGGGTGGGACCAGGAAGGGGGGTGGTTACACCCCCAATCCTTTGTCCAGCTCGCCCCAGGTCCGGGGCTGGTGTGCCCCAGGACCGGTTTGAACTGGCATATGCACCGAGGCTCCTTGTGAGCCTCAGGCATGTCTGGTTCCTTTCAAGCCCTACCTGACCAATACACAAAATCCTGTCTGGGGTGGTGCTCGCACCTCCCCTGGCAGGAAACCCTTTGTCCACGTCTCCCAAGCTGGAAGGACTCCCAGCAGCAGGAGGGCAGACTTGTGTCTGTGGTGGCAGCATCCATTTTGTGGAGCTGAGGCTATGTCTGATTTTACCCGGGTTTCAGGTACTGTGCATGTCGTGTCCCTCTAGAAGGGTGGAATGCTAACCCCGTCGCCAGAATTGGCGAGGGGTTAGTATTCCAATTCGTATGACACCTTACTCGACATGTTTTGATAAAGCCAAACCAAAGATAGCATTTAACCGCGAGGTTCATAATGCACTTAAGAGTATATGGTATGACGATATCTGGAAACGGTAGAAGGAAGTTGTTCCGACCACTGCAGACAGGCTCAGCTCATGCCAGAGCACCATCTCACATGGAACCAAGCACTCTGCCTTCAGGATTGTCAAGGCCTGCCATAGGAGTGACTTATAGGTTAACATGTGTCCCATTTAAGGTTAGGTATAGGTATACTACACCTAAGTAAGAGGTGGTTACACCAACTTACCCCAGCTGAGTGATCAGCCAGTTGTGTCAAATTTGTTAGGCCAAGCCTGGGGTGGCATAATAAATGCTTCAGCCCCTGGCAGGCCTTAGATACACCAATGCCCTGGGTACCTAGTGTACACTGGTACAGGGGCTCACAGGGTGATCTACTTCCAATTGGTTATGCACCTAGGGTGCATAGTGTCAATTTAGTTAGAGAGAACAGCAGGCTGGGGGTCTGATTAGCAGGCCCACAGCCTCAATATGTCAAAAACCAGTGAAGCAAAAAGCAAAAATTTGGGGTGACCATAGGATAGCTGACCCTACTCTCCTACACAACCCCCCCCCCCCAAACGCAGGGACATTAAACTAGCCTTGACCAGTCTCGTCTTCATGTCCTAAGTGGAAGTACCTGGAGAGACCATCTGCATTCCCATGGTCTGTACCTGGCCGGTGCTCCACTGTAAAGTCCATCCCCTGTAGGGAAATGGACCACCTAAGCAGTTTGGGGTTTTCACCCTTCATCTGATTTAGCCACAAGAGGGGCTTATGGTCGGTCTGAATCTTGAAGTGAGTGCCAAACAAGTATGGCCTCAGCTTCTTCAGGGCCCACACCACAGCAAAGGCCTCCCTCTCAATAGCTGACCAATTCTTCCCTCTGGGGGTCAACCTTCTGCTAATAAAAGCAATGGGTTGGTCTTGACCATCTACATTAAGTTGTGACAGCACAGCTCCCACACCCAACTCAGAAGCATCTGTTTGGACAATAAACTCTTTGGAGTAGTCAGGACTTTTCAGGATAGGTGCAGAGCACATGGCCTTCTTCAGGTCATCAAATGCCTTTTGACAGCTTACTGTCCACTGAACCTTTTTGGGCATCTTCTTGGATGTCAGATCATTAAGAGGAGTCACAATGGACCCATAGATCTTAACAAACTTCCTGTAGTACCCAGTCAAGCCCAAGAAAGCTCGAACTTGAGTCTGGGTGGTTGGAGGGGACCAGTCCTTGATGGATTGTATCTTACTCTCCAGTGGTTGAACTTGGCCTCCACCTACAAGGTGGCCCAAATACACAACCTTACTCTGCCCTATCTGGCACTTAGTAGCCTTGATAGTGAGGCCTGCCTTTTGCAGGGCCTCAAGTACCTTCTTCAGGTGGATCAGGTGATCCTCCCAGGTGGAGCTAAAGACAGCAATGTCATCAAGATATGCTGCACAAAAGTCATCCAACCCAGTAAGGACTTGATTCACCAACCTTTGGAAGGTGACAGGTGCATTCTTCAGACCAAAGGGCATCACCAAAAATTGATAATGCCCACCTGGGGTTGAGAATGCTGTTTTGGCCTTAGACTCCTCAGCTAATCTGATTTGCCAATAGCCAGCTGTCAAGTCAAATGTGATCAAAAACTTAGCAGAAGCTAGTTTGTCTATGAGCTCATCTGCCCTTGGAATAGGATGTGCATCTGTCCTAGTGACAGCATTGAGTCCTCTGTAATCCACACAGAACCTCATCTCTCTCTTGCCATCTTTGGTGTGAGGTTTGGGGACCAGAACCACTGGGCTAGCCCAGGGGCTCTCTGAGGGTTCAATGACACCCAATTCCAGCATTTTATGTAGCTCAGCCTTTATACAGTCCCTGACGTGGCCAGGTTGTCTGTAAAGTTTGTTCTTTACAGGCAGACTGTCACCAGTGTCCACCACATGGGTACACCAGTCAGTTTGACTAGGTATCAGTGAGAACATATGTTGAAATGATTGTAGAACCTGTCTACATTCAATCTGCTGATGCTCAGTGAGGTTGCCTCCAAGGGTCACTCCTTCAACTGAACCATCCTCAGGGTTCTGAGACAACAGGTCTGGGAGAGGGTCACTCTCTTCGTCCTGTCCCTCATCTGTAGCCATGAGCAAGCCCATGTCCGCCCTGTCAACATATGCTTTTAACCTGTTAACATGGAGTACCCTGTGGGGACTCCTGGGAGTTCCTAGGTCCACCAAGTAGGTAACCTCTCCCTTCTTTTCCAGGATTGTATGGGGTCCAGACCATTTGTCTTGGAGGGCTGCTGGGGCCACTGGCTCCAACACCCATACCTTCTGTCCTGGCTGAAACTCAACCAAGACAGCCTTTTGGTCATGCCAAGCTTTCTGTAAGGCCTGGCTTGCCTCAAGGTTTTTGGATGCCTTCTCCCTATACTCAGCCATCCTGGAGCGGAGACCAAGTACATAGTCCACTATGTCTTGTTTAGGCTTTTTGAGAGGTAACTCCCATCCTTCCTTCACTAAACACAGTGGGCCTCTTACAGGGTGCCCAAACAACAATTCAAAGGGGCTGTAGCCAACTCCTTTTTGTGGGACCTCTCTGTAAGCAACCAGAAGGCAGGGTAGAAGGATGTCCCATCTTCGCCTGAGCTTTTCAGGTAATCCTTTGATCATACCCTTTAGGGTCTTGTTGAATCTCTCAACAAGCCCATTGCATTGTGGGTGATAAGGAGTGGTGAACTTGTAGTTGACACCACATTCCTTCCACATAGCTGTCAAGTATCCTGACATGAAGTTGGTACCTCTGTCAGAAACCACCTCCTTAGGAAACCCCACTCTGGAGAATACTCCTAGCAGGGCCCTGGCCACAACAGGAGCTGTAGTGGTCCTAAGGGGAATTGCCTCTGGATACCTGGTGGCATGATCCACTACCACTAGTATAAATCTGTGCCCAGATGAAGTGGGAGGATCCATGGGACCCACTATATCTATTCCCACTCTTTCAAAGGGGACCCCCACCACAGGTAGTGGTATTAGGGGGGCCTTTGTTGTGCCACCTGATTTGCCACTGGCTTGGCAGGTCACACAGGAGCGACACAACTCCTTTGTATCTTCATTCATGTGAGGCCAGTGAAAGTGAGGGACAAGCCTGTCCCAAGTCTTGTTCTGGCCTAAGTGTCCTGCTAGAGGAATATCGTGTGCCAAGGTAAGAAGAAAGCCCCTAAATTGCAGAGGTATAACCAACCTCCTGGTTGCACCAGGTTTTGGGTCTCTAGCCTCTGAATAAAGGAGCCCATCATCCCAATACACTTTATGAGTACCTTGAGCATTCCCAGCAGCCTCAGCAGCAGCCAGCTGTCTGAGGGGTTCAAGAGATGGACAGGTTAACTGAGCCTGCCCCAAGTCAGCCCTGGAAGGTCCCCCTGTCCCCAGAAACTCAACCTGATCAGGTTCAAGCTCTTCAGGGACAGTTCCTTCAGGGTTCTCTAGATCATCTTCCTGGGAAGGCTGATCATCACTTGGAGGCAGGGGAGAAGGCACAGCCTTAACCCTCCTGTTCTTCTTCTTGGTAGGTGCTTGGTCCATAGTTTCAGGATCCAAGACCTGTGGTTCAGTAAGGCACTTTTTGGCCTGTGACCTGGTCACAGCAAGGACATGTGGTGATATACCTAATATCTCTGCATGTGTCCTGTACTCCACTTCTGACCATAGAGAACTCTCTAGGTCATTGCCCAACAAACATTCTACTGGGAGGTCTGCACTAACCACAACCCTCTTGAGGCCAGTTACCCCTCCCCATGAGAAGTTAACAACTGCCACACTATGTGAAGTAGTGGCATTGCTGGCATTGGTCACCAGGTAGTTCTCACCTGGTATGTACTGTCCAGGGTCCACAAAGCCTGGTGTCACCATAGTGACACTGGCACATGTGTCCCTGTAGGCTTGAGCCACTTTGTCATTAATTAAAGGAGTCTGTCTGTACTTGCCCAGGTTACTGGGGCTCACAGTCAGGGACAAATCAATGTCCCCATCACAGATCAAGACTGCCTGTGTCAGGGTTCTGTCTAAGTCAGAATCTCCTTCAGTTCCCATAGTGATTCCCACTACACCCTTTGTTTGGGGACCAACACTGCTAACAGTAGTACTGGGAGCAGGTGCCTTAGGGGCAACAGTGTTGGGGGCTCCACCCTTCTTACAATCACTAGTCCAGTGAGTTGTATTCTTGCAAGATTTGCACCAGGGTTTCTTTGGACCTTCTTTCTTCTTCCCTTTAGGCTGGGACCCACCCTCGTTAGTACTAGTTTGGGGCCCTGTTGAAGACTTCTGGTCTTTAGATTTCTGATCTCCACCCTTTTGGTCTGTTTTCTTCTGATCACCCCCTTGGCCCTGGTTCTGGTTCTTTTGCTTAACCCTGGTTCTGACCCATTTGTCTGCCTTCTTTCCCAATTCTTGGGGAGAGGTCAGATCTGAGTCAACCAAGTGTTGATGCAGTTGCTGGTTCTGACAGTTATTTAAAATCTGTTCCCTCATCATCAAATTGTACAATCCTGTACAATCAGATACCTACTTCCCAGCAACCAACCCTCCAAAGCCTTAGTGGCACATTCAATGTATTCAGACCAGTCCTGAGTCTGTGTCTTCTGGGTGTCTCTGAACATTAACCTGTACTGTTCAGTGGTTAAGCCTAACCCATCAACTAGGACACTCTTCAGGGCTCTGTAGTTTCTGACATCCTCCTCCCTAACAGTGAGGAGTCTATCTCTGCCTCTTCCTTCAAAGAAGAGCCATAAGATTGCTGCCCACTGGTCTTCAGGAACCTGCTGCACTTTGCAGGCTCTCTCAAGAGCAGTCATCCATTTGTGGATGTCATCCCCACTTTTGTAGGGGGGCACAACCTTGGACAGGTTCCTATTGTCAAAGACCCTATCTTTGTCCTTAGGGACAATGCTGCCACCAGTGGGTATAGACCCACTCTCTCTAGGTTGTCTAGCCTTGTTCAGTTTCTCTTCCATCAGAGCTAATTCTAGCTCCTGTCTCCTGATTCTCAGCTGAGCTTCCTGCATTCTGGCCTCATGTTCCCTCCTCTGAGGGGTGATCATCCTTCTTCTGGAGTGACCTTGAGAGCCTCTAGAGGCATGAGAAGCATTAGATTCACCTGAGTGATTCCTTTGCCTCCCAAGCCCCTGGTTAAGTCCACTGGGGAGATCCAATGGGATGATCCCATTGTCAGTCCCCAATAGCCTTAGGTTAGCTGGGCCACGTATAACACTTGGCACTGGGCTAGTTCTCCCTTCATCCTCACTACCTTCTGTATCAGTACCCTTATCACTTTCATCCTCTGTAGTATGGTTCTCATCTAAGGGGTGACTATTGGAAAGGGGTACCTCAGTAGCATCTTCAGAAGGGGGGCCTCCTGTTCCAGTCCCTAAGGGGCCTAACTAGGAGGCTTTCTTGAGAGCTCTCTGATCTTCATCAGCCTGTAAGAGTTCTCTGAGCTCAGCAGAAGTAGGGTTCTTGGGCTGTTTAAGGCCCCTGATATTTGCCAACTGCCTGAGCTTATTTTGATTTAGGGTAGCAAAGAGAGTTGGTGCCCTCTGGGGGTCACTCTCGACAGAGATGGGTACCTTGGACCCCTCTGCCCCCTCCATTGCTCTTAAGTGTGGGTGGATGTGTTGCAATCTACCTACACTTGGGTTTACCTACTAAACCTATCTAGTAGTTGTAGTCAGGGTGTGCTACTCCCTTTGCTCTACAACAACTAAGTTCAGTAGAACTTAAGTATATCTATCTTGTTTTATATGTACCTACAGGTACCTATGTGATCTTTCAATTGGTAACCAAGAGATTACAATGGTAAAACACAGCAAGCTCAAATCCAACTGCTGCTCACCAATGTGAGAAGTTGGCCTGGTATATGATGTTCACTAATTAAAGTGACCACCTTGTACCATGCCAAGCAACCCTTATGGTGTGGTTGTAAGTCAACCTTTTCGGACTAGCTGCCCTAGTGGTAGCGTAGGCTAAGCAGTCTTTGAGGCTAAACTCGTTAAAGCGTGTTAAGCAGGCTGTTTTACCAAATATAACCCCCCTTTATACCAATGAAAGGACACCACACAGATATATATTGAAAATATATATGTATTTATTTCTCAAAGTATCCCCTAGACTCTTTATGAGCACAGGAGCACAAATCGTTAAACAAGACAACGTTATAATATACAGAAGTTGCACTTTATATGGATGGGCCCTGGTGGCCACTCAAACCATATACTAAAATAGTGGTATAAGTACCACGAACAGGAAAGGGAAAAGGCCTAGGGCCTCTAGAATCGCTGGGCCTACAAGGAGCTAACTTCAGTTAGTGACCAGGAGGTCCACGGGTCGCGTGTGCAGTGAGGAAAGTTACACGCGGGCTCCCATAGGTTTTCAATGGGTGCGTAAAAGTTTAAAAGTTACTGCAGAAAGGTTCTTCTGGGTGGTCTACGATCTTAAGATTCAAAACACAGACACTAGAGATGTTTCGCTACACTTGGGCACCAGAGTGCCAGCTTTACCTCACCCACGGGAAGCGGGTGCATAGGTCTCGAAGTGCGTCGGGTTTCTTCTATCGATTCAATGGAGCCTGATGACAAAGATGCTGCAGGCGGTCGGTCCAGAAGGGATGCGTTGGATCCAAGGGTGGATTGGAGTTGTAGAAGACCTGAAAGCAGAGGGGACAGTGTTCACAGTCACTAGCCAGTGACCGGCGTGGCACCAGGTAGGTACCAGGCGATGTCGGGTGCAAACAGGTGGTTAGGTGTAGCTTGTCTCCACAGCCACGTGGTCCCTGAAGGTCGACGACGTCCAGGAGTCGAGTTACGAGCTGTCCCACGCAGGCTCTCGCTATCGGCGGTGTCGGCGACTCGAAAGAAGCAAACAAGCCTTGGCAAAGGCAGGAGTCGTGGAAAGAGAGGAAAGCTGATTGTTCTGACCAGCAAGGTCAGAGGGGCTGCTCTTCTGGAGAGCAGCTAGGGCCAGTCTGGAGCAACCAGACCAGCATCGTTGATTTCAAAATAGGTCGCCAAAATGGCCACTAGCCAACGGGCCAGGGACCGGGCAGGCGCGTCGAGATGCAAAGTGCAGAGGGGCCCCACGCAGATCGTGGAGATGCTGGAGGGCTCACCTTTGGTGCAGATGCTGCTCGGTTGTTGGGCTTCTCAGGACCCAAAGCACAACTTGGAGGGAGCCTCTGTCGTTGCGCTTGCAGCTTGTCGTCGGTCTTCCAAGATGGCTGGCTCCACGTGTCTCGGTGCCTCCACGGGTTCCTTCTTTGCAGGGACTGTGGATAGGCGGTGAGAGGTCTGGAGGTCCAGGTCTTGTCGGGCTCTGGGCTCGGGCTCCGGCAGGAGGAGGCGGCAAAGCAGACGTTCAATAGCTGGTTGGTGCTTGCGTTAGCAAGATGGTCACTCCCTGACCATAGGGGAGATTTCCTTCAGTCCTCTGTGCAGCAGAGCGTCAAAGTTCCCGTCTTCTTCTTGTGGTTAAGTTGATTCCAGGATGTCTGAAGTCTTAGGACACAGCTCCTACCTTTAAGCGGATTCTAGGGGCCGGACTACCTGCTAGGTCCCTCCCTAAGGGTGGGACCAGGAAGGGGGGTGGTTACACCCCCAATCCTTTGTCCAGCTCGCCCCAGGTCCGGGGCTGGTGTGCCTCAGGACCGGTTTGAACTGGCATATGCACCGAGGCTCCTTGTGAGCCTCAGGCATGTCTGGTTCCTTTCAAGCCCTACCTGACCAATACACAAAATCCTGTCTGGGGTGGTGCTCGCACCTCCCCTGGCAGGAAACCCTTTGTCCACGTCTCCCAAGCTGGAAGGACTCCCAGCAGCAGGAGGGCAGACTTGTGTCTGTGGTGGCAGCATCCATTTTGTGGAGCTGAGGCTATGTCTGATTTTACCCGGGTTTCAGGTACTGTACATGTCGTGTCCCTCTAGAAGGGTGGAATGCTAACCCCGTCACCAGAATTGGCGAGGGGTTAGTATTCCAATTCGTATGACACCTTACTCGACATGTTTTGATAAAGCCAAACCAAAGATAGCATTTAACCGCGAGGTTCATAATGCACTTAAGAGTATATGGTATGACGATATCTGGAAACGGTAGAAGGAAGTTGTTCCGACCACTGCAGACAGGCTCAGCTCATGCCAGAGCACCATCTCACATGGAACCAAGCACTCTGTCTTCAGGATTGTCAAGGCCTGCCATAGGAGTGACTTATAGGTTAACATGTGTCCCATTTAAGGTTAGGTATAGGTATACTACACCTAAGTAAGAGGTGGTTACACCAACTTACCCCAGCTGAGTGATCAGCCAGTTGTGTCAAATTTGTTAGGCCAAGCCTGGGGTGGCATAATAAATGCTTCAGCCCCTGGCAGGCCTTAGATACACCAATGCCCTGGGTACCTAGTGTACACTGGTACAGGGGCTCACAGGGTGATCTACTTCCAATTGGTTATGCACCTAGGGTGCATAGTGTCAATTTAGTTAGAGAGAACAGCAGGCTGGGGGTCTGATTAGCAGGCCCACAGCCTCAATATGTCAAAAACCAGTGAAGCAAAAAGCAAAAATTTGGGGTGACCATAGGATAGCAGACCCTACTCTCCTACAGAGAGGATTACAGAGGCGGAAAAACGCATTTCGGACGGTGAAGACAACATGACTCAAATGCAAAAACACATCGCTCAAATGGATAAGGTTCTATAGGTAATTCACGCAAAAAATGAGGACTTAGAAGTGCGCAGTAGGCGTACTAATGTACGCATTATTGGACTTCCAGAAAGTACCAATACTGGTAAGATGGAGGACTTCGTCGAACGCCTACTGCGCGGAACTTTCAGTACTGAAAACTCCTCGCAGCACCTGACAATAGAAAGGGCGCACTGATCATTGGGCCCCAGGCCTCCCCCGGGAAGCCAGCCGCGCCCGATCATTGCTCGCTTCCTCAACTTTCGGGACTACGATATGGCTTTGAAACTGGGCCGAGAGAAACGACATCTGAACTTTGAGGCCAATGACTTAACCATATACCTTGACTTCACTCCTGTAGTACAAGAAGCGAGACGGAAATTTGTTCCAGTAAAGCTGAAATAGCGCAAAGCACAAATTGATTATGCACTGCTATATCCAGCACGCTTGCGCGTTACGCATCAGGGCAAACAACACTTCTTTATTAACGCACAACAAGTGGAAGACTTCCTTAAGCGAATCAAATGACAAACTTCTCCTCGCGCGTCACAAGAAACTGCGTCCAGGTCAACATCTCCGGCATCGGAATGAGATAAGAGACTTGAACCCCCTGGATCTGTCGTGGGATTGTGCGGATGTCTGTAATCTTTAACCACTCTTATGAACAAAGAGATTGCGAATACATTTCAGGATTACCTGCCTGACTGAACACCCAACACACATTCTGCTTGGACAGCATTGACACGATACTACACTCAGATAAGTGGATTGGGTGGCAGGGAGGCAGAGGGAGAAGAAATACCGTAATAAGCGGGACTATGCTGGGCCACACTCTTCCCCCACTCCAGACTAGGGCTGGTTTATTCCATCATCTGGTGGGAAGAGAGAACCTTGTGTGCCCCCTATTGTACCCCCCCCCCCAAGGGTGTTCCCCATATAATTTGGGACTCTAACAGTTGTATGACTGGTTATGTTGTGTGGGAGGTGGGTGGGCAAATAGATACCAGCATAATTGGGTTGCTGTGGTGGGGAGAGAATGGGAATGTTATCTCATAGTTTCATGAGATATAACTTAAGATGGATAGATTTGTTGATACATGCACAGTGCACTTTAGACCGTGGAAAATATACATATTCTTGTAGCACTCATGTGATACTTGCCCTATTCCTCAAGATGCTGAAACTTTGAAAATACGTTTATTGACGTGGAATATCAGGGGCCTGGGAGACCCATGTAAATGCAGGCAGATAATGGCATACCTAGGTAGACACCATATACACATTCCTATGCTCCAGGAAACACACTTCAACCCGACACATCCCGCGTGTTTGCTAGCGAGTGGGCCATGCACAGGGTGTTCTCTTCTTATTCCTCATACTCTAGGGGCACTGCAATCCTGATGAAGAAAAGCTTCCCATTCATCATGGAGGGCATGAACTATGACACAAAAGGGAGATACTGCATGATGTGGGGTAGGTTGGAATCACATTCTGTTACGCTGGTGTTCTGCTACAGCCCAAATGCAGATGATCCAGAATTCTATACTACACTATGGGGTAGAATTCTTGAAATAGGCTCCACACATGTAATATGGGGAGGAGATTCTAACACGGTAATAAACCCCGTTAATGATCGTTCTAATCCTCTCTCACACCACTACACTACAACACTACACTACCCCACCTGGGCCAGACTAGATTTTTGGGTAGTCACCCGGGGTATTGGGCCATGGATAGTTAATGCTGAACATCTGGCCGGGACTCATTCCTCTCGTGCCCCGGTTTGCTTGATATTATTCCCGCCGACGTTATGTCTAGCTCCCAGAAGCTAGAGACTCATTCCAGAAACAATGCTAGACACAGTTTTTAAGTCCGCACTGGAACGAGAAATCACTAACTTTTTCCAAAGAAATATTGGCTCTGTCACACCTATAGGTGTAGAATGGGAGGCTTTTAAGGTCACAATACGCGGATTTTGCATAGCCAAGAGTTTTGGAGTCTTGCAAGACATTCGACAATACTTGCGCAGCCTGGAGGGAGAACTTAAAAGACTGGAAGGAGAAATGGGGCATGATATAAACGGCACGCTCCAGGCAACCTTCAGGGACACACTCTCAGAATATACAGATACTGCAGAAAGGGAGACCAGGGGGAATATTTCACTGCGTGTAGGTACGGCGAAGGGAAACGACCAGGCAAAGCCCTGGCGGAAGGGATACGTAAACCTCACTTCTCCAATTATGTTGCAGAAATAACAGATGATGCCGGGGTGAGGCATAGAGACATACTAGACACCTTCACTGCATATTATACAAATTTGTACAGTACCCGTAGTCATCACTCACTAGACCTTTCTACGTATCTGCAGGATGTAGCTCTTGGCTGGCTGGGGGACATGCAGAGAGAATTCCTTGCTGCACCATTTGAGGCGGATGAGATACATACTGCTATCATGTAAATGCAGTCTGGTAAGGCCCCGGGGTCAGATGGCCTTCCAATAGATTTTTACAAAACCTACATAGATCAATGATCCCTATACTTAAGGAGGTCTATGAAGAAGCCCATGAGACAGGCATTCTCCCGAGCTCTATGAGGGAAGCCCTCATCACACCTCACTTAAAACCGAACAAACCTGCAGATTCATGCGATTCCTACAGGCCGCTTTCTTTAATTAATAAGGACGACAAAATATTTGCCAAGATGCTTGCTAATAGGTTGAGCCTCTTGATGGAGAAACAAGTGCTGCCTGACCAGGCGGGCTTTATTCCAGGGAGAGCGACATCCCACAATCTCCGTACATTATTTTCTATCCTGCATAATGTAGACTCCAACCTGGCACTCGCGGCTGTCTTTTTAGATGCCACAAAGGCGTTTGATTCAGTCGAATGGGGCTGTATCCCCAAAGGCTTCTTGGCATGGATCCATTTACTGTACAACTCGCCACCAGCTAAAGTCTTGATTAATGGCCTGGCCTCGTCACCATTCTCCGTTACGCGAGGCACGAGGCAGGGATGCCCACTTTCCCTGCTCTTTTTTGCTCTTGCAATCGAGCCACTCACGGCCAAAGTGAGGCCGCGGTGCCAACTGCGCCCAATACTCATCTCCCTATAGAACTCGATAGAAACCTCCTGAGGCGGAAGCCGGGAGACTAGGTGTGCATGGAAAGTATTTTACATGTTTTTAAGTTGTAAACTTTATGCGTATGTGTACATGTTGCGGTGATTAACGACTGCTCATTGCACAATTCACTCCTCCCTGCCACTCACCTCCCCCTCAGTCGAATCGGCCCTCGGCCATCGGATCGGGAAAACGCCGCCGCCATATTGGGGGTAGAGCTGGGTTGACGGCATAGCCGTTGGGACCTCCCGACCCACTATGATTATTTAAGCGCCGCCTTCAGCGCGCTTCCTCAGAACTCGATAGAAACCTCCTGAGGCGGAAGCCGGGAGACTAGGTGTGCATGGAAAGTATTTTACATGTTTTTAAATTGTAAACTTTATGCGTATGTGTACATGTTGCGGTGATTAACGACTTCTCATTGCACAATTCACTCCTCCCTGCCACTCACCTCCCCCTCAGTCGAATCGGCCCTCGGCCCTCGGATCGGGAAAACGCCGCCGCCATATTGGGGGTAGAGCTGGGTTGACGGCATAGCCGTTGGGACCTCCCGACCCACTATGATTATTTAAGCGCCGCCTTCAGCGCGCTTCCTCAGAACTCGATAGAAACCTCCTGAGGCGGAAGCCGGGAGACTAGGTGTGCATGGAAAGTATTTTACATGTTTTTAAATTGTAAACTTTATGCGTATGTGTACATGTTGCGGTGATTAACGACTGCTCATTGCACAATTCACTCCTCCCTGCCACTCACCTCCCCCTCAGTCGAATCTGCCCTCGGCCCTCGGATCGGGAAAACGCCACCGCCATATTGGGGGTAGAGCTGGGTTGACGGCAGAGCCGTTCGGCCCCTCCCTCTTCCTGCTATATTATGAGCACTTCCCGTCGAGCGTGCAGCGGATGCGCGCAGTGGGCGCGCCGCGGGCGTGCCAAAGGCGCGCAC
This sequence comes from Triturus cristatus, assembly GCF_964204655.1. Classification (NCBI taxonomy): domain Eukaryota; kingdom Metazoa; phylum Chordata; class Amphibia; order Caudata; family Salamandridae; genus Triturus; species Triturus cristatus. Next base: position 988,190,766 of record NC_140588.1, on the reverse strand, counting down.
AAGGCAAGCCCATCTGCGCCCGTCCGCGGCCGACCGGGGCCAGGGGCCATAGCCCCTGGTCGTCGCCCGACCATGGGAAAGATCTACAGCTCTGGTCTCCTTCATAACTTACGACCCTCTGCGGAAACTCACTGCCGGCATTCATTTCACCCGCTTGACTTAGCCACTATTTGCCAATATTGTAACGCAAGGCTCAATACTGCTCAGAAGGAAGCTGCCCTTCAGACCTTCACAATGTTTCTTTTAAACTGTAGGTCCCTTCCAAGACATAGCACGGAAATATCCTTATTGTTGGATGATTTTGCACCCGATGCCATCTTCTTAACAGAAACCTGGCTAACTCCAGAATCCGATCCCGACCTAGTGCAAACACTTCCCCCTGGCTATCAAATTGCACGTAAAGATCGCGCTCAGGGAAGAGGCGGGGGACTGGCAATCATTTATAAGGCCCAATATTCGTGCCTATGTGTCCCAGACTCTATTCCGGACTGTGAAAGTCTGTCTTTTTCTATTAAATTTTCTCCCAACGACTGCTTCACAGGGATTCTCATTTACCGCCCCGCAGGCCCCCTGAATCAATTTCACATGGCACTACCTTCCCATGTAGCTGAATTAACGATGTTTTCCTCCAATTTTACATTATTGGGGGATCTCAATATTCATTTTTACAAGAACTCAGACAATTTGGCTAAAGAACTGATAGCAAGTCTGGCCGTGGTTCAGTTGGAGCAATTAGTTCTGGCCCCAACACATATTAAAGGACATCTGTTGGACCCTGTATTTAGCAATAGTACGGAACTCAAGATAGAGCCCCCTATTCGCCTTCCATGGACCGATCACTTTTTAATCCCTTTTGTTTGGTCGTTAGCTAGATCTGCCTCCTACATTCCCATGCCGCGTAAGATGAGAAATTGGTCCAAGCTCCCATTAGATCAGTGGATCAGTCACCTGACAGCCACTAGGCCTGGGCGAAGCACTACGCTACGCTCGCGTAGTTTGCGAAGTTCGCGCTACTTCGCACTACGCGAACTGCACGTAGCACAGTGCGAACACGCGTAGCGTAGTGTTGCGTAGTGCTGCGGTCATTTTTTGCTTGCTCGCGGTCCTCAACGTCAAGTTGGCGACCGCGAGCAAGCAAAATGACATCCCGGCGAGACTTTTTCCTTGTTCGCGATCGCGAGCATGTAAAATAAACCTCCCGGCGAGATTCCCAACGCGAGGAGGTCAGGTTTCTCATTGTGAGGGGTCGCGTATGCTCGCGACTGGTCGCGATGAGAAACTACCAGTTCGCGTTGAGAAAGCTGCCGCTCGAGTAAAAATCTACTCGAGCAGCAGAAAACTACAGCTCGCACTGTGCAAGATGCCATTTTCAATGATTGCACAGTGCCGGTTGCTTGTCCGCACTGTGCAATCATTGAAAACAACATCTTGCACAGTGCGAACATGTTACTACGCAGTTCGCGAAGTGCTACGCGTAGCCCGCGTAGTGCGAACTTCACTTTGCGTAGCTTCGCGAAGTGCTACTTCGCGAACTACGCCCACCCTTAACAGCCACCAGACCCTCTTTCTCACAGAATGTTTCATTGGACACCAAGGAATTCGACGACTGGATTCGTAACTCGCTTGACTCTATACTCCCTGTAAAAGAAATCAGCCTAAAAAGGGTACGAGAAACAACTCCATGGTACTCGGAAGGGCTTAGAGCAAAAAAACAGCACTACAGAAAGCTCGAAAGAAAGTGGCGTTTGGGCTATGCCACTATAGATAAAATCGCGTACAGAGAGGCTATTAGAGCCTACAAATCAGAAATAAAATCCAGGCAATCCACCTACTACAGTGATAAAATCATGAAGGCTAGATCAAAACCGAGTGAGATTTTCCATATCGTTAAAAGTCTTACTAAACTTCCTTCACCCGGGACCCCCAATGACAATACTTCCTCCCGCTGTAATGAGTTAGCGGAATTTTTCTATCAGAAAATCAATAAAATGTATTCATCATTTGTAGTCTCAGCCCGGGAACCCCCCCCTAATGATTTTTCTCTTACCTCGGAAACGGCTCATTCCCCACGTATGATTTTGGATCATTTCCCTTTGATTAATCTAGACACATTAGAGACTCTTATACAGCAAGTAAGATCAGGTTCCCCGTGTGATTCTGCCCCTCCTCGGACTATGGTGTCAGTCAGTCAAGTTATTCTCCCCACCCTGTTGGAGCTGCTTAACACCTCCTTAATCACCTGCAGCGTCCCACCTACGTGGAAACAAGCCATGGTGAGAGCACTATTGAAAAAGCCTAACCTTGACCCCACTGATCACGGTAATTATCGCCCCATCTCCCTGCTACCCTGGGCGAGTAAAATTCTGGAAAAACACATTAATTTCCATCTGACTGTATTTCTCAAGAATAATCATCTACTTGATGTCTCTCAGACAGGATTCCGTCCTAAACATGGAACAGAAACGGCCCTGTTGGCCGTAATAGAGGAAACTAGGCGGATCTTAGATCGGGGAGGATCAGTGGCAGTCATCCTCCTCGATCTAAGTGCAGCCTTCGATACAGTGAGCCACGAAACCCTACTGTACCGACTCCTTAATTTGGGAGTATCAAGGAACGCTCTAGCCTGGTTTAAATCCTTTTTGAGTGGACGGACTTTTCAGGTCTTTGACGGAGACTGTATTTCCTCAAGTAAACCCCTGGCCTGCGGGGTTCCGCAGGGTTCGTCACTTAGCCCTGCCTTATTTAACGTGTACATGAGACAACTGGCTGAGATTGTTCACCCATATGGTATCAAGATCATTACATATGCGGATGACACTCAGCTAGTGGTCTCCCTTGCGCAAAGGAATTGTGACATTGCACAGACCAACCTGACTGCCTGTATGGAAGAGGTCAAAAACTGGATGACGGCCTCGTCCCTTAAACTTAACGGTGATAAGATCGAACTTATGTTACACGGACCACCAGCACTGTCTACCATTGACCTCCTATGGCCCTCTAGTTTGGGCGTCCCGCCCATCCCAAAAACCAACATAAAAAGTCTTGGAGTCTGGTTGGACGATTCCCTAACCCTGAACATCCAAGCAACTAAGACTTCTGCAACCTGCTTTGGTATCATCAGAATGCTGAAGAAAATTCTCCCGCTTCTACCGTTTGAAGCCAAGCAGGTTGCGATACAAGGCTTAATTCCATCTAGATTGGATTTTAGTAAGGCCTTATATTTAGGGTCTCTGGAATATGTCCTGCAAAAACTTCAGTGCATTCAGAACTGTGCTGCGCGCATGCTGCTTCAGCTTCCTTGTAGAGCATCAGTGGAGTCAGGACTGAAGACTCTGCACTGGCTCCCTGTCAGGGAGCGAATCAAATTTAAAGCCATGTGCATCTCTCACCAGGCCTTTTGGAATACTGGCCCAAAGATCAACCATTGCCTGCTCTCTCCTTACCAACCCAGCAAACAACTCCGCTCTGCCAATGCATTTCTAGCCAAAGCTCCTAGGATTAGGAGATCAAGAGCAGGAGGTAGATCCTTTTCCCATAATGCGGCCAAACTATGGAACTCTCTCCCTTTATATCTCAGATCTGATTCTAATTTGTTGTCTTTTCGTAAAAAGCTTAAAACATTCCTCTTCACTAAATAACTAGTCCCGAAGTTATCGCACCACGAGGCACTATCTTTTTCTATTTTTAGTGCTTGGACCCCCTTGGGCAGCAGTCGCGCTTAATAAAATTTCTTTTCATTTCATTTCATTCATTTCATTTTCATTTCATTATATGCAGATGATATTACCCTGTACATTAGAAACCCTCAGCAGAATTTAAATCCCATGTTGCAAGAGTTTGTCCGTTTTAGGGAACTGTTGGGGATACATATAGATTGGAAGAAATCTCAGATCTTCCCCCTCACCACATCTACGACAACAGTTGACCCTGACTTCCCTATAGAATTGTGCCACAGAAGTGAAATATCTGGGGATCTATATAACTTCGGATTGGGAAGAACTAATGCGCTTAAATTATGGCAGAGCTCTAGACCACACCACTAGCTGTGTCACGAGATGGATTGCTCTTCCCCTATCTATGGCAGGACGTGCCTCTCTAGTAAAGATGGTTATTATCCCCAAACTTTTATATCTATTCATGAACATTCCATTTGACCCCGGTAGACATGTTTTTAAGACTCTACACACTGAAATGATTTGGCTACTGTGGGTGGCAAACAACCCAGATTGAAATGTGCTCACTAGGCCCTACTCTCAAGGAGGGTTTGATGTTCCAGATCTGGAACTGTATTATATCTGTGCGCAAGCCCACTATGCCCAATACTGGTTCCACCCACCTAAGTACATGCCGCAAGTAGCGGTGGAACAATGGCTGGCTGATCCTGTACCTCTGGAGAGGGTCATGCTGAGCACACCTCAACACAGAGAGACCGACCACACGGCAGCCACATGCACAGTGAAAACTTGGCAGCGTATTGCCATGCGCATGCACGTTCCTATGCTGTACTCACCTATACTTCCCCTAGTGTATCACCCCAAGATGCCAGTGTTACAAGAAGGTGTTTTTAAACAAACCAAGACTAAATTTGGCATACACAAATGGGGAGACTTATACTGGAAAGCGAAGTTCCGCACATTGCAGCAGATGTTTGCTACATGCACACCCTCTACGATGGACATTTTCTTATGTTAGATTGCGACAAGGCATTAAAGAACACACGCCGTCATGTCCACAAGAACCAAAAATGCTCATTCCATTACATACGCTTTACTGAATAAGAAGGCTTTACATGTGGTGTCCACGTTATACCATAACATATACACCAATCAAACCCCAGTATGATGTGATGCATGGGAGAAATAGGAAATAGAACTGGGCCAAACAATAACAGAGAAACAGTGGCTCTACTGCTGTAAACAGACAGAGCAGGTGTCATCTAGTTGTTGCTTACGCATTATACATTATAAATTCCTGCACCGCATATATCATATACCTGTTAAAATGTATAGGTACAAATTGCGGGATAACGACCGCTGTGACAGCTGTGGCATGGAAAAAGCAGACTTTTTACACCTTGCTTGGAATTGCCCCAGCATCACAGACTACTGGAAGCAAGTGTTCGAAGCATTGCAACAGATGACTTCACCCCTGATTCAGGTTTTGCCACTGACTGCTCTCCTGAGCTACACAGAGGCTATAGAGGTGGGATACCGGCGATTCACTTCCTTAGGGCTGCTACTGGCCAAGCGGAAAATAGCAGGTAGATGGAGACAGGGCAGAGCTCCAAAATTCAAGGATTGGATTAAAGACAAGCTATTCTGGCAGGATCAAACACTCACTTATGCGGAACTGCTACCAATAGCCTTGAGGCCAAGGGACATATGGGAACCCCTCAAAACATATCCCCTTACGCACCCATTTGACACCACAAATAATACCTAGATACGCTAATTTATGATATTTGGACATGACCCTCACACAAATAAAGATCTGGGAATAAGGGGGGGAGCTATTATGGTCATGAATGTAACATTCTTATTCCACGTTTTGCATTCTAATATTACAAGTAACCAATGTGTAAACTAGTGTATTACAGGTCTCCTGCAAAATGCTACTATGAATACTGTCAAACAGATTTTTCTCTCTGCTGTTAATACCTACAATGTATAGGCATTCACCTGCCTTTGCAATTCATGTATCATGAATGTTTTATGGTTTAAAAACTAATAAAAACAGTTAAAAAAAAAAGAGCCGTTACTAGTGGGAGATCACAGAACACCCGAGAGAGACCTCCATTTGACGAGGGAGCTATGTGACTACAGCCCGACGATGCCGCTTGTGTGCCTTCTCTCATTTCTCTGTCCACCTTGTTACAGTTATTATTATTGTTTCTTGTAGAGAGCATGGCTACCCAGAGATGGGCTTCCCAGCAATGACAGGGAATGCAAGATAAATAAAGTTCAGATTATACAAAGAGGTGGGTCTACAGTTGGTTTCTAGAGCTGAGCAAGCTGCTGTTGGCTCTTAAATGAATAGGGAGGGAGTTCCACTTGGGCTGCTGCATTTTGAATAACCTGCAGCTTCCAGGTGACATAGGCTGGACTGCCCATGTAGGAAAGTAGGATCTGCTTTCATGGTCACCCCCACTTTTTGCTGGTGTTCTTCTGTTTTTCTGACTAGTCTGTCTGGGATCCTACTAATCGAGACCCCAGTCACTGTGCTCACTCCCTAAATTGGACATGGTAAGTACTTTGGTACATTCCTAATTGGCTACTGGTGTTCTCTTATAATTCCCTGGTATATGGTACTAAGGTACCCAGGGCATAGATACAACAGGAGTCTCCCATGGGCTGCAGCATGTATTATGCCACCCATAAGAGACCCCTCAAACTATGACTACAGTCCTGCCATTGCAGCCTGTGGGGGTTGGTGCTAGCACCACTCACCACAGATATAAGTTTCCTTATATCTGAGGTCACTACAACAAACACCTATACGTCAGCCCTAAGGTGGGCCTTTCAATCCTGCAAGCAAGTTCTAATTGTGAGGATGCCCTGCATGAGCAGGACACCCCTAAAAACCCAGGATTTGACCCTGGATTTGATTCTCCCGGCTTTGTAAGTGCGGTCAGCCATTTTAGACATATAGTGGACATCAAGTCAAATACGTGATGTCTAACTATCTGGTATCAAACATGTTGGATTCCTATCCCAGCACAGATTCTAGTGTTGGATGCTGAATCCCACGTACTGTTAGACTCCCCTAGAGAGCCTCCCTGTATAGCCGGTACCAGCCTTTCAGGGTCTAACAGCAAGATAGTGCTGCTGCCGACCACAAACACGAGTATGCCCTCCTGCTGCTAAGCCAGTCTCGAGCAGGGAAAGGTAACACAATAAGTTTCCTGTCACAGGGAGGTGTGACCACCTCCCAGACAGGACTTAGGGGTATATTCACAAGAACATGTGATAACTACCGCAAGAGTAGAGTAACGCAACTTTCAATATCGCGGCCGATCGTGGGAAAATAACCCCGTGTCAACGTGGAATTCACAACACTGCGGTACCATGCGATAGCCACCAAATAACGCGGAGAATGTCTGCGATACAACCACCCCGACGGAGATATAAACACAAACCACAACACCTGAAAACCTGCGATGAGCCCGTCCGCTATGAGGAAAGCAGGGATAAGCAGCGCAAGGGCAGCAAACTCATGCGCAAAGTGGGAACAAGCACAAGAACAGCATACGGAAAATGCCACTGAACAAAATACAGCAACAGCGGAGTACCACGATGCACCCTGGCCAACTGCAGAGGACAACATGCACACCACTACATCCAAGCACCGTGGAAGGACAGAACCGTAAGGCACACCGCATAAAAGAGACCAGTGGCAGACAAATCAGAGCCGCAGGAGCGACACACCCACCGTGCAGCATAGACACATAAGCAAAAGTGCACCTCGACAATGGCAACATCCCGGTACAAACAGAGAGCCCTCCACAACTGAACACAGGACACAACTGGATTGGCAAATGTGCACAACCAGGCAAATCACATCTGTAACCCCAGGGATACATAACATGACAATGCACAATTCCAACCTGTAACCTGCAAATATGTTTTATTCACACATGCAGTGCAATTTGACATCTACTAGTGCCCCATGGTTGCCATGGACGGACACAATGTGACATGTTCATGAGAAGTAGGTGTCAATGATGTAGTTCCTACGGGCCATTCCTGCTGCAGCTACAGTGGGATGTGGGCCACCAGTCCCATTACCATTATCATCATCCGGTACCTCTGGAACTGGGATCCATGGGGCCCTGGTGCAAACACATTTGTTGTGCAACACACAACATGCAACGATCATCTTGCACACGAAGTCAGGGCTGTACAGGAGCTTCCCACCTGTGCCGTCCAGGCACCTGAAACGTGACTTCAACATGCCAAATGTGCGTTCAACGATGCCCCTGGTGCGTATGTGGGCCGCATTGTACTGCCTCTGGGCAGGTGTGTTCGGGTCCCTGAGGGGTGTCATCATCCAAGGGCAGAGTGCACATCCTTGATCACCTGTGACAGTGCAGGGAGAAAAGAGTCAATACTTGGTTCGGCAGGATGTGATGGCAGGGCTACCAATTCAGTGACGCCTGTGCTGGCTGTGTGTGGGGTGAGTGTAGGTCAACCCTCAGGGAGTAGCTGGTGCTGGCAAAAAATCCATCAGTCATCAGGCACTCAGACATGCAATGTCATAACCACAAGGGGGGATGACTCGAGTCGCACAGGGCCAGTGGCCCCAGATGCACAGCGGCCGACACGGGCCCACCACCATGGGACGCTGACATGTGGGAGAATGGGGCAGGGTCATGAGGCCAGAGCAGTGCCTCACATGTGTCATGGCTGCATTCCGCATCTCCACACGTCAAGCCGTTGTGTGGCTGTGGTGCCATGTAATGTCTGTATTGGGTGCAGGGTTAGCCCAGGATGACCATGGAGTGGTGTAGTCGTGTCTGGTAGGTGGTCGTGTAGTCTGACATGTCGAATGTGGCTTGCTCACGTGTGCATCCCCACAGATGTGCTTTGTGCATTGGTTGCTGTGGGATGTGTGGTGTGTTGATTTGATACTTACCAACGAGCAGTCCCGTTCCATATGTGCCATCCTGGAAGCGCTGGTTGATGATGGACTGTCGGGAGATGAAGGAATTGTGCACACTGCCTGGGTATTTGGCGACGACATTGGTGAAGAGTCCCCGTTGGTCCACTATTTCCTGCACATTGATGGAATTTGTGTGCTTTCTGTTGCAGTAGTGGTGAGAAGCATCCACATATGGCTCAAGTGGAACATGTGTGCAGTCAATTGCCCCCAACACGGCCAGGAATCCGGCTATGGCGTAGAAGCCTTGCTTTGTCTCCAGCTGTTCCTGCGCAGTGTTGGGGAAGTGAAGGTACAGAGGTATGAAGCTGAGGATGGCATCCAGGACAGGTGTGATGAACTTTGATAGGGCTGGCTGTGAGACTCCTCCGACTCTGGCAGTTGTTGCTTGGAATGTCCCAGAGTCCAACAGGTGCAGCACAGCCAGCAGCTTTGTCTGAGGTGGGATGTTGGTTCTCCGCTGTGTTGGGACCGTCAGCCTGTGGGCGATGTGGAGAATGGTTGTCCGTTTGAGCCTGTAGAGGGGAATGACTTCCGCAGGCGTTAGGTCTGTGAGAGTGGTGCGTTTTCGGTAGGTCCGCTGTCCTACTCTACGCTGCCTCTGTGGTGGTCCGGGGGGGGGGAGGGGCTGGGTTCGGGTCCTGGGGGTGGTGGCGGTGGGTGTTGTGGCCCTGTTGGGGCTCTGAGCTGCATGATGAGTAGCTCCATGACGTCGTTTGTTCTTCGGGTATGGCTGTGTGCGAGGCTCCTTTGCCTACTGCAGGTAGGCATCCGTCTTTACACCTGCTTGAGGCAGGTGTTAAATACCAGTGGCCACTGCGGCTTATCGCCTGTTTTTGGTTCGCTTCGCAGTTCTGTCAGTTCGTTGTGACAGTGGTGTTGTTGTGTTTTTCGTGTGTTTTTGCACGGGAACCCCTACTCTGCATCTCATTAGAGTTAGTTGGTGGTGTCCGCCGTGGTGTTAGATTTTGGGGCAGTTATCGCGGGAATACTGGCGATATCTGCAGTTTGCACCTACTTGTGAATGGGGTGTTAAATCTATCTCCACTTTTGCTGCGTTAAGGTGGAGATAAATCGGAGATAAGTCCTTGTGAATATGCCCCTTAGTGTATTGGGCTGGGGTGCAGGCGCTTTCCATCACCACCAGACTGCTTTGAAGGGCACATTTGGTATCCTCCTTCCATACTCCAGGTGAAACCAGTTCGGGGAGTCGTTGGCTCCCGCTCTGGTGTGAAACCAGAAACCTGAATCGTCCCAACCTTATCCTTAGGGTCCCTAAGGCTTACATGTGGGTGGCTCTTCAGATTTGTAATGGGACAAGATTAAGATCAGAAACCACTTCATCTTCAACTGTCTGGTCACTTTGGACTTCGTTGGCCTTCGCGTTGGGAACCTAGACTGCATATGGAAGACTCCTGCTGCTCCTGGTCTCGTCATCCTGCCAGTCTTCTACATGGTCTGTGCTCCAACCAGGTTCATCTCCAGGCCTGTGGACATCAAAGAAACCCAAAGGAGTGAAGGAGTCACTCCCCTGCTATTGCAGGCATCGCAACAAAGCTGACCAGTCTGCAGCACCTGAGCTCCCACAGACTCCGAAAGGTTCAGTAACAGAGGTTGTGGTTCTGGAACTCCCTCGAGGCCTGCAAGTTTGGAGCCAGTATCCCTTGTCGGAACTGCTGGAGCAGTACCCCTGTGCATGGCGTTAAGTTGCCGTTGCCAAGGCTTGTTGACTGTCTTTTCCAGAGACCTACGGGCTCCAAGAAGCTCCAGCCTCCAGCATCTCCTTCTACCAAGATCTTCGTCCTCACCGCATCCTCTGCACCGTGGGCTTGTATTCTTGGTGAGCTGCTCAAGGTCCTCTTGCGACTCCTGTGCCTTTGGCCTGTGGGTCCTCTTGAGGGTCTTCTTTGGCTCCAGTGGGCCCCCTTCTTGCTCGGGCCATGCTCTGACTATCCTGCACGTGGTGAGTCCCTTGGACCTTGCTGGTCCCGGCACTGCACTTTCTTTGCTTTCCTCATCTGTTGCTGCTGCCAAGGCTTGTTGGTGCTCCTGCCAGACACCGACCCCCTGGCTCTCGACTTCTGATGTGGGACAGCTCGTGAATGGCTCCTGGTCTTCCACAGCATTGCCTGGTCCTCACAGCTGCAGCGACAAGGTCAGCATCAACTCTCCTACATCTTCATTCATTGGTGGTCATTGGTCCTCAGTGCATAGACTCTGTCCCCTCTGCTTGCAGGTACTCCTCTTCAAAAATCCAACCTTGGATTCCACCAGACACTTTCACCTTCTTTGCCACAGGCATCTTAACTGAAGTCTTCCATTTTGATCTACGGTGGTTCCCAACGTCACTTCGCACCTGTGCACCCGGCTTCCCTGGTGTAGGTATACTGGGGTATCTACAAGTGGGGTGACTCTCCAACTTTCCGTCTTCCACTGGGTTTCTTCAGGGTCCTCTGGGAATCAAAAAATTAAAAAATGTACCTGAATGCCGCCGACGTCTCCTGCCGCATTACATTCTTCCTGCTTCTGGGCACAGGCTCCCAGACTGTACTGTGGCCAATGCTTATGCTGCATGAAAGCAGCGTCAGGATTGGCATGAGCGCTGGCAACTTGCGCTCCCTGGCAGACTGGGAACCTGCGCCTGCTCTCTCCATGCCCCGTGTAAAAAGGGGGGACAAGGGCACCCAAAGGAATTGGACAGGGACCTTGGGTAGATACGTATTACAGGAAACAGTGGTCCCTGAAAGCAAAAAAATGGTAGAACAAAAAAATGAATATAGTCAAAATTGAAACTATATTATAGCCAATGTCCAGCCGGGCATGGCCACGTTAATAAGTAGAGGTTGTTAACAGTGATCCAGAGAATGTAAGTAGAGTCTTAGTGGGACACAAGCCTGTATCCTAGGACTTACATATCATGTTGACAACAAATAGTAAAACACATTCAGGCAATTACAATGATGTTTCTTTTTCAGAGATAATGAGTAGCGAAACATCTGGTATCCATATTGCCACCTTCACAATGTATTATATATAGAAAAATATTTAAAGTGTAGGGTGGACAACAGTTGTTCCAGGTGGTTCTGGAAATAGTGGTGGTGTTAATGTTAGTGATTGTAATGCTAGTCTAGCTGGTGGTGGTAATGGTGGTGTAGACAATAGTGGGAATAAGGCAGAGGTAAACATCATGGTGATATGGGTGGTAGTAATGTTGGTGGTGGTAGTGGTTTCATTGCATTGCAGTCAAATACAAGGGGCATGCCAATGAATTGCATTGGTTTGCTGGCTCCATTCACAAGGACCTCAGTACCTCTGCCAGGATCTGACCCCTTAAACGCAGAGTTCAACAAACCGAGGTTCCAGCTTTATTGGTAATCATCCATTTGGCTTCACATTTACATGATGTTGGTCTTGGCCCTTTTTGCAGGGTCATCCCAGGCCTTTTTGCCCTTCCTCCGGTATTTTTTCTGCCCTATTGGTGGTATTCTGACTCTGGGCACTTTATAACTGCTGTTCAGTGCTAAAGTGCATGTGCTGTCTATTGTAAACTTGGTAAGATTGGTCTACACCGGTTTGGAATATTTAATTTACCTATCAGTCCCTTGAACAGTGCTATCTCATATACTGAGGGCCAGTAAATTAAATGCTACTGGTGGGCTTGCAGTACTGCTTGCGTCCCCCACCAAGGTAGCATTTCAAACCTTTCTCAGGCCTCTGCCACTGCAAATCCTGCGCCCACAGGTTGCTGCCGCTGTGACGTTGCACATAAAGTCGTTGCCACATCTGTGACTTCCCTTTTACTATATATCAGACACCCCTCTGTGGCACCCCTCTGTGGCATGTCCTGATAGTGACAAACAGCCTATTTGGTTTCTCACAACAGTTGTCCACCCTACACTTTAAATATTTTTCTATATATAATACATTGTGAAGGTGGCAATATGGATACCAGATGTTTCGCTACTCATTATCTCTGAAAAAGAAACATCATTGTAATTGCCTGAATGTGTTTTACTATTTGTTGTCAACATGATATGTAAGTCCTAGGATACAGGCTTGTGTCCCACTAAGACTCTACTTACATTCTCTGGATCACTGTTAACAACCTCTACTTATTAAAGTTGCCATGCCCGGCTGCGCCGGTTGCTGCCGCTGTGACGTTGCACATAAAGTCGTTGCCACATCTGTGACTTCCCTTTTACTATATATCAGACACCCCTCTGTGGCACCCCTCTGTGGCATGTCCTGATAGTGACAAACAGCCTATTTGGTTTCTCACAACAGTTGTCCACCCTACACTTTAAATATTTTTCTATATATAATACATTGTGAAGGTGGCAATATGGATACCAGATGTTTCGCTACTCATTATCTCTGAAAAAGAAACATCATTGTAATTGCCTGAATGTGTTTTACTATTTGTTGTCAACATGATATGTAGTCCTAGGATACAGGCTTGTGTCCCACTAAGACTCTACTTACATTCTCTGGATCACTGTTAACAACCTCTACTTATTAAAGTTGCCATGCCCGGCTGGACATTGGCTATAATATAGTTTCAATTTTGACTATATTCATTTTTTTGTTCTACCATTTTTTTGCTTTCAGGGACCACTCTCTCCATGCCCCAGCAAAGCAGATGGCGCTGGAGAGAGCTTCACTGTGTATGAGGGTTTGGCCGGCCTGAGACAGCCGGCCAAACCCTCCTGCGTAGTGACGGTAATGCACTACCACTTACCCACCTGCAGTGTCATCCCCTGGACCCGCCCCCAAGACACGTTCTGGGGCGAGTCCAGGGGAATAAAATAAAACGATAATAAAATGGGTTTAAAAAACATATTATTATTGGTTTATTTGAGGGTGGTGTCGGAGGGGGCGGCGCTCCTCCGCTCTAATGGAGGCATGAAGACCAGAAGAGATGGTCCCAGAGTGATGGTTTGTTTCCAACCACCATGACCTCTGGTTTGTCGCCGTTTAGTCTAGTACAACTGGTTGCCATCCATTTGTTCACTTGTTCCAGACAGGTAGACAATTTCTCTGCTGTTGGACTGACATTAGGTGACAAATGAAACGAAAATCTAGGTGCCATCAGCATATGACATCATAAGGAGGCCTGGTGCACAGATAATATCAGCTAAGGGAGGTAATTACACGTTAAAAAGAGTGGGGCTTAGAGATGAGCCCTAGGGCACTCTGCATTGGAGCTGATGGCCCTCTGATAAACAAGGTCCTTCCGTAACCTGGAAGCTTCTATTGTCGGGGAATGAAGACAGCTATTTTAATGCCCTTCCAGTAATGCCTAGTGCCTTCAGTCTATGTCAGAGGATAGAGTGGGAGACGGTGTCAAAAGTTGCACCTTCTTTGTCGTAAGTATTGGGCAAAGTCTTGGGCATGTTCAGCCATGTTGATGGGGAAGGAGTCTGGCAATTCCCACATTGCTCCTGCAGAAACATTTGGATCTTCAGGTTAGTGGTAAATGGACACCGACACTATAAATGGTAGAAATAAGAGTGTTATTGATGATGGTTATAGTAGTGGTGATGGAGGTTGTAATGATAGTAGCAGTTGTGTGTGTTAATAGTGCTGTGGAAGTAGTGGTGATGGTGGTAACTGTGGTAATAGTGGTGGTGACAGCGGTGGTGCTGGAAATAGTGGTGGTGTTAATGTTAGTGATTGTAATGCTAGTCTAGCTGGTGGTGGTAATGGTGGTGTAGACAATAGTGGGAATAAGGCAGAGGTAAACATCATGGTGATATGGGTGGTAGTAATGTTGGTGGTGGTAGTGGTTTCATTGCATTGCAGTCAAATACAAGGGGCATGCCAATGAATTGCATTGGTTTGCTGGCTCCATTCACAAGGACCTCAGTACCTCTGCCAGGATCTGACCCCTTAAACGCAGAGTTCAACATACCGAGGTTCCAGCTTTATTGGTAATCATCCATTTGGCTTCACATTTACATGATGTTGGTCTTGGCCCTTTTTGCAGGGTCATCCCAGGCCTTTTTGCCCTTCCTCCGGTATTTTTTCTGCCCTATTGGTGGTATTCTGACTCTGGGCACTTTATAACTGCTGTTCAGTGCTAAAGTGCATGTGCTGTCTATTGTAAACTTGGTAAGATTGGTCTACACCGGTTTGGAATATTTAATTTACCTATCAGTCCCTTGAACAGTGCTATCTCATATACTGAGGGCCAGTAAATTAAATGCTACTGGTGGGCTTGCAGTACTGCTTGCGTCCCCCACCAAGGTAGCATTTCAAACCTTTCTCAGGCCTCTGCCACTGCAAATCCTGCGCCCACAGGTTGCTGCCGCTGCGACGTTGCACATAAAGTCGTTGCCACATCTGTGACTTCCCTTTTACTATATATCAGACACCCCTCTGTGGCACCCCTCTGTGGCATGTCCTGTGGAGAAGTGTGGCTCACTGGTTAGAGTAGGCAGACCTGGAAGCAGAGGTCAGCCCGGGACCAGGGTTCAATTCCCGGCTCGGCTGGGTCTTGAGTCCATAAATTGTCCATGGACTCGATAATTCTCGCTCCAGTGCATACTCGATTCATGGGTTCACACTCTGCGACTCTGGGCAATAGCTTGCTTAATCTCCACAATGGCCCCTCGCGGCGGGATGCCTGGCTTTCACCTTGTGGATGCCCTGCTGGGTTATCTCACAGGGGAATACCAGGACGGGTTCCCTAAGCAAGCGCTTAGAGACCGGTTGGTGATTTGCGCTATATAAATATCTGTACATTTACATTTACATTTACATTTACATGTCCTGATAGTGACAAACAGCCTATTTGGTTTCTCACTGTTGTGAGGCTGCCCTCTCATAGCAATGCATTGATATGTGCTTCAGTGATAATTCCGGACATGAGAGGGGTAGCATATTCAAGTTTGGTATGTTTGGAATAGTTGTCATAAATGCTGCGTATTGGTGTTCATAGATTTATTATTACTATGTTAGAAATGCCACTTTCAGAAGTAGGCATTTCTGTGTGCTATGAGTCTTTGGTCCTCTGCTAGGATGTGTATTGACTGTCTGGCTTTGTAGTGACAGGGGGTGGGGATATGCAGTGGCTCCAGATGGTCTGGATGAGTCAGCGCTAGGCTGATTAGGCCTGGTCTGCATTTGTAGTGGTGGGAGGAGTAGCACCTGCAACGGAATAGAGCTGTGCCTTCCTGCCACAATGATGGCTCCACCCCCTTGTGGTGTGTCTGGGGCCAGGGCTTACACTGACAATGGAGGTTGTTGTGCACTTGCAAAGTGCCCCCCAGAACTGGTTTGGACTGGGCTCAGAGCCCTGTGCCAGGGGGAACAAAGACTTTTTGTATTATAAGTACTGAGGACTGCAACCTTGCTAGGAGATCCTGATGTGCTGGGCTGCCTGTACCCAACTCCATAGTCGTGCCCCAAGTGTTCTCCAGTGAGCACTGTAATGCACCTGCCTCTGAGGGGCAGTGCATGGTGAGGAGCTGCCCAGCGTCTGGAATTGTCAAGGTTTGTGCATTCGGGGAGCGCCTTGCTCAATCTATTTACAGACCGTTTTGAATGTGCTTTCAATTCCGTGGCCCAAGGAGGGGGTTTACTCTGTGCGGGAGCCCGTCGAGGAGTACTTTTTGACCTGCAGCTTCGGCAGCGTAGCCCTCTCCTCTGGGGCATAAAAAACAGGAGGGGAGAGCTGAAAGGAACAACGCGCTCTCTCCCCTCCGGCCGTATTGCCTGCCTTTGTGTATGAAGGCCGTCAGCCAGGGCTCTGTTCTGTGGCTGCGGGATGCGAGGCCACGCTCAAGCAACAAGGAATCCCGGACCCAGGAATTCCTTCTATGTCAGGCGGAAGGAGCCTGATCGTGGGCAGGGCTGGCAGAAGCAAGAACCGTCGCATCAACAGCGGCCGCCAGAAAGGCACTCTCCACGAATGGCGGGACCGGCGGGGACTCTGCTTGAATTCTGGCTGCCAGAGGCGTGGTGCAGGTATAGGAACCTCATGGGCCCAGTGAAACCGCACCAGTGAAAGCGGGTGAGTGTCTTGGGGGCACGAGTGCCCTTTGTCCCGAGCTGCACTGTATGGGGGGACGGCCACTGAAGACCAGTTGAGGTCTCACGGGTACCCCTTCCAAGGAAGCGGGCAACACTGTTGTTTCCCAGCCCGAGGGGACACTGGATGTCCTCACTCAGGTGCTTTCGTTGCACCAATATAATTCCCACATTTGTTTATATTGATTCAGCTGCGCCGCATAGTCGCAGGTAGCTGTGCGCTGACTGGATGTTGGGGGCATTTTGGAGTGGCATTACGGGGCGAGCCCAGTAGGGGCCCTGGATTCAGAGTTGCCACACATGTCCTGGCTGCACCTGGGGAGCTAGTGTGGAGACCTGCTTGCCTCATGACCAGGGGAAATAGGCTTCTGTCATTTGTAGGCTACTGTGCTATATATGTAATACAAAGGGGTAGTATTGCCAGATCCGCCTGATGTAATGTTGTGTCACTGGGTGCAGAGTATGCCCCGAGGTGCTACAGGAAGTCTGCGGGCTAATGTGCAAGTAATGTGTACCTGGTGCACTGTTGGCATGATGTGTTTATGAAATGTACATTACTGCAAGTGTTTACTTTGGTGCACTGTTGCTGAGGTTTAAGTGTAGTGCGTTGTGCTGAAAGATGATCCTACCAGTAGTTACTGGCCACCCTGATGATGTTATTACAGTGGCCTGCTTGGCCTAATGATTTATGTAATCCCTATAAAGTCATGACAAGTGCCTGGTGGCACAGTGTATATACGTGATGGTGTTCTGATGTGTTTTTATGCATAATACATAGGCCATTTTTATATAACCTGGTGTGGAGTTTCTTTTGTGGTGTACCTAGTGTGTCACTGCTGTGTGAGTATGTTACGCAAACGCTTTACACATTGCCTCTGGGATAAGCCTGACTACTCTGCCAAGCTACCAAGAGGGTGAGCAGGGGTTATCTTCAGCGTGTAACTCCCTTGCCCTGACAAGAGTGGTGGGTTCTGCCTGGCTTAGGCACATACCTTAGCCAAACAAAAATCCTATTTCTAACACATGAACTCTTACCATATGCAGTACCACTCCTCAGTAAATTTCCTATCATCCCTTAATTCCTCCAACTTTCTAGCCTGAGTATTCATTTAACGAGTTCCTCACCTCCACCAGTGTTGCTGGTTCATGACATAGTACCTTACTGCCTAGCTGCCTTTTTCAGACTTCAGGACCCTCGGCTATGACATTTAAGTGCCTCTGTGGAGTATACAGGCTCTCCACCCCATACTATTAATAAGTTCTCAGGGCCATCTATTTAAATATTTTCTATTTCTCACTCTTCTTTCTCACGCTGCCTTCCACTGAGGCTTTTTACAAACTCCAGTCCTGATGAAGGCCCTCTAATACGAGAGGGTCAAAACATCTCCGAGTTTCACACCATGAGTCATTCGTTTTGAACGCTTTATATACTATGTATACCTTGGAAAATGCAGGCACATTATAAAAAACTTTTTGTGTGGCTTATTTGTAGCTTGTGTTAATTACACGCTTTATTTTTGTTTATACATTGCAATGTGTGTCATGCGTGAGCACTGATCACCTTTCTGCACAATTTCCTTCATGCGCCATTGTATGATCCTTTATTTATTAATTATGATACAATATATAATATACCGGGCATATTCTTCTTTGAAAAGATGTATTTTATGTTCATGTACTTTATTTCCTATAACATTAAATCAACATTATTTCCTAAGACATTGATTGTAAGTTAGAATAATTTTTTGATTCGATTACATGAATCACAATTACTATATATATCTTGATTACCTTGGGTCTCCGAATTCTTGGGAGTACCTCTGTCTTAGATGTATTCTATGTATTAACTTAAAAGCATGCTCACATTTTATCTTGGGCAGTGAATCTGCTGGCCACTGTGTAAAAAAAATGAGCGGCGCAGTGAAACGTAAGAAACTTTTTTAGGGTCCAATGGCTGTCCAGTGCGGTGGCCTTATTGGAATGGCAGCCAGTAGCTGAACTGGGCTGCCCCAGACTCTATGCTGGCCTCCAGGTGGAAGCAAAATGCAAATATCCATCAAGTCGTCTTGTGGCCAAAGGGGTCTGACTTAAAGCCTGTCTACTACTCTAGCCGTTTGAACGCGTTATTTTTTATGACTTATGGTTACATTACAGCGAAAGCGGGCAGGCCAGTTCTTAAAATGGCCAGAAATGTTATTGCATTGTTGAAAGTTTGTATCAACATTTTAGATGAATTGTCCAGTAGCTTGTGTACTCCTAAGTGTAACTGAATGTGTTTCCGTTAACAACTTTTTATTTTAATGATTATTGAGAAAACAGATATTCGGGGCCGAACCAAAAAAACAGACAGAGGGGTTACTCCACGCACAAGTGGGGTACACATATGTTAAGCACATTCATAAAAGGAAAAGAAAAGAAAAACAAGCAAACACACGCCTGCACAGGTCAAGCTGTGTGCATGCTGGTCAACCGCAACAGCTGCTGGCGTCATGCAATATAATATTAGGAATAGCATGAAAAATATGGGGGGTGTAACGGTGCACCCTAAAAATAAACATCATCGCATCTACAAAGTCTGTGCATAAAGTGTGGTAAAGGCAGGGATCATGCAGCGGTGATGCAACTCGACGTATAGACACACACGTGAACATATACATGTAAATGGAGCAGGGCTGATTCACCAGACCTGAGAGTCAGCGCCCAAACCCCCGGGTCTTGTAGTCTAGGGGCCAAGGAAAGAGGGCAGCTTGAAGGGCCACAGATGAAATGTGCGTTCAAAGGTGGCAATGTTTTCAAATGAACTGTGAGCGTGATGATTTCATAGAGCGGAAACAGGTAAGGAAATTTAGCAAACAAACCCGGTGGCAGAATCTGTGCTACTCGGAGGAGCTCTAAGCCAGACATTATCCTAAATTCAAGCCTATTCCAGCACAGGTCAGTCAGAGGGAGAGTACGGAGTGCCAGAGGTCTGCCAGACTTTAACAGGCAAGCACAGCTAAGGCCTGTCCATCAGGCAGGTGAAGGACAGAAAGCATCTGACTGCTCAGTGGAATCATTAACCCACTGCTGGAATCTCCCCGTGACTGTAGATTCGTATGCAGGTAGCTCCAGTTAGCCTTTCATCCTCTCGAGGTCAATAAAAGGAGTACCTTTGGAATGGATGATGAAGTAACCAAGCTGAAGCAATCGGTTGTAAGCTGGTTATTTATTTGGCTACATGGGAAACGGAGCTCAGTGGACCAGCTCTGCCAACAGCCTCCACAGGAAAACCAGTACAGAAGGTTGTTAGGACACAAGCATTCCATAAGCAAATACATCCTAAGACATGCTTAAAGAAACATCACTTAATAAAGAGATACATCACAACAGATGATAATAACCATGTGTTATGTAGTACCAAGACACCCCTGGATACTATGGGTCAGATTTGCAAGCCACTTGCGCCACGTTTGCATCACTTTTCCCTTGTTAAAAGTGATGCAAAAGTGGCACAAGGGTTTGTAAATCTGCCCCTATATGATTTGCAAAAGATATGTTATGTAACTATATGAATTCTGCTTCAGGGACAAATGTGTGGTCATAGATTTGGCCAATGATTCAGGACACGCGCTTGCATCATCCATTGTCCTCTGCCCACTACCTTGGCATCACTGTCCATGTCAATGTTCTTGTTACATTGCATTTCCTGCCAACTGACACCTTTTAGAGGACCAGTGGCATCACAGAAGGCATCTTGAGGGCTAGCTAGTCCTAATATCTGTACCAGGTGCTATCCTGGATCAGCAGTCCGGTTCAGCCATGTGTCAGCCATGTGTCAGCCATGTGTCACCTGTGCATGGCTGGCAGTTTGTGGGCGAGCGGTTCTATGCCATGGTACATATTTCAATTGTACTAAATTCACTGACATTCACAGATATAGCATTAGAATCACCACATCACAATCAGCATCTCTTCCACATTCAACATTGATGTAACATGCAAGTCATATGTAATGGTATGGGAACTATTTCCTTAGTGCATTAATACTAATGGGGTAGCCCAGTGTCCCACAGAACCCAGGAAACTAATAGTATATAGCAAAAATTGGTTCTGAAGGGAAATGCAAAATTTCTTCGAATATTTGTATCCTGATTAACTAGTAAATAACTATTAATTGTGTGACGCACACATTATTACAAAAAATGAAATAAACAACACTGACAGAAAAACTGTACTTTGCATGGTATATTAATATTCATATATCATGAAGAAACGCAAATGTTACATATCAAAGACATAGTACTGTTATGCAACACAAATAACATAATTTGGTGCCATACGAAGTGTGCTTCACATAAAACATAATACAATCTACAAAACACTTGACAATATACAAAAGACACAAAATCACTCAGTTGGGTCGTCCGTTAACAACTCCTTAGTATACTCATACATATTTTCACAATTATTGGCGGTAGATATGTGAGATTTCCTGTTCTGACACTTCTCCCTGAGTTCCCGCCCATCCTGAACACTAGAGCGCATCTTCCTTAATGACACTCATCAATCAATCAGGAAATTGTAAGCGTGCTACTCACCCATGAGGGTCTCAAGGCGCTGAGGGGGGGGGCAGTCCGCAGATCTGTTTAGCTGAAGAGCCAGGTCTTGAGGGTCTTCCTGAAGGTGTTCAGGGAGGGGGCGCGTCTGATGTCTGCCGGTAGCTCGTTCCAGGTCTTGGCTGCAATGTGAGAGAAGGATCTTCCGCCTGCTCTGGCTCTGGGGATGCGCGGAGTTTCGGCTAGTGCGAGGTTGGAAGATCAGACGTTTCTTTTGGGTACGTGGAAGTTGATTCTGTCGTTGAGGTATATGGGTCCGTTTTTGTGTAGGCATTTTTAGGCGTGAGTGAGGATTTTGCACGTGATTCTTTTCTCCACGGTGAGCCAGTGGAGACTTCGTAGGTGTTGGCTGATGTGTTCATGTTGGGGGATGCCAAGGACAAGTCTGGTGGCTTTGTTCTGTATTGTCTGGAGTTTGTGGAGTAGGGACTTGTTGATGCTGGCATAGAGTGTGTTTCCATAGTCCAGTCTGCTGGTGATGAGCACTTGAGTGACTGTCTTCCTTGACTCAGGGGGTATCCACTCGAAGGTCTTGCGGAGGATGCGGAGCGTGTTGAAGCAGCTGGAGGTGACGGTGTTGACCTGTTGGTTCATGGTGAGTGATGAGTCGAGTACGATGCCGAGATTCTTGGTGTGGTCTGAGGGGGTATGTAGGCTTCTGAGGGCAGTAGGCCACCAGGGGCTGTCCCATGCAGAAGGGGTGGTACCGAGGACGTGGACTTCTGTCTTCTCGGCGTTGAGCTTCAGGCAGCTGTTTGTCATCCAGACTGTGATGTCTTGCATTCCTTTCTGTAAGTTGAGTTTGGCAGTGGTGGGGTCTTTGGTGAAGGAGAGGATGAGCTGGGTGTCATCGGCATAGGATACGATTTTGAGGCTGGCTTGTCGGACGAAGGCTGCAAGGGGGCCATATAGATGTTGAAGAGGGTGCAGCTCAGCGATGAACCCTGTGGGACTCAGCAGGTGATTTTCGTGCGGTCGGAGAGAAAGGGTGGGAGTCTGATCCTTTGGCTTCTTCTGGTGTGGAATGATCGGATCCAGTCCAGGGCTTTTCCTTGTATGCCGGCGTCGTGTAGTCTGACGACTAGTGTGCGGTGGGAGACGGTGTCGAAGGCCGCTGATAGGTTGAGTAGGATGAGGGCTGCGGAGTGGCCTTGGTCCAGGAAGGTGTGGATGTCATCTGTGGCGGCGAGGAGGGCGGTCTCTGTGCTGTGGTTACTTCGGAATCCGGATTGGGACGGGTCGAGGACGGCATTCTCTTCAATGAATCGTGTCAGTTTCCTGTTGACTGTTTTCTCTGCAACTTTGGCTGTGAAGGGGAGGAGCGAGATGGGCCGATAGTTCTTGAGGTTGGTGGGTCAGCTGTGGGATTCTTGAGCAGGAGTTTGACTTCTGCGTGCTTCCAGTCGTCTGGGAAGGTGCCTGTTTTGAAGGTGGTTTTGATGGTTCGTTGTAGTTTGGGTGTGATGGCGGCTGCGGCTCTGTGGTAGATGTGAGGGGGGAAGGGGTCGGTGGGGGCCCCTGAGTGGATGCTTTTCATGGTCGAGGTGGTGTCTTCAGCTGTAATCGGTGTCCAGTTGGAGATGGTGGCCTGGCTGGTGTTTCTGGGGGGACGGGGGCCGTCTGTGGTGCCTGGTGGATGGTCGATGAAGTTGTCGTAGAAGTTTTTTATCTTGAGGTGGAAATAGGTTCCAAGCTTGTCGCAGAGGTTTTAGGATGGGGTGATGTCTGTGGCTTCGCTGCGTGGGTTGGTGAATTCTTGAATGACACTGAAAAGTTCCTTGGAGTTGGTGGATTTGGCCAGGATTTTGTTGTGGGTGAAGTTCCTCTTGGTGGCTCTGATCTGGATGTGGTAGTCCATCATTGCGTCCTTGTAGGTGGTGTGGTTTTCGGGGTGTTTCTCCAGTTCTTCTTCAGGCGTCTGCAGGTGCGTCTGGCTTCTTGGAGAACGGTGGTGAACCAGGCGGCTTTCCTGGGGTGTTGTCTGTCGGGGTTGCGTAGCGGGGTGAGCTCGTCTACGCAGTTGGAGATCCAGGTGTGGAGTTCTCTGGCTGTGTCGTTTACGTTGGGTGCCCAGGTGTGGTTATCTCGGGTGAGGGTGGAGTTGGGTTGCTCGTCTGTAACCTTGCTCCAGTTCCTTCGTGGTAGGCGTGAAGCTGGTTTGGGTGCCTTGGGTGTGTTGATGGCGAAGTGTACGCAGTGGTGGTCGGTCCATGGCAGCTGTGTTGTGTGGCTGAATTGGACGCTGTTTCTTGCCACGAAGATGGGGTCGAGGGTGTGTCCTGCTCTGTGGGTCGGTGTGTTGACGAGTTGTTTAAGTCCGATGCTGGCGAGGTTGTCATGAAGGATAGTGGAGTTGGGGTCGCTGGGGTTGTCGAGGTGGTAGTTCAGGTCTCCAATGAGAATGTAGCTTGTTGAGACGATGGCGTGGGGTGCGATAAAGTCGGTGATGGTGGTGGTGAAGAGTGTTCAGGGGCAGGTGGGTCTGTAGACGAGGGTTCCTCGCAGTGTGGCTTTGGGGATGGTCTGGATCTGGAAGTGCAGGTGTTCCGTGGAGGGAAAGGTTTCACTGGAGGTGGTGAGGCGGAGGGTGCTCTTGTGGGTGATGGTGAGGCCCCCTACTGGGTGGTTGGGGCAGTCTTTCCTCTGGATCTTGTATCCATCTGGGATGGCGGTGCTGATGTCGGGGGTAGAGGATGCGTTGGTCGAGGTCTCTGTGAAGAAGACGATGTCGGGCGAGAGAGAGTCAAGTAGGTTCCAGATTTCCATGGCGTGTTTGTGGATGGAGCTTATGTTGAGGAGGATGCATTTTAGTGTGTTGGCGGTGCTGGCGTCAGCGGTGTTGGAGGCCGGGGTGGTGGTGAGGGTCTGGCAGCAGTGGAGGCAGGAGAACTGGCCTTGGGTCTTGTTTTTCGAGGCCTGTTGGCATTCTCTAAGTCTTCCTGGGTTGAGTGCGCGGAGAGTGGTGGTGTTGTAGCGAAGGGTAGTGAGAGGTCCAGGGTTCCTGGTGCTGGCCGCGGCGGCCATTACGTAGGAGAGGTGGGAGGGAGGAAAGGCTGGGAGGTGGGAGCAGGGGGATTCTGGGGGGGAGGGGCCGAAGGGGCAGCAACGACGAAAGGTGAAAGGAATAGGCAGGCACGAGAAAATAAAAACAGTGGTGGAATTAGAGCAAGACACAGATGGGCACAATAACAGTGGCACAATAGGGTAAAATTGAGAAAAAAAACAGCTGAGAAAGGTTACGGTGGTTGCAGGCAGTCTGGTCCCAGTTGGAGCGGGCAGCAGGTGCAGGAGCGGGTAGCAGCCTCGAACCTCCCAAGGAGGAGTTCGGGGTCTGGAGGCAAGAGACGGCACAGCGCATCTGCGGGGAGAGAGTGGACCTAGACCAAGGGTCGGAGGTCTTACACCCACACATTCATAGTTGAGGCAGATGCATTGTTCAGGCAAGCGTGGTTATGCTTGCGATGTTTCCACACGTGAGGCTCTGGCCGCGTTGTTTCGGACGTTTTCCTGTAGCGCGTGCATGTGCCTTACTGGGTTAGCATAGGATAGTGCCACTTGGGATAATGTCTTTCTTTCTTCTTTTTCAGGTCTTCAAGAGATGGACTACACCATGAGGGCTTCCCAGGACTGTAGAAAGAACCTAATAAAGAAACCTCACTGTGATGCTGGAATCAGAACTGATGAGGCTCAAGTTGCTTCAAGGAACAGGTAGGAATAACAGGCACACCCAAGATACTTGCCACTCTCATTAGATAATGAAATCTCACTGGATCGTTTCTTTCTACATAATAGAACAAGATCGCTTGAAAACTCACTCTGCTCCCTGACTTTCCCTGAATCAAGAATTTAATACATTTCCCCACACTACAGGGCTTGGACACACTCATCGAAGCTCCCAACGAGGGATGCATTCCTTATGGGCAGGTATGTTTGCGGTGTTTATTGGCAACCCCAACACCTTTTGCAGTCAAAGCTGCATAGGACACAATGCCTCTGGTAGAGAGTTTAGAGCCAGACCTGAACAGAACTGCAGAGTTGGAGTTTCCAGAGACAAAAAAGGATGGCAGGACTAAATGATCAGAGGCCTCATGCGAAGACACACTATCCATTAAGAGAAGATACTACATGTCTATGGGACCACAAATCCACTGACACTGCAACGGGCCTCCACTCATCAAGGAGAGAATGGAGTTCTCAGGATGATTTGAGTGTTGGGAGGATTGTGCCTCAAACTATGGCCCATTCCACCTAGCTGTTACTTAATTTCTGCTGGCCTAATTTTCAATTGCTGATAGTCTTCTCATGCCTATTTGTGTTCACGTCCACTCCAGCACCTGGGAAAGCCCCCTCTTCCTAGAACTTCTGTGTTTATACTTAGAAACTAAAGTTGGTATGCAAGATTCACCAAAGGCTTTCCCAGTATAGAATCAGTGGTGGGGCTTTTGAAATTCTTGAAAAGAGTTGGCCCGTGCCTTGCAGGTCATCAAGCGAGTTGCACAGCCGCATGAACTTTAGTGTTTCAATAATACACATTAACCAAGATTACTCCAAATTTTGTCCATTTTATTCCTTATTTTATCCAAGTTTCATTGTCACGCCAAAGCAGCAAAATTCCTTCATACTTATGCATTTTAATTGCTTCATGATTGCCCATTCAGGCCTAAACATGAGCATTTTCCGAATCTCGAGTCCTCCAAATTATGCATGACAACATCACACCCAATGCATTTCGGTAACAACCTTCCTCAGGGGTATCTATGATGTAAAAATATACATGTATCAATCACTTATTTAATTAATTCGCGCTAGACATAATTCAAAATTACTGATAAATAAAAAGACAACCCACTTTTAATAAGAAAAGACCACCGAAGTGACAAATAATCTGTAGTCCCCCCATAAAACATATACCTATGCTGATTATACCCTAATATTATAACCCAATTAAATCCATCATGTAAACTTGTATCATCAAACAACTTTTTGTGTACCTTAAACCGTGAACCTACATCATACTAAACCTCCCAGACACCGTAACCTACCTAATCTCGTAGTTCTACTGCTTCCACATGTCACCCCCTCTTTCAATTTCAAACACCATTTTTACAAGCCCCAATTTCATCGTTGTTTAACCTTATCAAACTTACGTTTCGTGCCCGATGTAAACCTGCTGCTTTTGAAATTCTGCCATGGTTCTTCCTAAGCTTCAGCCATTAATTCTAAAGTGAAGCTATATGAGAAGCTTCCTGAGACACTGGACATGCAAAAGAAGACAAGACCTCTAAACATCTCCTCACTATTAGGACTTCCATGGCTACTAGTAGAAGCTCACATTAAGGGTCAAAGTTCACTTCAGACTATTTCAGAGTGAAATAAATTAGTAAATTTGGGTCCAATGACCATGCTTAGTGACAACCCAACTTTTTAATTGCCTGGAGCTGTCTCTTGAGGAACTGAACATGCCAAAGATAGATCAGTCTGCATTGCCGATCATCCATTACTCCACCCACTTCTGGCTTATTCCATTGCACCCAAATGTGTCCATGTACCTTCCCCTCGTCCTAATCAGCTTGACTAAATACTAGTTATATTGACATATCTCCTACTTTATGAACTCAGCAACCACGTTGTGATATTTGTTTCCTCAAGATTCCCTTGAAATGGAGTGAAGAACCCCCGGATAGCCTGATCTGAGGCCTTCCGCAAGATGAACTGTTAATTCTCCCGAGCTCAACTTCTAGCTGAACAAGAACAGACTTCTAGATTGGATCTATTCGTCAATAAAACACCCCACGCCTTGTTTGGAATTTGACCTTGAAAGCCATGAAGCACATCTAAGGAGATTTCTGGTACAACTGAGCAAGTGCTTGTCTGCACAGATAACACAAATGTGAGGAGTGAGCTGCATGTACCATACTTCCTTGAGTACTGGTGCAATAAGTGAAAGTGTAAACCGCACCCTGTGTGATCTTAGTCAAATCTGTTCTGTGGATTGAATTATTAGGCAGGTCTGAATCTCAAGTCATAGTTCACATCAAAACTGTGGCCTCTGCTTTCAGTTCCATAGGCTGCCAATCTATTTTACTGCCTGTTGGAAATAGACCTTTTGGCAGGGTTACCCCAAACTTTTTGCCTTCCTCCTATTTTTTTAACCTCGTTTTTGTCGGCTTTAGGACTCTGAGCACTTTACCACTGCTGATCAGTGCTAAAGGTGCATGTGCTCTCTCCTCTTAACACGGTATCATTGGGTTACACCTGTTTGGCATATTTGAATTACTTGTAAGTCTCTTGTAAAGTAGTATACCATATACCAAAGGCCTGTACTTTAAATGCTACTAGTGGACTTGCAGCACTGATTGTGCCAGCCACAGAAGCAGCCTTTCAAACCTTACCATTGAAGGGCCTGTGTGTGCAGTTTAATTCCACTTCGACTTGACATTTAAAACTATTTGCCAAGCCTTAAACTCCCCTTGTTTTACATATAATTCACACCAAGGGTAGGCCCTAAGTAACCCTAAGAGCAGGGTGTAATTTAAGTAAAAGGTAAGACATGTTTTGCATGTCCCGGTAGTGACAAACAGCCGATTTCGTTTTTCACTACTGTGTGGCCTTCCTCTCTCATAGTCTAGCATTGGGAATTCCTTAATAGACATTTATGCCGTAATACATAATCAGAGAGGAGTAGCCTTTCATGTTTCATGTGTTTGGAGTGGTAATGGTAAATCCTCCAAACTGGTGAAGTTGGATTTAACATTACTGTTTTAAAAATGCCACTTTCAAAAAGTGAGAACATTCAAAAGGGCACTCATTCTAGTGCCCAATCTGTCGCACTGCTTCGTGGGTAAAACCTTCCCATCGATGAAACTCCTTAGAACCATCAGTAATCCATTTTATCCATGTTCTTTGATTCCACATCAACTTTGGCATCTATATTTATAAACACACCACGGAGACGGTGTCATGTCAACTTCCGGCTTTATTTTCACTTTTACAAGTAACTTCTGCTTGCCAATCCAGGCTTTAAACAGTGACTCGTGAGTACCAGGAGTATAACAGACATCCAAGATAGTGCGTCTTAATTACCCAATGCATTTCGAACCATAATTAGTTCTTCGTCAGGGGTTACTGCAAGAAATAAAAACATTCAGCTAGCTGTTCAACAGGGACCTGAATCATACACAAAGTTTTAATTTGTAAGATACGATAACCTTATTCGTGCAACTGTGCTGACTAACATACCAATCCTTGTCAAAAATCCTGTCGTGCTCCCCATAACTATCCCCATCATATAATACCCATTCCCTATCACGATGATTCTAACCAATAGAATCGGAAAAAAACACTATAAGGTTGCGAGTCTCCCATGTGACTAAAAAAACTGACTGAGCTTTATAAACCACTTCATTGCTTCCCTACATACCTTGCAGCTGATCTTGAATCGCCAATATACATGCCATATTCCTTCCATCTCTTGTGACGAAAAAACATTTCATCCTCTGTCTACAATGACCGTTACTTCAGTGAGGCGGCCCTCCCGTTCGTAACCCTGATTTTATCCCCATGGTCTAGGTCCTCAGCTGTGCTTAATTAACAGATAATGAAAGAGCTACTACATATCCCATGGTACCCTTCACTTTCTCTACAGTGACTGTGATTTCAAATGTATTACCAACCTCCCCGTTCGTCTCAAAATAAATCCCTTCTGACTAAATGTGATTAACGTGCTAATACCCAAACGTAACACACACATTTTGAATGTTCACAAAATAATCATATATGTGATAAACGAATCTGCCCAAATAAAATAACAAAAATAAGAAAGGTTAACTATCAATGATTTCTTAATGGTCACTCGAAGATGATATCACTGTAATGTCTTAATCAGGTCTGTTTGGTGCATGCCGTCTCCGATGTGTTGTCGTTAAATAATCGAAACTTCGTTGATGCGTGGGGTGCAACCTCGTTTGGAACGGATTTAATTGCTAAGCAAGGATTAGAGGTAGAGGATGCACTCCTTCCCTTATTTGTAGGTTAATTGACTTAGTTTCTGTCATCATTTGTAATGCGTGCTGAACAGAACTGCGAACCGTCCCTTCACAGTAATTCAAATTGAGAACATTCAAAAGGGCACTCATTCTAGTGCCCAATCTGTCGCACTGCTTCGTGGGAAGGTTTTACCCACTGTGAAGGGACGGATCGCAGTTCTGTTCAGCACGCATTACAAATGATGACAGAAACTAAGTCAATTAACCTACAAATAAGGGAAGGAGTGCATCCTCTACCTCTAATCCTTGCTTAGCAATTAAATCCGTTC
Source organism: Triturus cristatus (assembly GCF_964204655.1). Classification (NCBI taxonomy): domain Eukaryota; kingdom Metazoa; phylum Chordata; class Amphibia; order Caudata; family Salamandridae; genus Triturus; species Triturus cristatus. The sequence goes on along the minus strand of NC_140588.1, from coordinate 988,161,171 downwards.
CAAACGAGGTTGCACCCCACGCATCAACGAAGTTTCGATTATTTAACGACAACACATCGGAGACGGCATGCACCAAACAGACCTGATTAAGACATTACAGTGATATCATCTTCGAGTGACCATTAAGAAATCATTGATAGTTAACCTTTCTTATTTTTGTTATTTTATTTGGGCAGATTCGTTTATCACATATATGATTATTTTGTGAACATTCAAAATGTGTGTGTTACGTTTGGGTATTAGCACGTTAATCACATTTAGTCAGAAGGGATTTATTTTGAGACGAACGGGGAGGTTGGTAATACATTTGAAATCACAGTCACTGTAGAGAAAGTGTAGGGTACCATGGGATATGTAGTAGCTCTTTCATTATCTGTTAATTAAGCACAGCTGAGGACCTAGACCATGGGGATAAAATCAGGGTTACGAACGGGAGGGCCGCCTCACTGAAGTAACGGTCATTGTAGACAGAGGATGAAATGTTTTTTTCGTCACAAGAGATGGGAGGAATATGGCATGTATATTGGCGATTCAAGATCAGCTGCAAGGTATGTAGGGAAGCAATGAAGTGGTTTATAAAGCTCAGTCAGTTTTTTTAGTCACATGGGAGACTCGCAACCTTATAGTGTTTTTTTTCCGATTCTATTGGTTAGAATCATCGTGATAGGGAATGGGTATTATATGATGGGGATAGTTATGGGGAGCACGACAGGATTTTTGACAAGGATTGGTATGTTAGTCAGCACAGTTGCACGAATAAGGTTATCGTATCTTACAAATTAAAACTTTGTGTATGATTCAGGTCCCTGTTGAACAGCTAGCTGAATGTTTTTATTTCTTGCAGTAACCCCTGACGAAGAACTAATTATGGTTCGAAATGCATTGGGTAATTAAGACGCACTATCTTGGATGTCTGTTATACTCCTGGTACTCACGAGTCACTGTTTAAAGCCTGGATTGGCAAGCAGAAGTTACTTGTAAAAGTGAAAATAAAGCCGGAAGTTGACATGACACCGTCTCCGTGGTGTGTTTATAAATATAGATGCCAAAGTTGATGTGGAATCAAAGAACATGGATAAACTGGATTACTGATGGTTCTAAGGAATTTCATCGATGGGAAGGTTTTACCCACGAAGCAGTGCGACAGATTGGGCACTAGAATGAGTGCCCTTTTGAATGTTCTCACTTTTTGAAAGTGGCATTTTTAAAACAGTAATGTTAAATCCAACTTCACCAGTTTGGAGGATTTACCATTACCACTCCAAACACATGAAACATGAAAGGCTACTCCTCTCTGATTATGTATTACGGCATAAATGTCTATTAAGGAATTCCCAATGCTAGACTATGAGAGAGGAAGGCCACACAGTAGTGAAAAACGAAATCGGCTGTTTGTCACTACCGGGACATGCAAAACATGTCTTACCTTTTACTTAAATTACACCCTGCTCTTAGGGTTACCCATGAAGCAGTGCGACAGATTGGGCACTAGAATGAGTGCCCTTTTGAATGTTCTCAATTTGAATTACTGTGAAGGGACGGATCGCAGTTCTGTTCAGCACGCATTACAAATGATGACAGAAACTAAGTCAATTAACCTACAAATAAGGGAAGGAGTGCATCCTCTACCTCTAATCCTTACTTTCAAAAAGTGGACATTTCCCTATACTTACCGCACATTGTGCTCAACAGCGTGTCGCCTATACACGTCTGGGGTGGGTGACAGCTACACTTTGTGCATTCCCTCTAGGCAGTCTCAAACACAGGATGGTGAGGATCATCTGCCTTCTGAGCACTCATCTGCATTCTGATGGGTCGTCCTGGGCATGAAGGAATGGGAGCACTGACCCACTTCAATAGGTAATATTCCTGTCCACACCCAAAGCATTGATTTACCCCCCAGGGTTAGCCTGCCAGGCAGGACTGGGCTGAAAGGCATCCTTGTGCACTTCAGAGAGTTCCTTTGAAGTCACCCCCTATATTAAAGTCAAGTACTTGGTCTCTGACCCCCTAAAATCAGACACTGCGTGGGACTTGCAACCAGACACTTCTGGCTCCACCTTGCCAGAAGGACTGCTGTGCTGCCAGGAGGGACTGCCACTTTTCTAACTGCTTTGGTGTGTTGGCCTGCTGTTTGCTGAGTGCTGGGCTGCAGGAGGGACTGCCACTCTGCGACCTGCTTTGGTGTACTGGCCTGCTGCCTGTTACCTTTTTGCTATGCTACCAGCGTTCTCCAAGGGCTTGCTGGCTTGCCTCCTGTGCCTAAAAGTCTCAGGGCCATCAAAGACTTTTACCGTACCTGCACTGCAGTGGGACTCTGAGTCCGGCAGCTGAAACCTATCAAGAATATGTGCTTCCTTACTTCAAAGATAAGCACTCTATCGTGGGAGGCCCAGAGCTACGCTCTACAAGTCACCAAGCACTTCCACTCACAGAGACCAGCATGGGGCTTCCACCGCAACCCCGACCTGAGGGCCCCAGACGGGGGAAAGATCTTTGCAGCGAGGTTCCCTTCCTGACCATCCAATGCCTGAGACTTGCCTCTTTTGTTCCCAGCACCTGGAGCAGGTACTGGTTCACATTAGAGTGCGGAGGTCCCTGCAGCTCCCTGCGCTCCCACTGACAGGTGGCGGAGTCTGCCTTTGTAGCCCAGTCTCGAGGGATTGTTTGAGGGATTGCTGCATGCGTCCGTGCTGGGGATTGATTGCCGATCCGGTGGTGGCTGGGTTGTTCAACATTCTTCTGCTGTTTTACATAGGACAGTGTAAACCGGTCGGCGAGATCGTAACTGCCCAATCCAATGCATTTTTGCCTACTTTAAACAAAACGCTTTTAACGTGAGTCCCTTGCTCACTTTGCCACTGGATTGAAGCAAGCCTGGCTGAAGACGGCTGAAATGCCAGAAACCGGTCCTAGGAAGCTTGTTTCCGGTCCAGGGAAGACATGGCTTGGCAGTTCGGGCTGGACTGTTCCCATGAGGCACAGGGTCAGACTGATTTGCATATGGCCATGTCTGAACTGGGGTGACAGAGTGGGCTAAAGAACGGTGATGGATTAAACCCAGATCAGTTGATTGGGGGTGAGTGCTTGCAATGTTCAACACTCCGTCCATCATTTCCTTTAGTCTTTAAATGTCCACATCTTGAAAAGCATATATTGTATTTTTATCATTTTGGTCTAGTTTTGCTAATAATACAGACACCTATTTTTCTAAACCTATGTGGAGTATTTTTGTGGTGTATTCATTGTGTTACTGTGTGTGTGTGTTGTACAAATACTTTACACATTCCCTCTTTTGATAAACCTGTCTGATCTGCGCCAAGCTAACAGAGGGTGAGCACAGGTTATTTTATTTGTGTAATCTAGCTCACCCTGACTAGAGCGGTGGGCTCTGCATGGCGAGGGTGTATACCTTAGCCAACCAGAAACCCAATTTCTAACACTGCCCTAAGGTTTTGCAATGTATTCTAAGTTGTGCAGTATCTGTTTCATCTTTGTCTGATGTTGTTAAGGGTGAAAGCTGGAAAGAACTTTGATAAATGAAATTGCCCTTCTGGTACCTTCTGAAGACCCACTGGTGATTTTCATAATTAGTTAATTCGAGCCTTGGGTAGTGATTGGCATAAAAGCAAAGGCGAGGCTTTAACTAAAAGTTATGTTTCCCAGTTGGGACAAATGCTAATTTCTTACAAGAATTGTTGCATTTGAATATGCAGCCTCTGTGTAGTCAGCCAGAACATACTGTTTATGGCAAAGATAATATTCGAACTAAAATCATATAGACCACCAGAGCTCAGTGTAAGAGGATCTTCTCAGAGCCATTGCTGTACAATAGGATTTAACCTTCTTAAGTATTTAATTGCATGTTCCCTAGTAACCGAGATGTGTTGACAGAATATTCCTGACAGGCTTCCGTAGCCAAGGATAATGTATATGTCTCATTGGGGACAGTCGGGGAGTGAGTGGAAATTTGGCTGTGCAGATCACAGACAGCAAGAGGGAACAGATCAGGCTGGAGTGGACGGAGGAGAAACTGAGACACTCTAAACAATGAGGAAGGAGGCTGCCAGATCATACATTTAAGAGAGTGAGGAAACCCAGGAGGGCCAGCAAGGGATCTGACCTAGCTGTGAAGGAGCCAAAATCATTACTGCCTGACAGCTGTTTCACGGTTTACATGCAAAGGGTTGGTGGTCCCAGTCTAACTCATGGAAGACAGGTGCCCTGTCATGACACATACACCACTGAAATGAAAACAATAACATGTAGTGCATTGGCCCTCAAATAATCCTATGGAATGGAGTGCACTAGAGTCACATGTATCAGGGCACAGCTCCACAAAGAAAGAATTGATGCCTGGGCCTCAGTCTGTCTGTCTCTCTATCTACCATCTGTTTACCACCTATATGCTTACATATACAACAGCTACCTATCTATATGCCTTTGTATTTCTCCCCATCTGCCTAAACATATTCTAATCATGTACCTACCTACCTGCCACCTCTGCATGCTATCTACCTACCTGCCATCTATCTACCTACAGTTACACCAGTCATCTACCGACCTGGCTACAAACCCTCTATTTACCTATTTACCTTGTTCTAAACCTTTCTACCATCTTCTTACCTGCTAACCAACCATCTACAGGCCAGTCTACCAACCATCTACCTAACTACCATCTACTTACCGACTACCCATCTACCTACTTTCTACTTACTGCCTGGATTCCTGCACATCTGTATGTCTCTCTATCAACCATCCTACCTATAAAAAGTTTGTTAAGGGGTCTCATGGGTCTTTACCAAGAATAAATGCTCAGTGACATTAATATACAACCTTTAAAACCCATGCCCTGAAGCAGTGCCTCATTCCCACTGTAATCATTGTCATTGCAGGCCAATTTGTGACTACTACACAGAGGGCATGGCTAATGGCATAACAGAATAGCAAAAGTGCCTTGGGTCTTAATGAAAGCAACACAAATACCCCTCCCCCCAAGCTGGGTAGTAACCTACAGACATTGTGGGGGTGCAGTGAGCATCCCACACTCGTGGGCTCCTGTAATCGATGTGATCTAAAAATAGTCTCACCCATTTCAAGCCTAAGAGGTATTTTTGCTCTGAGCTCCAGCAAAAACTACTGAACGGACGAATAGCAAACTTGGCATTGAGTTAGGTTATTAGTCCTAATAGGCCTTTTCTGTAATGAAATGTAAACTAGGCCAGTAATTATTGAGATTTCGACCTTATAAGATTGTTTTGGGTAAGCTTTGAATGCTATGGGTGCAGTTCGAATAGTGCTTAATTTGTAAAAGTAAGTGCCAGGGTCCTTCTCAGGAGGCCACTGCAGCCTGAACCACCCATTGCCCCTCCAGCCCTGCCAGTACCAGTACCAGTACAACTATCACTGCTACAAGCGTAACCAATCAGACTCTTCCAGCTCACCCAGAGCTGTAAGAATGGCGTGGAATAGTCTGAATTGTCATGTTTAATGTAAATTGAATTATTAAACACTGTTCTTGTGCTTATGTCAACATTAGACAGACAGTGCCATTATGTGTTAGACTGTCATTACTGCCCGTGTTGAGAAGTAAGTGCCAGTGCCAAGCACCGGAAAACACCAGTTCAAATTAAGCTCTGAGTTCCATGCTATTCCGAAGGAAGTTTCTGCGTCATCCTCCGATGAGAACACAAAGTGACGACATCCCAGAGGTGTCCTCCAATGGGCTTTCCACGCTCCCTGCGTTAGTGTGCAGGACAGGGTGGTCACTTTGTATAGACCTAAAGGGTTAAATGAGGTAAAACCACTTGACTCAAGCTCTTAGAAATGGGTAATACTGCAGTGAGAAGCAACATACAGAAAGAAGGTGATAATGACAATAGTAACAATACCAATAATAAAACAACTACAAATAATAGTCTAGTAGTAGTATTAGTGGTATTGCTAATATGTTATTATTGTTAGTGGTAATAGTAGTGGGGTCATCATTATTGTTGTTCTTCTAATTATTATTATTAGTGGTAGCATTAGTGGTTTTACTAATATTTTATTAATATTACAATGTAGTAGTACTGATAGTAGTAGTGTTATTATTGTTCTTCTTCTTATTAGTAGTATTAGTGGTATTACTAATATTTTATTATTAGTAGTAGTAGTAATAGTAGTAGTGTTCTTATTATTGTTCTTATTATTAGTAGTAGTGGTATTTCTCACATTTTATTATTATTATTAGTAGTAGTAGTAGTAGTAGTGTTATTATTATTGTCCTTGTCAATCTTCTTCTTCGCATTATCATTGCTACTCCTCCTATTAATCTCTGTAAACTATTATCCCGTGACACAACTGAACTCAGCCCTGCACCCTTCGGCCTGTTGTGGCCCCTTGTGTCTCCTGGGTCTGCTGCAGGATGGTCTCTCCAGGGGCCAATGTGCTCGGGCTGCCACCGAGGACTCTGAGCACAGGGCACAGGAGTTCAGCAGGCAGCCGAATATAATATATTTTCTTCTGATTTCGATAATTCCCTTTACCAGCCGTCCTGAACGTCTGCTCCGGTCAGCCCCATCACCGACGGGCACATGCCATCCCTGCAGTGCCGGCTGCTGCCGGGGAAGGGCCCATCTCGCCCCAGCCTCCCTTTCCCACACTCAGGCAGCAGACATTTAAAGGTCAGACTGTCTGGGACACCGGCGAGCTGCCTGAACTGCACCCACCATGAAGCAGACTGCAATAAGCTATGTGAGTGAGTGAGACACTTATTATCCTGACTTTTACTAACACAGGAAATGGGTGGACCAGGCACTGCCTGGATTCAACAAAAACACGTTTGGGAATGGTTATTAAATTATCATAAAACCAAAAGAAACGAAAAACTCAAAGTGAAAGTTGTGGGTGTTGGGAGGAGGGAGTGACACTCTAACCGAGCTACCACTGCGTCATTCTTGCTGTGCACCTAGTGTGCTGTGTTGGGCTGGAGTTTATTTGTGTCACCGGAAGTGGCTACATTTAGAAATGACTCGTCGCATATCTCACTGAGCTGTGTATGGTATGTAGTGAAAAGAATGTGTGCGACTTAATGGCATGCACTCATATGTGCCTGGCACAGACAACAAATTAATGGATCAGGGTTATAGTGCGTGCACGTTGCTATTCATATATATATTTCTCGGAGTTGTATATAGCGCGAGCTCGACTCGAAAGTATCAGCTATCAGCGCTTAAGATGAGCGCCAGTTGCGTTACACCAGGACACATTCATTGTGTTGTTGGTCAGGGCGGATTAAGTGATTTGCCCAGAATCACAGTCTGTTGAGCGGCGTTGCCGAGAGTAGAACCCAGTTCACCAGATTTGAGGTTGACCGCCCTAGCCGTTAAGCCACATCCTCTCTCCCAGTTGTGTCATACCTCGGATCTATTGCTCCAATTTTGATGGTTACCTCTGTCTACATAATGACACATAAAATATTTGACTGTAATGCGTGTGTTTTGTTATATATGGGATAAAGTGCTCTGTGGTATACATTATAAGGACATTGCAAGTCAGGAGTTCCATCATCATATATAGGAACAAAGCCAACGGCTCAGTACCTTTATAAGTTCTTGGAACTCTGAGGCATTTTTCAATATGCACTTATTTTAAATAATTATTTAACTGAAACTAGGTTGCAAGGGGTTACATTTGTGCAGGAAGGTAAAATCACACTAAGGAGCCCTTCTGATTATTAGGAGATTTGTTTCTCTTTGGAAAGTAGTTTTACCATGCAGTGTGTGGGGCAGTAAATCGCTTTTTTCATATCAATTTCCCTGTACTGTGTACTGAAATTTGGACTTTGCACCCTAGTAATAAATATGCAAATGTGTGTTTATTAGTACAGTTGCTCTCAATAAAATATTATTGAGCCACATTTAATTTCAGTGCCATGACATGTATTTATTATACTAATAGTGTGCCTCAAATTACATAAGACACTGAAGCCATGTATCACTTGTGCACATGGACTCAGTATGACTAGATGGCTTTGGCTAAACTTACAGGTAGATGAACTTGTTCTGTCCAGACCAGATTGTGACTGCCTTGTCATTTCAGATTTAACAGCCCTGAGGAAGTCTTTACGGCATCACATTTTTGCTGACGGAGTACTGCATAGTATTTGAATTCTTTATGGGATATTGATTAAAAGGCTTATGTTAAATTCACACTCATTTGACGGATTGTCCTGTACAACACATGCACAATCTATTTGGAATGCTAATAATTGTATAATAAATACATAAACTGTGCAATTGTATATAGCATATATGAATTACTTCCCACAAAACGAAAACTAATTCAGAAACAGCTTTCAATTTGTTTAATTCATTTAAGATCTCCTAAATCTTGAGTAACTGCAGCAGCTTAAGGGCACTCTACAGTACATTCATCAATGAGGCAATAGAGATGCATTTAAAAGTACATTTGTGCACTCCAAATCTCCAAGGCCATTGAGTTTCTAAGATTCCACCCTCAAAGAGATACATCTGAGCCTTGGGGTTACTGCATCAGATTCCGTTAGATCGCAGGAGTCAATTGGTCGGTTACTGAAGTGCTTAATTTGTGCCGGTGGTTGTAGCTGAAGGACATCAGCACTCATGTTGGGAAGCAAGGCTTATTGTGTATCACCAGACTGGGGGCGGAGAGAATGTAGACTTTAGCACTTTGCAAGCTTCATGAATGCTGCAAAAGTGAGGGATGTCCTGCCCCGATTTTACAGGGATGAGAAAAACAAACACAGTTTGAAGCCAATCCGACTTAATATTAAAAGCAGTGGAAACAAGGCAGAAGTGGATTCTTTTAATAGATCTACATTACAAGGCAAAGTTCTGAACCTTTTGGTAGAGTCAAGGAATCCCACATCCAGTCAAACCCAAATATTTATCACAAGCATTGAAGATCCATATCCTGAACTACATCATTCAATCACAATAATAACCTCTCCCATCACAGATTTATAGTTCTTTACAGATGACTGCTCTTGCCAGCCCCAGTGTTTGCCCAGCAGATAGATCACCATGGAAACATGGGCCGGTGGTGTGTGCGTTCGCGAGCATGCGCAGCAGACAGCAAGAAAACGTGAGTCCCGCCCCATTTGCAGAAGGAGAGGAGGAGCAGCCAGATCATGAAATCTCCCCAAACATCACTGTGACTAAATAATGCTCCAGTTCAGCTCCAAGATAGAATATGTAATACACAATCTTCAATGTCACCCAGCTTCAGATGCTTGTGGTGCTAGACTGTGATATTGTGGTTGCAGGGACAGTTTTAGTGCTGGTGACGCCCAGTACAACAATCTTTTTTGGCACCCCTTCTGCGCGGATTCCCTCACTACCACCCTCCAAAAGTGCTCCTCATCTCTCCATAGCTCCTATCTTGCATGCATTCTATTTGTTTTATAGCACTACTCATACCAGTGTTGGGAGTCAGAGCACTTACATCACACACATTATACAGAGACACTGAATCTTACATGTGTAAATCAGTCTATAGAAAATGTTACATGAAACATTGAGTACTCCAAATGGGAGGCGTCACATGTCATCTGTACTAGCAGGCAGGTATATTTCAAGAGTGTTTGCTCTGGAGAAGCACAAACTCAGGATTTAAATCGCACCTCTTTGGCTGAGGTTGACTTTACCATTAAGAATATATTTCTACCTAAATTAACCCTTTTTAGCAACATTGGGATAATGAAAGACTGGGGAAAAAACAAAATGTTCTAACCTGTCCCTTTGCTATTTGCATGCAGCTCTTTGATGACAGTTCATAGGTCACTGTGTTATATTATGATTGTAGCTTATGAACTGCACCTTAACAAAAGGATTACTGTGTCAAAATCAGTAACCCACTGAGGTATCCACATAAAATACAGTTCTGTGATCTCCATGGTGCATGCTCTTTGCAGGAGGCATATTAACCATCTGTGCTACTTTATGATGAGTCTAAACTCCGAGCAGATAAAACTCCTATCTATCTCCAGCAGGAACATTATTCACTAGAGTTATCTTGACATTTCTTTTTGCCTGAAAACCGCTGGACATACAAGGAACTCTGCAACAGGTACTTTAAAATCCGTGTTATTTTTAACACAGCGCTCCTCAAGGTCAGCACCAGGTGTGGGTACACCGGTCACACCACCCCAGGGCCTTCATTGTGTGGTTGCGTGCTCTCGTTCACCCAGTTCCACAGAAGAGACCATCTACGCAAACACAATTGCCTGTCTTTCTGTTTCAGTCAGTAGAGTGAATCAGTATACTACTTTGGAGGATGTTCAGTTCTAGGTCACATGACAAGAGGAGGTTGAAAGTGCTTAATATAATTATATAGCTTTTTCAGAATGTCACAAAGTATTCCTGTATAATTTGAGGTGTTATGAATTGGGAGCGAAAGAGCATGTTACGAACCATGGTCAACGGAGTTGAGGGTCCAAGTGGGAAGGCGTAACATTGTTAGTGTACTTATGCCCAATTACTAGTGAACTGGATTTAGGTGCGGAGATAAAAAATGTGGCTGGAATTAAAATTTCGGATGGGTACGCCTGCACCTAAATAAAGGCTAATACATTATTATTCTTCCTGCAGTGGGGACTAACATCCAGACATGCTTTTACCAAGTACAAATCTGAATTAGATCCTCATGCCGCTTGGAATAACGCAGTGCTTAATTTGAGCCTGTGGTTTCCAGTGCTAGGCACCGGCATTTAATTATCTACACTGGCGATTGTGATAGTCTGCCACAAGGTAGTGCTGTCTGGCTTATTTAGAGATGACCACAACAAAAGTTAATTATTAATGCAATATACATTAAAAATGACTATTACCTTTCGTCCAAACCCTTCATATAGCTTTGGGGGCCTGAAATTGTCCTTTTTGATATACTTGTAGGAGTTTGATGGTTAGTAGTTGTGTTGGTGCTGTCATCGGCGGCCCTGGCAACGGCAGTGTGTGGTGCAAGCTGCAGTGACCTACTCACGAGAGCCCTGGCACTTATTTTTCTTGTAGATTGTAAATGGGATTGGGGATTTGCTGTGGGTCCGGGACAGTGGGCAGAGGGTGTGGAGGCAGTCCAGAGGGAGGGAAGCTGGTGCAAGACGGGGGGGGGGGGGGGGGCTTCCATGCTCCCCTTGTGCCGCAGGAGTGGGTCAGGGAGGGCTAGGTTTTCTTGACCCCCAATACCCTGCTTGGTGTGTTACTGGAACTTTATCCATCTGGCTTTTCAGGCTGGTAAAATCAAGCACGATGTTTCAACACCAAGGAATCCCAAGTGTGGGGAAAATGGATGCTTTGAGATTGTGTCCTAAGTGACCTAAGGTGCATATGTTATTATTAATGAGGAGGGCATTTACTTCTAGATTGCATCTCTATGTCCAAATGTGTCCTGGTGATTCCAGATCACTTCATATTCAAATCCCACCGTATGTGGTATGTATCTGAATTATAATAATGTACATTTGCATACGGTAGGCTTTTGCATATGCTTTGCATATATTTTTGGCAATTCCCATACGTTCCCAGGATTACGGCTGGAAGCCTATGCAAGCCGTAGATTTCCAGCCGTGATAGATTTCCATCCATAATCCTACTTTATTTATGTCTCCCATCAAAGAAGTAGAAATAAGCCATTTCATGTGTAATATTTTTGTTCTCCAACTAAAAAATAGTTTTTCATATCAACAAATCCCTTCTTTTATGCCCCTACCACGTGAAATGGGGGTGTTTGATGATTTACACCAGGTTTCTCCAATACTGGTGTGCCGGATCCATGCCAGATTTTGATCATATCCCCATTTAGATCAATGTAGTTATCTTAAAAATCCGGCACGGATGCAGCCCTCCAGGACCGACTTTGGAGAACCCTGATTTACACAACGAATCTGCAAACTTAGATCAGCCTTTTCTAACACTAACGTTAAAGTCCTTATTATGAGTGGCCCATTAGTTCCGATAGGGAGGCCCAGCTAATTAGAATTATAAGTTATCCTGGAGCACCGCATGTCGGGGCACTTTCCCCGAGAGATGTCACCTCTCACAAAAAGCTGAAGACTACACCTCATACAATGGTAAATATGCTAGACCTGACCTGATAAACCCAATTTCCGCATGTTATTTATCAAAATCTCAAAATACCCGCTACTCCACCAGTAATTCCAGGGTTGGGCCGTGGGGAGAATCACTGGTGGTGTACTGGGTGCAGCCGCGGCCCGTGCAGGTAAGAGCGGTGGGGCCGGGTGGAGGGGGGGTTTCAACAGACGACCAGGGAAAATTAAATAAATAATTAATTTTCACTTGTCGTAATCTGTCGTAGTCACCCCCCAACTGGCTTCACTGCTCTTACCTGCACATCCCGCAGCTGACTGGGCGACTCATAAAGAGGGCCTGCATCGGTAAATTGATTCTGTTTTTTTACACTCAATTTCCACATGTATGACATCATTACAATACAAACCCACTGGCAAATGCTGTGAATACCCACTAGATTACTACTTTGTAGGGGTTCACCATCTTCCTGATGGTCACTGTCTTCTCCAGGGAGGTCATCTCTCCACTAAGAACTGAAAACCTATGAATGCCGAAAGTCCACTATACTGGTGGAATTTCCATAGGGGCAAGTTTCACCTATGGCAGTACATTTCAACAAATCAGGATCTGCCATTTGCAGTTGCTACTTTTGGCACACCTAAGAACAACTTCAGTGCTCAAAATGTTTGGTGCCCTGGGCCCATGCACTCAGTGGCAAGTCTAGGATCTCTCTTCTTCCATTGACAGAATTGACCCACAAGCGAGACGACAAAGGAACACTGATCACTCCTGGACGACCGCTTGACGGTGACCCAGCGCTTAGTCTGAGGATAAGATGTAATGGCAGCCCACCCTCAAGCTAACTGAATAATTCATAAAAGACTGACTGGGGACTTCATTTTTTTTCACGGCTGTCCATATCTCTCAGCAGAAACCAGCGGGTTTGAGCACAAGCACCAGCAGGTCATAGTAACCCAAAACTTTGTTTGAGTTTGTTATACCTATCTGAATTCTGCAACAATAATTGGAGAAGCAACATAATCCATAAATGGAAACATCTGTTCCCAGCCTTTTTGGAATATCCCCCTCAGAACTGTTTTCTTAAAGTTTGTTCAAACAAGTGATTTCTACCCACCCTCTTATGCCTTGCTCCAGAGGTTCTCTTCCAAGTATGACATGGTTCTCCTCATATGGTTCGAATTAGGGTGAGGCACTTTGCAGTACTGTGACAAAAAGGTTAAGTCATAACAAAAGCCAACACGGTGCATTAGCACGCGTAGAGGAGCCCTGGATAGGCCTGCTTGATTTTACACGTTAGGCTGCACGGCGCAAAGCCGCAGTTCAGATGGCGTGCGGCAGGGCTGTGCGCTTCTGGCCAATGAGCCATTCCCAAACTGCTACAGAAGACATCTTGAGCACCCATGTTCCACTTACAGAGGCGTGCACCCTTTCTTGATAAAATATTGATCTTTCTGCAAACTATAAAATAACTTTACTCGATTATTCTACCAGTTAGCGCAAGTGCTGTAGGCAGCACTGCCCAGAAACACAGAGCGGCAGTCCCTGTTCCACTTTAACTAACTGTGATGTCCAGAGCAGGCCAACAACTTGCAGCGATAGTGAATAAGTGCATGACTTTAAGGCAGTGCAAATGAGCCAATGGTGCCTTTGTGTGCCTGTGCGCAGCCGCAGAGTAGTACCATGATGTGCTACGCGTGGACCAAACCACTGGCGAAAATTTGGAAGCAAGGCAGATTTTCTGCAGTCCGATGGTTAGCATTAGGGATGAGATCTTGGGGTGGCCAATGGTAAGTTGTAGTAACTTGTAGTAATTTATAGACAGTTCTGATTTGCCACTCTCAATTTGTGCATTTAATTTAAAGGCTGAAAAGCTGGAGCGTGTGTACACTGGGTGTGGAAACCCCCTGAAATATACACATATCGTATGGGAGTAGGGAGGCAGTTGTTGCACATGGAAAAATATTTTAACTGTGGAGAACATATTTATTAAACAAGCATTGGCAAAACCAATAGGTCTATGTGCCCACCAGCCTTTTGGCTTTGTCAATACTGGTTTTGTTCTAACTTCATTGTTGGGGGAGATTCCAGGACCCTGACAATATATAAAAAAAATGCCTAAAAACAAAAATATTTTTTAGACTCAAAAAGCTCAATTTGCCATAGTAGTTTCTGGTACTGAAGGGACTTACTTTCTGTGTGGATGTGCTCTGTGTCAAAAACAGAATGGTGTCCCAGAGAAATTAGCCAGTGGCTGAAGCAGGCGGACCCATTGCCCCATGGTGTTTGCTGCAGGAATGTGAATGGCACAACAACATATTAATGGCTCAAGAGGGCGATTTTAACTATTGTCCGACTTCAAAAATAAGGATTAGTGCATATACTTATTTGCAGACTTCCTTTTCCTGTGCATGGTCCGGACTGTGTACAATGACCAGCAGTGATATGAGGTACAGAAGGGGTCAAAAAGGTGAACATGGAAATCTACACTCACGTAGATATTTAGGCCCTTTTCCTAGAAATGTTTGTGAATGGCACAAGTTCAGAAATGTGCTCGAGTTGTAGACACAGGTCGATGCTGTGCGGACTTCAGAGCTCCTCAAAATGCGTGACTCAAGCCCCGTCAGCCACAGGATGGGCACCAGGGTCGTACGCCGGGCACCCCTTGCTGATGTTATTTTTGCCATCAGAATAAATAAGAATTTGACTCCATGCAGTTCAGCACGTATTTTTTTCGTCAATTCGTCACGGTCCAGCTATGTTAATTGCACATCAGACGCGCTACATTTTTACGTATCAGGTTCAGAAGCGATTATGTAATTCCTTGGCGTGATGTGTAGCGCGGCACCTTCATTTTAGTAAAATTGAAATACCCTTCCAGTGCCAACTGGGCAGGGGGTGGCATGTCCAACGAGTTCTAGTAAGATGTCAGCGTGATCTGCCATGAGTCCCTGCTCAGTTGACGCTGCAGCCCTGACGGGCCGTAGGTGCTCTCACGCTGCACATTGACAGAAAAAGACGGTACGTCAGCGTGCAGGTCAAGTTTGTCATGGTTTTTGCACATATAATTAGGTATAGAAAATTCGAGTGTGATTATACCCTGTGCACTTCCTGGAAGTCACTTTAGGTGGGTTTCACGTGTAATGTTCCAGGAAGCTGTCCCCTGGGGTGATATATAGAGCTGAGTGGGTAGTAGGGTAGATAAAGCAAGAAGTGGCAGATAGTGGAATAATGGAGGAGAGTAAAGCGGTCTGTAGTCTGTCACCCTCATGAGGGATTGAAGAAGGATTGGAACTTAAGGTACTTGAAGGGAAAAGCGGAACAAACACCTTGGGCCTCGTTTACAAGCCCATTGCGCCGCTGGTGCGTCTCTCTTTTTTTTGACGCACCGGCAGCCCAGTGGGCTTGCCCGTATTTACAAGCCCAGGTAAAGTCACCCTGCAAGACTTTTCATGGCCTTGGAAATATGGCCCCCTTTCACGCATTACTCTGCGTGAAAGGGTTGTTCCATGGGTGTGGCTGTGGGTGTTCCCAACAACATCCATGGTACCAGACACATTCCCAGATTTACAAAGTTCTATAAAGCTGAGAATGCGTCAGAATCCTACGTCTCTCTAGGGGAGGCGAAGGAGTGGCGCAACAAGGAGAAATACTTTTATTTCTCCTTTTTTTCCCCTCTTTCTATTCATGCAGCATTTTGAAGCACCCATAGAAAGACGCCATCCATGAATGTTTTTGTGCAGGAAGGTGTCCGTTCCTGCACAAAAACAATCATCCCCACCATGCCGCAAGGGTGTATGCGTTGGCGTACGGCTGCTGTTTGTGCACCGGCACAGGGGAAAAGCACAGGAATTTTGCACATTCCAGCCCTTTTACTTTGACGCATGGCAGCGCAGCAGGACGGCTTGCTGCCAGTGGCGGCTCCTCCGACGAGGCAGAGAAACGTCACCCCACTGCTCTTAGAGCAGTAAAAAAAGGAAAAAATAATATGATAATAACAACGTTAATATCACTTTGTTTTTTAGTACTGCGGAGCTGGGTTAGGGCAGGGCCAGTGGTTCAGGGAAGAGTGGTTTTGGCACACTTAAGTGTGCATGTCTGCTTGCCCGGCTGTCTGTGCCCAGCCAAACATTTCTGGACAGCCGGGTGGGAAATATGCAAAGGCTCCCTGCACCCATCTGAGCGCCGATCCACGGCCCTCTGACCAATCACAACGCTTCTTTGCAGCAATGTGATTTTCTCAGGGTAGCCTGTGTGCCCGGGTGCTTCCTGCATCTTCTTCTAGACTGGAGTCAGCAAGAGAAGCGAAGCAGATCTCGAGGAGAGGCGGCGGAAAAGGTAAGTGCGTTTTTATTTTGTATTTTACAATATCCAGATGAAAGTGGAGCTGGCTAGAAAGCACAACATATTGACAAGTGGGTGGCCTGGAGCAAGCAAAGCAAGATGGAGTGAGCAGTTTAAGAAACAGAAGGGGCTTGAACAATACTAGTGCCATATAGAGCACCATGGGCCTCATGTAGAAAGGGTTTTCGGGTTTGCAAACCCTACAGCTCGGCATATTAGAGCTTTTGCGGATGTTCAAACCCTTTTTTAAATGTACTAAACCCATTTAACATTTCAGAAAAGATTTTCTGAGTCGTTAAATGGGTTTAGGAAACATTAAGGGATTGCTGTTTGGAAGGGGTATTTTAAAGGCATCTACCTATTCCTTAAAGTATGTGTTAAAACATACCTTAAGTCACAAAACATTGGGGGCATGGGCCAAGATGGCGACTGGAGCAGCCGCTTGATCAAGAGCTCTGGTCCGGGCCCGCACGACATCCTACCTCATCCTGGAGTGGCTGGTCTCCTGAAGCCCATAATGGGGTTATAGTGACCCTCCCACAACCCCTGCAGTTTGGAACACATCAGAGCGGGAAGCCGGTGGCACATCTGTATATGCAGCCGCAAACGTGCAGAACATGACAGTGATCATCAGACCCCGATGGGAACTCTGGCTTTGCTGCTGGTGCGTGGGGGTCTACCCGGCTCAGTGCTCCCCGCCTGATGTGTGGTACAAGACCCTCAGACCTAAGAACAGTCCAGGAGTCCCCTAAGAGCAAAGACACGGAGTGTGGCCTATGGAGGCCTCCGGTGGCCGGTCAGCCCATGAACGCTTACGGCTGGTGGTATGCTGGCGGCTGGTCCATCAGAGGGGAAGAGGCACCGAAGAAGCACCTATGCAGACGAGGGCCCAGTCCTTGGGTGGCCCCGCAGATTTGCTGGCACCTACAGCATGATGCTGGGAGCTCCGGTGGCCCAAACACCACGACACAAGGACCTCACCCCAACCTCACCCTTCCCTACAGTCTTTTGGTCACCAATAGAAGCCTTGAGTACAGGGACCTCAAGAGAGCAGTCTGAAAACACCGGCCGAAGGGCACTTGGGGACAGGGGGCCTCTATACAATACTGGCTACTATAGCTTAGCCCTAGCACGTGGTACTGGAAAAAGGGACCCACCGAGGACCTGTTCTTTTGGAGAGGTCCTTGCCGAGGCCCGGACGTGAACTTATACTGGGGTCTGTGGGTACCCCCGGTGAGCCTTATTGTGCAAACACAGAGGTAGTGAACAGCAGGTCTGAGCTTAAGGTGTAGGGTGGCATTCTCTCTTCGCTTCCCTGAGGTCAAGTAGATATCGAGACCGGCACTGATGCTTAGACCACAATGTGCCCCACAGTGCAGGAGTTACAGTCTCAACTACAGGAGATGTGAGCGGACATTACTGCCCTGCAACGGATGTCCGCTTTCCGGGCTTCCTGGAATGCGCAGAAGACCCTAGTGTCGAACTCTTTCTATGACAGTGGTTGGTGTCCACTGTGCTGTCCGGCAGGGTGCCAAAGTTCTTTTTGATCGAGCGAGTGCACGGCCTGCTGATCCATCCTCCACTGCTAGGGGCTCCATCACACCCAGTGATATTCCATCTCTTGAACTTTAGAGACCGGGAGTTGATCCTCCAGCTTTTAAGGTCTAAAGGCCCCTAGCTTTCTGAGGGTAATACCATCAACGCCTACCCGGACTTTACTAAGGAAGTTGAGTGATGTCTCAACACATATGCATTGGTCAAACAACAACAGTGTAGCCTCTGACTGTAATATGCACTACTCTTCCCGGCGAGGCTCAAGGTCATTGAAGGGGAAGATACCTCCTTCTTCTCATCTCCCGAGGACGCTTGTACATGGTTACATGCAAAGGGGCTGGTGACACCATTGACCTAAGCCCCACAGATTTGATATCTGGCTGACCTCAAGATCAAACCGTTGTCGCTCCAAGAGGCCGCAAAATCATCCTTGCACCGACCAGGCAGCCAAGAAGTGGGTGCAGGCAGTGGCGGAGGTGTTGCATCAGTACCCTAACCCATTTGCGGTGCTTCAGTTGGATCATGCCTCCAAGACTGGATCGGACACGAACAACATGGTGGACTGCCCTCGGGGGAGCATCCTGGACCAGATTTTACACCTCTATGTATCACTAAACTGCTAAGGCCTGTGCCAAGACTGGAAGGCCGGGCTGGCTATGCTTTAAACAGTGCTCAGGGAGGGGTGAAAGGCGGGGGATGGGTGGCAGCTGATTGTCTTGAGGGTTGCAGAGGGCCTGGCAGCTCAGGAGCTGTGGGACATTGCTTGCCACGCACCTCAGTGTAATGTATTGGACTAGAATTAGTACTTTGATTAATATCTGTTTGCAGTGTTTACAATGTTTGTGCACTGGCTGGACACTGTGTGGAGCCCTGATATTGTGGGTGGGAAGGGGGGTTGTTAGACCTGGCCTCCTTTGCGTGATTTTCCCCTGTATTTTCACCTTCGCCTCCTGTATTTTTTGCAGTGTGCTGAATTTCGGTTTTGCTGGTCTAGATGCTTTGGGTCTTTGCCATTGCTGATCAGTGCCAAAGTGCAAGTGCTACCTCTATTAATTGTGAATATGGATTGGTGTTTTCATGATTGGTTTGTTTGACTTACTACTAAGTCACTAGTACAGTGCACTGTGTGTGCCCAGGGCCATTAAGTCAAATGCTGCCAGTGGGCCTGCAGCACTGATTGTGCCACCCACACAAGCAGCCTTGCAAAGGGTTCTCAGACCTGCCACGCAGTGTCTGTGCACAGTCTCTACTGCCATGTCGACCTAGCAAGTGCACCCTCTTGCCAGGCCTTAACCTTCTCTTTTATTACATGTGACTCACCCCTAAGGTAGGCCCCAGGTACCACTGTGGGTAGGGTGCAGTGTATGTGAAAGGTTGGACATGTACTGGTGTGTGTGACATGTCCTGATAGTGAAATACAGTGTATTTCGTTTTTCACTAAGGAAAGGTTATCTGTCCCTTAGGATAGAATAGGAGTTTATTTATAAGGATAACTTCCCATTGGGTCAAGATAGAAAGATGGAAATTAGTATGCCTGAACTCAAAAATATAAAGACGATTTTTATGTTGTGTGTTTGAAAATACCACTTTTAGAAAGTGGGTATTTTCTTGCTTAGCCATGCTGTGTGCCTCTGCTGGTTTGTGGATTGACTAGTAGGCTCTGAAGTGGCAGTGGCTGAGGATGTGCATTCACTGTTCACTGTTGACAGCCACTGGGGGGTTGAGATGTGTCCTGCCTCTTCTGGATGAGTCAGGGCTGGGCTGAATAGATCTGGGCTGCATTTAGCGTAGGAGGAGGAGATTTCCTTTCATCTGAATGGGCCTGGTCTGCCTTACACAATGCTGTTTCCACCTCCTGCCAGGAAGCTGGACCAGAGAGGACAGAACTGGTTTTGATTGAGCACAGAGCCTCTGTGCCACAAGAGAATAAGACTGGGCAAAGCACTACGCTACGCTCGCGTAGTTTGCGAAGTTTGCGCTACTTTGCACTACGCGTATTGCACGTAGCACAGTGCAAACACGCATAGCGTAGTGTTGCGCAGTGCAGCGGTCATTTTTTGCTCCTCAACATCAAGTTGGCGACAGCAAGCAAGCAAAATTACATCCCGGCCAGACTTTTTCCTCGTTCGCGATCAGCAACATCAAGTTGGCGATCGGGAGCGTGGAAAATAAACCTCCTGGTCAGATTCTCAACGCGGGGAGGTCAGATTTCTCATTGCGAGTGGTCGCGTATGCTCGCGACCGCTCGCGATGAGAAACTACCAGTTCGCGTTGAGAAAGCTGCCGCTCGAGTAAAAATCTACTCGAGCGGGAGAAAACTACAGCTCGCACTGTGCATGATGCCGTTTTCAATGATTGCACAGTGCCGGATGCTTGTCCGCACTGTGCAACCATTGAAAACGGCACCTGGCACAGTGCGATCAGGGTAGTACGCAGGTCGCGAAGTGCCATGCGTAGCTCGCGTAGTGCGAAGTGCACTTTGCGTAGCTACGCGTAGCGCTAGTTCGCGAACTACGCCCAGGGTTACAAGAGAACTGAGAGAAATTAAATATAAATATTTGGGCCCAGACCCCAGAACCTTAGAATACTTTTGGACTCAAGAGGTACCTCTGCCAAGGAGAAGAGCTGGGAAAGCTGAAGGAGAAGTACTGCCCCTGTGCTGTGTACTGTTTGGGGTTGGCCTGCAGTGGCTGTTTCTGTCAAGGAGAGGACAAATACTCTGCTGTGTGCTGTGTATCCTGCTTGAAGAAGATCTCCAAGGGCTTGAAGTAGAGCTTGCCTCCTGGTCTGAAGTCTCAGGGACACAAAGACTTCACCACCAGCTCCCCTGACTTCCTGGCTGGGAGTTCTGACCTGCCAAGAGGTGCCTGTTACTGAGTTGAGCCTCTGGAGGTTGTTCCTGCTGTTGGGAGCTGGAAAAGAAACACAGCTATGAGAAGCGCGATGCAATCGCACCTGTTACCGACGCATTGCAGCCGTGTGGCTGAAGAAACCGAAGTAGCGCCTGTCTGCGGCTGAAGAAATCGCCGCACGCTGAATCCCATGCACGATCTCCGAAGTCTTAGATCCTGCACCGATTCCGATGCAGGCCCTGCTGTGCGGCCGCAAGAACCAACGCATCGTGGGACCACGGCTGAAGAGACCAACGCAACGCCATTGCCACCGCATTGACAACTGACGCATCTCCGATCCCCACGCATCGCACAAGGAGACCAAATCTACAAGGACACCGGGGCCGCAGTAAGAAACCGGCACATCACCTGCCTGCACAAGTAAGAAACCGATGCATCACCTCCCCTTCAGTAAGAAACTGATGAATCACCTCCCCTGCATGGCAGTAAAGAACCGACACATCACCCCCCCTGGAGTAAGGACCTGACGCAGCACCTTCCCTGCACCTAAGGAACCGAGGCATCACCTTCACTGCGGCTGTTATGTTTTATGATTGTGATTCATCATAAAGTGTTGAAAGTGTCGCATCTATACTTTGCTATGGACAGAACTGCTTTTACCTTCTAAGAAGAACATTTTGATTACTGTATTGTGGATTTTTGTTCTTTTTGTCTTGTTTGGTTTAAATAAAGAATACTTATTTTTCTAAACTGGTGTGGTGTCCATTTGTAGTGTTTTCACTGTATTACTGTATGTGCACACAAATGCTTTACACACTGCCTCTGAGATAAGCCTATCTGCTCATGCCTAGCTACTAAGGTGTTGAGCAGGGGTTATTTTAGAAGTGTATCCCCCTTACCATGACTAGGAATAAGGGTCCCTACTTGTGCAAAGGTGCAAACCATTGCCAACTAGAGACCCCCATTTCTAACAGAGGTTCTTTAATTGGTTCACACGTTGTGGGAGATACACACAGGCACTATGCTGGCCAACACGGATACCACTGCACGCACATTCCCTTGGATGGAGGGGTTGATACTGATACATGCATACTATGACTTCGCCCCCAAGTGAGCTAACACAGCAATATAACATGCTGACATGAAACGTAAGGGGCCTGGCTACCTCTACTAGGAAGCACCGAATTCACACCTACCTGAAACGATGTCACGCACATATAGCGTTCATACAGAAAACGCACATGACGGCAACAGAATTACACAAACTTTGTACAAAAAGGAGGGGCCAGGCATAGGGATGACAACATTGGCATATATGCAAGGGGAGTACTGAGCTGGATCACACTGGGGGGTCCCGTTCGAGGTGGCCATGCGCAGGGTTGGTACGTGGCAGCGGAGGGCCCGTTAGACAGAATGCCCCTTTCTCTCCTTGCTACTCATGGCCCGAATGCTGGCCACTCAGTGTTCTTGAATGGCCTCCCCCCAGCACTCCTCCGTGACCCACACATTCCCACTATTTGGGGAGGTGAGTTTAATTGCATTCCAGACATTACTTGTGATCACTTCTTCTCACACTTGGCGGGGGAGTTGTCACAAAATGGCTCAGCACTTTCAGGGATGACTGACAAAGAGCAGATTATATGACATCTGGCTTCTGCAACTCCTGTCCTATGCTGGACAGTGACCGTCCTATGATTCTTCTAAATGAATACCTGGCGTGGATATTGTCTCATTAATGTCCGCTTCTATTGACCCTGTGATGAGGGAGAGCCCGTCCCTGTATTCCCACAATGGAGGTTACAGACGGTGGCCCTCCGGGATGTCCCCTTCCGCGATGCACTGTTGGCACATATCGCACAATGCTTTGCCTCGTATGTGGGTTCTGCTTCCTTTAGGGCAGTGAAATGGGATGCCCACATGGTTTGGGGGGTTTGACAGATGTAGAGGAGAGAGGTTATGTCAAAGGAGGAGGAGCTGCTACAGCTCGAAACGCAGCTGCCAGTATGTGCCATGGAAGCAGACCGACTGTGCCGGTAGAAAGACGAACACAGGGATCTTGAAGCGCCTCTAGGGAAATAGGAATATGAGCAATGCTTTGCCCGCTTACATGGTGTGGGAGATAGAGCGGGATGGCTTCTGGCTTGGTTGGTCAGGGGCAATCTCTTGTGTTCTCCAGTTGGACAGGGAGTATTAATAATGCCTTTGTTGCCTACTACCAGGCCCTCCAAGCAGAGGTTATTACTTCTTCCGCAGATGAACTAGAGAATTTCTTTTGTGGGCTCCTCGTACCCCAATTAGACCCATTGCAGTGGTTAGAGTTTGATGCTCCACTGCAGGTTGAGGAGATCCATATGGCAATTGCACCGATCGCTCAAGCAAAGGGCCTGGGTTCGAACGGGCACCCCATAGAATATTATGCTGCCTTCAGTGCCTCGCGACTTTACAGACAATGCACTTTGGGCTGGGATGTCTCAGGTGGCTACGTACATTATTGGGGTAACAGGTGGTGTGGGTCAAGACGGGGCAGCTGATATCTGATGGTTTTGACATGCAACTGGGCGCTCCACAGGCGTGCCCTTTAACACCAATGATTTTCACTTTGGCCATGGAACTGCTGACCTGTAAACTATGTTTGGGCGCACATCAATAGAGTATTGAAACATATGGTGTTCACCGCTTAGTCTCCTTATATGCAGACAATATCCTTGTCTGCCTGCACAACATTGGAGCCTCGCTCATGGACTTGATGGCCCTATTGGAGAAATTTGGGTCCGGGCCTTAGAGGGAATTGGCCTTAGTCCTGCTTGTTCCCCCTTTGACCGATCCCGGAACAGGATAGGGGAAGACTGCCCTCTTCTAGGCTCACATGGTAGTTAAGTACATTTAAGTACTTCGGCATACAGGTTTTTCACTGTGACGCAGACCCCCTTAAAGGGATCTGGGCAGAGGTCTGAACTCTATCCGGGAGTCCCTACCATTCTGGACGTCACTGCTTCTCTCCCCTGTGGGTAGGATGGCGATCTCCAAGATGCTCATTCTCCTTTGTCTGCTATATTTTTCATGGCACTGCCCCTCAGCTTCTCACCCATTTCTTTGCAGATCTTAATAAGCTCCTAGTGGAACTGATTGGGGGAACAGGCAGGTAGCATGTAGGGCTCTCTTGGCTTTACAACAACTAAGGGAACAAACAACTGCCGACCACGGTTAAGCGCTTCAATTCCAATTGTTTCATGAATTAGGGTTAGGTGCTACTACTCTCAGCATACGCCGTTGATAGATGCCACAGTTTCAAAGGAGTACATGGTTAGGAAGGTGCAGTTCAGAAAGAAGCCATTCAAATACACAAGTATAACCCATCAATCTTCTTTATTCAAATTGTTGTTTAAAACCGGCACACAGCCAACACGTTTCGTTCCTTGATGCCAAAGGAACTTCATCAGGGCTGAAACAGTTACATAGAAACATAACATGAATAAACATGTAACACATTACATTAATACATGTATAAACATAAACAACTCAATAGACAGCCCACATAACTTATATTACACAAAACTAAACATTACAAAAAGCTACAATAGACAGATAAAGTTCCTACATAAGTGCATACATAAATTTCCATGAATATCTATCATTAAAAACACACACCTATAACACATAAAGTGCTCAAGAATTTAGATATTGTGGGAAACAAAGAACAGAGAATAAACATCAGATGTGAACATGAACAGATTTTAAATATAAAGGGAAAGAAAGAGAGTGCACAAAACCAAAATTGACCAAGATTTGACACAAGAAAATAAAAATAAATAGAAAATGAGGAAAAGTCTCAAACTTTTACAAAAGAATATATTTCAGTCTGGCTGTGCACTCAAAATATGGAACTCGATTCCGCCTTCTATCTGTACTATTCCATCTTCACCGACGTTCAAAATAGGGTTCAATGGTAGCTTTTCAAGTACTACTTACATTTTTCTCTCTAAATTGTTATTTTAGTGTTGAGTCAGGGGCATTATAGTTTCAGAAACTTGATCCCTTTCTCATAGGATATCTTCTTTGTTCGCTGAGACTAGTATCCCCCCACAGCACACATACTGTTGTCTTTAGTGTTGCATTATGGTTTATAGATTTCACCTATTATTTTTGGCCCCATTATTACTGATCTGTTCTCTTTTATTTAGATAAACCAGTAAGTATAATGTAGATACAGGCATATAGGCCATGTCCAGTATTATTTTGAATTATTGTTCTTTCATTAGTCAACTTCTTTATATACCTTGTTGTTTTCCCACTGCGTCTTTCGCTTATTGAAATATTTATATTTCTACATCTAGGGCTCTGATACTCTTAGTCCTTTGACGGGGTTCACTAAACCGCTCAATGAATAAGTAAATAAATGAATAATATGCTCATCTTATGGGCATGGATCAGGTTCTCCATGGTTTCATTAACCTTTTAAATTATGGATGCTTGGTTAAAAATTGAAGATAAAAGTTTGAACCTTCTATGAAAATCAAAATCTACAATGGTTTATAGCAAGGGTGTACTCACAACCGAATTTTATTTAACCAATTCATCACAAAAGTTTGCCAGAATAGCAGCTGACTAAAGAGGACTTCCTGCAGAATTTATTAATTCCCTTCATTATGCAGGGGATAAAGTCATCTTGGATAGGATTTAGAAAGGGTAATAAAGACAGCTAGATGTGTTACAAAACCAACATCAAGAGGAGCAAAGTAACTGTTAATTGCCATAAATCTAAGACCCAGTCTCAAAATTCAAATAAAGGATTAGGAATAGGACTGATCCCGTGGACAAGGTCCACAATTATGGCAACTTGGGTATGCAAATAACAAGTTTTCCCACAATGGTCATTTAGACAAGTATAAAAATGAAGCCTTTAACCCACGGCAGTTCAAATTCTATTAAAGATGAAACCTGTTGGTTGCAATGTTATGAAGATGAGAGGCAAAGAAGTTACCCAATTAGTATGGCTCTCATCAAGAGTTGGGACATTCCACCGAAAGCAGTAATTATAGGTGTAATTCCACGACTTGCCATTAAAAGTGGCCCACCCTCCGAGCCTGGACTTATCGGGCCTGCAAAATTCTGCACTAGGTAATTCCAGGTCTTGAAATTCCAGACCCAATTATTTCAAGCCTGAAGACACCAGACATGGGATCCCCAGGTGTTAATGTGCACCCAGTGAAAACACTGCAGAGGGAGTGGCAGGGGCTAAGGGCAGGTGCACACTTTGACCAACCACTGCTCAACTACAGAGGGATCACATGATGATCCTCCAGTCAGGCTCGCCCCCAAATCCCCACTATCAATCATGCAGCAAAACTGGCTGTGAGGACACACCCAGCCGAATTGAGAGACCCCCCACCACCACCCAGTGGTTGTGATCTGAGGCAGATATCGCCCCATCCTATTTCCCTGGACTCACAGCCTACTCGGAAATTCAGTGATTTATTCTCCATTCTGTGGGAAAAACTTGGAAGAGCTGGGATTTGGTGCATCGAACCCGGCCAGAATGAAAGATTCCAGCACCAGATTCTAGCAAACTTACAATGAGGGCGATATTTGGAGCAGAACTATGATGACTGAATAGCAGTTTTCCACGGCACACCGTTCTTTGCTCAGAATCAGGGCTATTCCTTGCTCGATACAAAGATGAGTGCAGACAGAGGTCGAACTTGGTGGTATTAAGAGGGAAAGACATGCCCATACTTTTTTAATTTATGAAAAAACATTCCCCTACTTTTTGTGAAATTACAGCTGTCCCAGGACGGTTAAGTCCAATAGTTTAAATGCTTCCGCAAAAGTGTCATTCAGGGAGTCTCCTGTGCTGTGAAACTGGACTGTTTGCTTTGTTCGCCCTAAGTTGGTATGCCCAGACGTGGGTCCCTTGCTCACTTTGCCACTGGATTCAAGCTAGCCTCGCTGATAAGGGCTGTTAGCCCGAAACCGGTCCCAGGATGCTTATTTTCAGTCCAAGGAAGACATGGCTTGGCAAGTTGGACTGGACTGTTCCCATGAGGCACAGGGTCAAGACTGATTTGCATACAGCTGTGTCTGAACTGGGGTGGCGAAGTGAGCTAAAGAATGATGATGGGTTCAACCCAGATCTGTGACTGGGGGGGAGTGTCTGAAAAGTTTCAGCACTCCGTCCATCATCTCCTTGTCTTTGCTTTGTGAAACCAAAGGTAGGCAGACGTTTAAACAATAATCAAGCCTTCTTGCCAGGTTGCCTGCTTTCCTGAAAGAAATGCAAATGTGCTCAACTGGTTAATCTGCAAATGTAAAGGGTGCTTGCAGGCTGGTACTGCCTTTAGTTGATGGAATCACTTGAAGGTTTGTGATGACAAAGATGTATTCACTTTGACTGGTAGTGTAAGGGAGTTAGTTATAAGCTGAGCTGCGAAGTGCATGCTTTTAAGGGACAGTTATATAAATAAAATGACATAATGTGCAATTTGGGCATTACTAAAATCTATATTTTGGAAGCACCAATTTATATACACAGTGCTTTCTGTCACAGGCTAGGTCCTCGTAGCACTATTCTCCACTGCACCAACCAAGATTTAATTCTATGGATCTCTGGTTACACACAGACCTGTGCAGTGCAATAAACTAATAGAGGTTTCATAATCTACTATAGTGCACCTCCCACTGATTAATGTGACTTTTAAAAATGTATTTTTCATTTAAGCTATGCCTTATTTTATATGTAGCTACCTGAAGACGAAAGACCAAAAAAAGTACAGAACATTTCGTTTTTTTAGCCACAGGTTTGACCTTGCCCCCACACACACTGACCTCGCTGACAGCGCATGCAGCATTACAGCTCCCATACTTTTTAAAATTTACTTCGACCATTGATTGCAGATATATATTTTTTGCCATTAATATGAAAATGTGGGATAGCAACTGATTTATCTAGGCTAGCTAGGAAGGAAAAGGAAAGTATTTGAATGTGAACCATGAAATTGCTCGTAGTAGGTCTAGAAACCTGCAACTGTCATAGCTTTAAAGGTGCATCACTTTCAGCATTTGTGAATATAAAAAGAGTCTTCATGTGTAACAAGTGCAGGGTTGCTTCTTTGTTTTACTCAAGCCTCTAGTTGACTTTATTGCTTAAGAAGAAAACACTAATCCATCACACGAAAACCATATATTGTAAATCTGTAAAAGGATTCTGAGGCAACATGTCTGTGCTAAGCCCCAATGAATCTGCTAATAATACACCAGCAAGTCTCAAGTAACAGCGTACTCGTTGTAAAGATATGACGCATCCCAGGAGGGGGCAATCCCCTGCCTTCTAATCTTAGTCATGCAGGCAACCCCTTGCAACCAGCAATGGTTTTCAAGAATTTAACATTTTTGATTTCTGATTTATCAGCTGTTGTTTATTTGGCATTAGCACAAGAATGCCCGAAGAAAGTTTATTATTAGATTGTATGAAATCAATTAACCAAAAACTAACTTCAAATGGACAAACAGAAGTATGCATTAAACATGTCAAAAGCTTCAGAGGTTTCCCAGGATGTTAATCATTCAGCTGACATGCCAAAACGTATATCCACAACACGACAGTGTTGGGGGACCCCGTATAGGTATACTGGGCTTGTGCCAAACTCTTGATGAATGTGTGACTACAGAGGAGACACCCCCACACTGATCCATGAAGCCCTTAGTTTAACTGACATGGGTGTATGTCAGACAAGGAGTTCCTATGGTGTGGATAATTGATTTCTCTCTACAACAGTGCATGACTGAGATACCTAGGGCGTTCTCTTTTAACCTGATGAAGACCTTTTGACCTTGATAGGCAGACAAGATAGGTCAAAACATGTTGGTAGTCTTTTAACTCTAGAATGGACAGATGAATGATTATATTCTATCTACTGACCATACGTTTGCCATTTTAACCAGTACCGGGGATATTCAGTAATAAAGGCAATTCCTTTGTGTATACCCCTAGGTATTTTTAGTCTTATTTTTTCACAGTTCTAAAGAGGACCGATGATATTGTCTTGAAACAGTTATCTAAGAACTCCCAAGTCTCATCCACTTGGTTGAGTCCAATTAACTGGTACTGTTCTACTCCAGTGTGAGAGGTCACCTATAATGAAGCATGCCACGATAAGTTGTGGGTGAGTTGACCTCTCAATTTTCTGTTTGATGACCCAGTACGATTAATCTCTTACTGACTTTGTGCTAATGGGACATTTGTAACATACACTCAGGTATCTTGTTTGAACGTATTTTGATATTAGGAGGAATACTTGATTGTGAGTCTCTTGACTCTCTCGTGGTGATGAGTCATGAGAAAACATATGCCATTCCAGTGAAAATAAATGTGACGCAGCAAAGAAATTAGTGTGCCAATGAACGTTTGAAGTCACCACTCATTACACCAGTGCAAGGGGTCAAATTTTATGGTATTTGGATAATGCACCATAATCAAAGTGAGCACACACTGCTTACTACCTCACAGGTTGTAGAATAACTTTACAACAGAAAAGGACTGTGCAACCACTCAGAAAGTATCCTCAATATAATGTAAACCATTTTGGCTTGGCTTTTGTTTGTGAGTACTACAAAGGAAACAAGTATTAACAAGGCAGCCAGGTCTGGCTATTTTATAAGTGAAAGTGTATCTTCACTAATTAGCAGGCTTGTGTGTGTCACTGTGTGGATGGGTGTGTGGATGAAAACAATTTAATGGATTCGTTTATGTATGGATGGATGAACAAGGGAGTAGCCAAGTACTAGGATAATGAAAAGTTGATTGAGTGCAAGAATGAATGGAGGGATGAATGGTTGAGCACAAGGATGAATGGTTGAAAAAGGACTGGATGGATGTCTGGACATAGGGGGCTTGCATTGAGGAGTGAATACATGTATGGCCACAAACAGATTGCTCCAATTTTACAAATAGAGGCATCAGACACCAGTTGTTATAATGTTATAAAAAAGATGAGTCACAAATATGATGCCAGTTAAGTATTATACCATTATCAAATAGAGGCATCAGACACCAGTTGTTATAATGTTATAAAAAAGATGAGTCACAAATATGATGCCAGTTAAGTATTATACCATTATCACCACTGTAAGGGTGAATGACAAAAATATTGAATCAAAACTATTTTGTGCCATAAATGTTGTGCCAAAAATATTGTCTCTACAAAAATATTGACAAAATATTGGCGGTAAAGATATATTTTTTAGGTATATATAGTTTAATTTTTAACAAATTGTTGTTTACAATATTGATCGCTTCAATGTAGTTGTATTAAAAATTGTTTTAAAATTAATTTAAGGGGGGCGTGGCCAAGTAAGATGGCTGACTGGTAGTGCACCGAGTCAGCTCCGGCCCCACGAACTCCTAGCAACGGCTGGACGGGGGCTCTGGACCGGCGCACTGCGGAGGAACCGCGGGCGGAACGCCTGTGGAGGCTGATGGTGAGGCGGTGAGGTTGTGGCGACTCCGGTGTAGCCGGAGGCCGAGCTCTGCCCCGGGAGCACTGAGAAGGCAAAATGGCGGCGACGGACGGCGGCCGTTCGCCGAGCGGCGGACCCCCCCGGGCTGGGGGGCATACCCTGAAGCTGGACGCTCTGGCCGCAAGGCGGGAATGACCGCGACGCCTGGGGAGCTGATGACCAGGACGGCGCCGAGAGAAAGGACAGCGCACCGAGTAACGGCACCATAGGACCCTCGCGGGGAGGCGGGGTCCGTGGCCTCCGCTGCGAACACTGGTGGCCTAGAGACGAGTGGTGCTCCCTGGCTACGGACACTGCCGGCTCAGGGGAGCGGACACGCCGAGGGAGGTCATCGCGCGGCTTGGACCGGGGCGCTGCCTGACCCCAAGATGGCGGCCAAGTGAGACCTCTGCTGAGCGTCGGGGGAGCTGACGATGCGCTGGCCTTCTAGCACGCAGGACCTTGTGGACTCGAGGCGATGAAGGGAAGGGGTGGCGCTGAGGTGGACTGAGCGGCCGCACTGCCCATGTGGACAGCGGTGAGGCGAGCGACGGAGTGTACTGGCGACGACAGGTCGGTCCCTGATTCAGCTTCCGGGGTTCAGCTGGGCGAGGAGCGGTGGTCTGTCGCGGCGAGGCCGCCCGACTGGTGGTGGAAACGGCTCGTGGCACAGTGGGGACGGTCTGATGGGGAGGACGTCCCGCGCGCCCACGACAAAAAAGGCGCCGAAGCCGCAGGAAAACCGCGTGGCGAAGTACTTTCAGGCGCTCTCTGGTCCCACCGACGAGGGAGGTGCAGGCGGAAGAGAAGGCATGGCCTTGACGAAGGACGACCTGGTGGCCACGCTCCGGGACTTTAAGAAGGATCTCTGTGCCGAGATGAAACGGGACCTCCACGCGGGTCTGGACCAATTGCGGGGGGACCTAACGGAGAAGCTCGGCGATCTGCGCCGCGATGTGGACGCCATGGGGTCTCGAGTCTTGGAGGTGGAGGAGAAGGTGCAGGCCCTGGACAGCGCCTCTCTGGCCTCCCGGGCGGAGTGCGCTGAGCTTCGCGCTCAGTTGGTGCAGTCTACCCTGAAGCTGGAGGATTTGGAGAACCGTACCCGGAGGGAGAATATACGGGTGAGAGACCTGGAAGAGGGCGCGGAGGGTCCGGACCTGGAGGCGTTCATCATTGGCCTTTTTGGGGAGGTGGTGAACCGACCGGACCTGAAAATAAAGCTGGAGCGGGTGCACAGGGCCGGACCACCGGCGCATGGAGACCGCAGGAGACCTCGGGACGTCCTGGCGAAGCTGCACGCCTTCCCGGTCAAGGAGGCCATCCTGGAAGCAGCTAGGAAGAAGCAGGAGGTCAAGTTCCAGGGCCACAGTTGTTCGCTATTCCAGGACTTGTCGTAGGCCACTCTCGTGCGGAGGCAACAGCTCCGCCCGGTGACTAGCAAACTCAGGGAGGACAATGTGCGCTATCGCTGGACATACCCCTTCGGGCTCAGCTTTGAGCTGCAAAATAAGAGACACCACATCACGGAGCTGAAGGAGGGGTTGCGTATCCTGGGCCTTCCCGATGAACCAGAGGAGGGCGGAGGCCCCGAGAAGTCCGGGACACTGGCAGTCGGATCACGGGAGGAGCAGTAGCGCAAGGCGCAGCGCCAGCGAGGAGGGCCCAGCCGTGAGTAGAGGCGGCGTGGAGGTGCCACGGGATTCAACGGGATGCTGGTCAGACGCGGCAGTGGGGGGCCCCCCGGACGGGCAGGGCTCGACTGCCCGCGCGGCGGCACCAGGTGGTGGTGCCAGGACTGCGACGAGCCCAGCGAGAGTTGCGGATGTCTCCGCGGGAAAGCCGCAATTACATAGACACTGAGGTTTTTGTTTTTGTTCTAGAGCCCTGTGTCTAGTACACATGATGTTGCGGCTCCGCCTGTTGCGGAGCACGCTGGTGAGGTTTGGAGTTCGATGGGGTTGGGTCTTGGTTACTTTCCCTGGAACTGCCCAAGGGTTGTGGGGTTCCATGGTCGGGTTGGTTTGCTGGGGGTGGGCGGGAGGGGGGGGATGGAGTTGGGGAGGGGGGGGACTGCGGCAGGATGCAACGGCGACGCGGTAAAGGAGTTGGGAGGGGCGGCGTGGCGGGACAGGAGCGGGGGGATACTTCGGTCTGGCACGAGTGGGTTCCGCAACACATGGCGGAGGGGGGGGTTTCTAATACACAAATGCAGAGTGGGGCGGGGGATGGCCACTTAAGATGGTGACGTGGGCTACATGGAATGTGAAGGGCTTGAACGCGCCCCAGAAGAGACATCAGGTCCTAAAATACATTGCGGACAGGCAGGTTAGGGTGGTCGCCCTGCAGGAAACGCACCTTAAAAAGGAGGATGTGGATCGGCTCAAACACAGGGCGTACCCGCAGATTTTTCATTCAGCAGCCAACACCAAACACAATGGGGTGGCGGTAATGTTCCACAGCTCCACTCCATTTCAGGTGGTGGACACCCACAGGGATAAGGAGGGAAGGTGGCTCATGCTCAAGGGGCGGTTGCAGGGCCAACTATGCACGATTGCGGGGGTGTATGCTCCGAACACGGGCCATGCGGGGTTCACGGCGCGTATGTTGGAGTCTCTAGGCGGGTTTGCGGAAGGCCCCGTGGTCCTGATGGGGGACTTTAATTGCGTGTGGGATGGACTCCTTGATGGCTCCCACACTGCGGGGGTCAGGACATCTGTGTTTCCCAAGCGTGTCAAGGAGCGCTTTGACTCCCTGGGTCTACGGGATGTGTGGCGGGCCTTACACGAGACGACGAAGGACTATACTTTCTATTCCCACGTTCATCGGACTTATACTCGTATAGACTACATTTTCCTAAGCCAAGCATTAGTGGGGAAGGCGACGGGGGCGCAGATTCTCCCCATTTTGGTCTCAGATCATGGGATGGTTCTCTTGGAGCTGAACTGGGGAGTGCAGGGACAGGGACGTGGTAGATGGTACTTCCCCGGGGCCCTCTTGAGAGACCAGGTACGGAGGGTGGAGCTGACGGAGGCCATGGAGGAGTATTTCCAGGGCAACCCACCAGCGGATACCTCATATCAAAATACGTGGGACGCGTTTAAGGCGGTGCTGAGGGGTAAGTGCATCCAGCTGCAGGCGTCGCTGCGGAGACAGCAGGCGCTGGAGCGGGAGACACTGGAGAAGGAGCTCCAGGGGTTGGAGGGTAGACATAAAGATCGGCCCACTCGCGACTTACAGCGACGACTTACGGCGGTGCGGGGTAAATTGCGGGCGATTTACAGCGCCAGGGCGGAATATACCTTGCTGAGGCTTCGACGCACCGGGTACGAACAAGGGGACAAAGTAGGCTCGCAGTTGGCGCGTAAGCTTAGAGTCCAGCGTGCGAAATCATATGTGGGAGGCATTCGGGCGGGTCCGGCGCGGGTCATGCACGAGGAAGCAGCAAAGACCAGAGCCTTTCGGGATTTTTATGGTGAGCTGTATAGGGGGGACTCGCTTGCGCAGGACCTCCAAAAGGCGTATCTAGATGGGGTGGACTGCCCCCAGCTTTCAGCGCCGGACAGGGAGCGACTGGAAGAACCCATTTCGGGGGAGGAAGTGCGGAATGCTATCAAGCGGCTCAAGCTCTACAAGGCGCCGGGCCCGGACGGTTATACCGCACATTTTTTAAGCATTTTGTAGACGAACTAACCCCGCACCTGACGGCGCTGTTTCGGGCGGTGGCGAAGGAGGCCCGGGTCTCCCTGTCTATGGCGGAGGCGGTGATTACGGTGCTGCCGAAGCCGGGCAAGGATCCGCAGTTGTGCGCGTCCTATCGCCCCATAGCCCTTCTGAACCTGGACGCCAAGCTCTACTCCATGATCTTAGCTCGACGCTTGGATGACCTGCTGCCTCGATTGATACACCCGGATCAGTCGGGCTTCATTAAGGGGCGCCAGACGCACGACAATATACGGCGTACAATCCACATTATAGAAAAAACAACTCGGTTCAAGATTCCAGCGGTGCTGGTCGGGTTAGACGCTGAAAAAGCGTTTGACCACGTGGATTGGTCCTTCCTCTTCTTGACCTTGCGAAAATTTGGGTTCGGGGACGCCTTTATAGAGATGGTGCGTGCCAACTACTGCCATCCTTCCGCGAGAGTGGTGGTCAACGGGACTCCTTCCGAGCCCTTCCATTTGACTAGAGGTACCAGACAGGGGTGCCCGCTGTCCCCTCTGCTCTTCGCCCTCAGCATAGAGCCGCTTGCCATTCGGGTGAGAGAGAATGCGTCCATTCAAGGGATACGATTTGGCGGGGAGGATCACAAAATCTCCCTCTTCGCGGATGATGTCCTATTAACCCTGGGGGAGCCACGTGTCTCTCTCCCCGCGGTGCGGGGGGAGCTGCGGGACTTCGAGAAGGTGGCGGGCTTTAAGGTCAATATGTCCAAGTCCTATATACTCAATCTTACTCTCTCGAGAGCGGAGGTCGCCTCGCTGAAATCCGAGACGACGCTTTCCTGGGCGCAGCGCTCGCTACAATATTTAGGGGTGCAGCTCACGCCGACGGTTTCGGGGCTATATGGAGCCAACTACACCACAGTTTTGCCGCACTTGCGGCAGGAGCTGCGTAGGTGGAAACCTTTGTATATATCCTGGTTGGGGCGCATCAACGCAGTGAAGATGATGGTGCTGCCTCAGGTCCTATACCTGTTTCAGGCCCTGCCGATCCCGCTAGAGAGAACATTTCTCCCGCAGTTGAAGACGATGATCACTAAGTTCGTGTGGCAGGGGGGGAGGGCACGGCTCCCTTTTACAGTACTTCGGAAGCAGAGGGCGGACGGAGGGTTGGGACTGCCGGACTTTGAGCTTTACTATCAAGCGGCCCAACTGAGGGTCACATTGGAATGGACGGCGCGGGAATTGGAGAAGCATTGGCTTCATATGGACCGAGCGATAGCCGGTAGGTCGATTTGGGATCTTTTGTGGAAACCGAGGAGAGACAGACCGCCGAATGCATATCTTAGCACGCCGACGCGCACTACGCTAGAGGTTTGGGACAGGGTCACGAGGAGGGAGGGATGGACGACATTCCCTTCGCCCTACACCCCGATACATTTCAATCCGGCCTTCCCACCCGCCAGAGACAAGGGTCCTTTTGATGGGTGGCGGGACGGGGGGTGCCTCAAGCTGTCGGACCTATTCGATAAGGGGGAGTTCCGCACGTTTCAGAATTGCAAAAGTGAGTTTGGAGTTCCCAACGGTGAGCACTTCCGCTATTTGCAGCTAAAGCATTGGGCCACGGCGACTCCGCTCAGGGAGGCGGAATGCCGGAGCCTCACTGACATGGAGAAACTGGTTCTAACGCGGGCGGGATCAATGAAAGGGGCAATCTCGACGCTCTATAGGATGCTGCTGAACACACTGCATACACCCAGGGGCAGGTATATGGATTTCTGGGAGCACCTCTTGGGGAGAGAGATATCAGAAGCGGAATGGAAGGGATTGTGGCGGGATATACCCCGACATAACTTGTCGGTGGGTCTGAGGGAGGCGCACTACAAAACTATTTTTGATTGGTATCTCTACCCCACAAAATTGGCTAGGATCTTTCCGGGGACTTCTGCACTCTGCTGGCGGGGTTGTGGCCTCCTCGGGGATTTCAAACACATATGGTGGGACTGCCCCGGCATTCAACCTTTCTGGGCCGAAATTTTAGCGCAGATTAAAGAGATCCTAGGCTTTACACCCCCGGGAGAGATCGCTCAGGTGATCCTGGGTCTGCGGGGGGCGGATTGGGAGGGGGTGTCCAAAGGGGATAAGGCTATCTGGAGCTCTGCGTGGGGGTGGCTAAGCTCACGGCGGCAGCGGCTTGGAAGAAACAGGGTACTCCCGCGATGCCACTGTGGCACGCCCGCCTGTGGCGCTTGCTCTCGATGGAGCGCCTGGCGGTGTGCTTTCGGGATGATCCCTCCGCTTTCGAGGAGCCATGGGGCGCCTTGCTGGCTTTCCTATCTAAGGGCCTACCGGCAGCGGTCTATCCGCCCACTCTGAGGGCTTTGCGTCTCTTTCAGACCTGACAGACGCCGGGCGAGGGGAGGGGCAGGGCGCCGCAGCAACATTGAGGGTGATCCGAGGGGGTCGCGGTGCTCCCCACACTGCTGTTGACTTTTTTTCTTTGGACGCTTTGCAGTTGCCACTGGGGGGGGGGGGTGGGAGGGGGCAGCGGGGGGGGGGGAGGTGGGGATACAGGAGGGGCAGGGGGTGCTTCCCATTGGTCGGACATGAAGCATCTGAACCACCTAGGGGGCATGATATGGACACGTATGGCCAGGGGGCACTCGGCAGTTCCTAGTTATTGTATGGTTATACCTGTGCACTGATATTGTTGCTATGAAAATCAATAAAAATGATTTCTTTAAAATTAATTTAATATGTGTTCATTATATTCATTTTGAAGCGTAATTAATATTTTTACTAAAATCTATATTTTGGAAGCACCAATTTATATTCACAGTGCTTTCTATCACAGGCTGGGACCCCGTAGCACTAAACATACACAAGTCACTATTCTTCACTGCACCAACTAAGATTTAATTCTATGGATCTCTGGTTACGCACACACCTCTGCAGTGCATGAACTAATGGAGGTATCATAATGTACTATGGTGCATTTCCCACTGATTAATGTAACTTTTTTTTTTCATCTAAGCTGTGCCCTATTTTATATGTAGCTACCTGATGGCAAAAGAACCTGCCCCCAAGGACACTGACCCCATCCCCACTGCGTGCAGCTTTACAGTTTCCATACTTTTATTTTATTGACTTCGACCACTGAGTGCAGATATATAATTTTTGCCTTTAATATGAAAATGTGGGATTGCAACTGATTTAGCTTGGTTAGCTAGGAGGGAAAAGTAAAATATTTGAATGTGAAGCATGAAATTGCTTGTAGTAGGTCTAGAAAGCTGCAACTGTCATAGTTTTCAAGGCGACCCACTTTCAGCATTTCTGAATATCAAAAGATTGTTCCATGTGCGCCCATTTGTAACAAGTGCAGGTGTGCTTCTTTTTTTACTCAAGCCTCCAGTTGACTTTATTACTTAATAAGAAAACACTATTCCATCACACGAAAACTATATACTGTAAATTTGTAAAAGAAGGTTTATTTTGTATTTAAATATATAATTTGAAATTTTTTATGTGTAATTCATTATTTTAACATTTAATTAGTAACTTATAATTTAGTAGCGGATTGTTGGATTTGTTGGGGAATAGGGTGGGAAGTGATGTAAACTATAAACTATTGTTTTTGATTTTTAATTAATCATTTATGCTAATTAAATATTCAATTGGTGACTATGTAAATTGATTAATTCCTTAATTATTATTTCATTACTTACGAGAATTGTGTGATTTTTAATGTATTTGGTTTGTATAGTTAAATTAGTAATGTATACCTTAGTTGTGGATTTGTAGAGGAATAGGGTGGGAAGTTATTTAAATTATATACATGTGTTTTATATTAATGTTGATTTCAGTGTAATATTTGTTAAACAATTATGGTAATTGTTCTATATATTATTCGTTATGTAACTTTTTTGTTGTCTTTTAATGAATTGTTAATTCATTACTTAGTGTATTTACTCCTAACATTTGTAAAATATATTTTATATTTATTTTTGCCTTTAAATTTATTTGTTTTATTTAATTAATATTTCAATGTTATCGTTTTATATACATACTTTTTTGGGTGGTATTTTTGGGGGGATAGTAGGAAGGAAAGTACTTTTTTTAATCAAATCTTTTTGGGGATTTATTGTATTATTATTTGTTTTACACTTTATTTCGTTTATTTATACAGTATATCCTTTATTTTGAATATGTTTTATTCATTATATGTGGTTACATATTTAATTGTTTGTTAAATGTTATTAGGAATTCCAAGGGTATATGTAACCCTTTTTAAGTAGAACACTTTACATGTTTTTGCTTGCGTTGGCATGAGAATTGTCAATGTATGTTGTGTTATGTGTATTCTTAAAGTGCATTATCATCCGAAAGGGTATCTTGGTGTTGAGCAGGTGTGTGTGACTAGCTCTGCTGAGTCCTGAATGGTTTGTAGTCTTAGGGTGAGTTGCTTGGTGATGCCAACGTAGAGAGTGTTTCCGTATCCAACTTGCTGATGACTAGGGTGTGAGTGACAGTTTTTCTAGTGTTGCTTGTGAGCCATTTGAAGATCTTCCTCAACATCTGTGGCAGCAGAGTTCAGTGATGCTGTTGACTTGTGCGTTCATGTCCAGTTTGCTGTCAATAAT
This sequence comes from Triturus cristatus, assembly GCF_964204655.1. Taxonomy (NCBI): domain Eukaryota; kingdom Metazoa; phylum Chordata; class Amphibia; order Caudata; family Salamandridae; genus Triturus; species Triturus cristatus. The sequence continues at coordinate 988,122,562 of NC_140588.1, read as the reverse complement.
TATTCCGAGGTACCTGGCGTGGATGCTGGGTGTGGGTGTGGATCTGAGTTTGGCTGGCCACTAGGTGGAGTCCTGTATTGAGGTGTTCTTGCTGAAGGTGACTACTTCTGTCTTGTTGGCGTTGAGCTTGAGACAGCTGACTTTCATCAAATTAGCTACTTTGGTCATGCAGACGGTGAACTTGTTTCTTGTGTTGGGGGTCTTGTGCGAGACTATGAGTTGTGTGCGATTGCCACAGGAGAGAATGTTGATGTTGTGTGTGGATGACGCAGGCCAGAGAAATCATGTATGCGTTGAAGAGGGTGAGGCTGAGTGATGAACCATGATGTACTCCAAAGATGACTTTGCGGGCTTCTGATCAGTAAGGTGCCAGGCTGAAAGCTTGTGTTCTGTCCGTTAAGAAGGAGCAGAACGATCAGAATGGTTCCTTGGAGGGCAATTTTGTGCAGGCACCTGATGAGGAAAGTGTGTGAGACCATATCAAATGCTGCAGAGAGGTCCAAGTGAATGAGGGCAGACGTGTCTCCTCTATCAAGGATCATGCAGATGGTGTCTGTGGTGGCTGTGGGTGCAGTTTCTGCATTGTGGATACTCCTCAATCCAGACTGCATGGGATTGAGGAGCTGGTGGTTGCTGAGGTAGTTGGTAAAGCATTGGTAGATTAGTTTCTCTAAGACCTTTGCCAGATATGGTGAGAGGGAGATAGGTCTCTAGTTGGAAAAAGTGGCAGGATCAGCGGATGGCTTCTTGAGCAGGGGTGTGACAGCGGCATGTTTGCAGGTGTCCATGAATGTGGCTGAATCGATCAATATGTTAAGGACTGTTGTTAGGTCTTCCCTGATTCGTAGGAGCCCTTTTATGAAGGAGCTGTGGAGAAAAAGTCACCTGGTGCCCCAAGTGTATAGTCTTTATGGTAGCAGTGATTTCAATGGTGTTGATGGCGGGTCTCAAGGTCAGGGTTCATTCTTCAGCCATGATGAGGAGTTGAGTTGTGATGGGGTTTGGTTGAGGGTCAAAATTGCCGTATATGGAGGTGATTTTGTTACAGATTTATTCTATGGGCTTGTTGCTAAGGTCTTGTGAGGCGCACTGAAATCTGTGATGATGGCAAAGATTTCCTTGCTGATGTTAGTGCTGGGGCCAATGCTATTTTCTGGTGGTAGCGTCTAAGGGCTGATTTTAAGATGTTATCTCTAGTGTGTACTTGTTCTCCATTTTTGCTCCAGTTGCTTGCATGGGTGTTTTGTTAGACTGAGTTTCTCTGTGGTCTGGCTCTTGCAGTTGGGCTGCACTTGATGGGTTCAAGGGTGTTGGTGTGTGGGGTGAAGCAGCAGTTGCAGTTCTTGATGGCTTTGGACAAGCTGCTGGTATGCTCGGGCCAGTGTGTGGAGAGAGCGGAAGCCCACTCCTCTTCTGTGATGGTTTTGCAGCTACAGTGAGTGGTTTTGTGGTGTTAGGTCTGTGGTGGTGCAGGATGGGTATTCTGAAACGGAAAAGGTCATAGTTGCCGGCTTGTCGACTGTGATGTTGCTAATCGAGGAGAAAATCGGGTTCAATAGATGTCCAGTGTTGTGAGTCGGTTCGGTAACATTCCATAGGGTAAGGCCAAGGTTTCTGAGATTTTCTAGAATGGCCTTAGAGATTGGATTGGTGTGTTCTTCTAGGTGAAAGTTATGGTCTCCGAGGAATATAAAGGTGCTGGCATTGATGGTGATTAGTACGATGAAGTCTGAGAAGTCGCTGGCGACATTGGTACAGGGTCCTGGTGATCTAAATACAAGGGTTATCCAGAGAAAAGTTGGGTGTGATGCGTATCTTGGACATGAGGTGTTTCATGTAGCTGGTGGGGTGTCCATGCTGCAAACTCCATTAAATAGGTTCTGGGAGGGTAGAGGAGCGCAGTGTGCCATTGTCGGGAAACCAATGATGTCACTGTGCAGATGGGTGATGGGAAATAAATGCTTCTTGCTTGACTTCTCCTTTTAAAGATGGTTTTGGTGGGAAAATGGAGATGTCACTTCCTGTGCAGATGAATGATGGGAAATGAAATCCTCTTTCATGACTTTTTCTTTTAAAAACAGTTACGTCATTTCCTGTGCAGATGTATGTAACTCTTTCAAAGTCCAACACTTTTTTATTGTTGTTTAGATTGCAGATGGATGTAACTCTTCCAAAGCCCAACACTTTTTTACTGTTACTTACATTGCAGTAGCAAATATACTGTTCCAAAGTCCAACACTTTCCCTACTGTTTAGATCGGAGAAGTAATAGCAAATGTAACTCTTTCCTAGACTTTGCTTACATTGGAATGACAATAGTAAATTTAACTCTTCTAAAGTTCAACACTTTCCCAACTATTGCTTAGGTTGCTGTGTGAATAGTAAATCGAATCAAACCGAAAGTGTGCAGTTCCTCAGGGAAGGGGAAGGGGGGGGAGAAAAGGGAGGGGAGAGACAGGTCTCTTATAGAATGCCCTCACACGCCTAGCAAGGTGTCATATTTCATCATATGGCTGTGCTCCTCGTCGGGCCGGCGCTGCAATGCCAGACGAGGACATTCACTGTAGTAATCTCTACTACAGTGAAGGTGAAAGTAACATTCGTACATCACCAAAGGGGGTCCATGGGGTCCCAACGGGTTGGTGGACCCACAGTTGCGAGACGGGAGCCAGAGCCACGGTAGGAGCATGGCTAAGCGCACGCCCACCCCCCGGCGAGCAAATTTTGGCTTTACAGGCCAACCCGTACAGCAACGACTTTATCCTAGGGGGTCTCGCAACTGTGGGTCCACCAACCCGCTGGGACCCCATGGACCCCCTTTGGTGATGTACAAATGTTACTTTCACCTTCACTGTAGTAGAGATTATTATTTTTGAGCACCCTCTCACCACGGTCCTGAAGAATTGCCATCGACCCGTTTGGGCATAGGGCAAGAAACATGTCGACCTTTTGATACATCCCTGTGGATCATTATTATCCTGACAGGGCCCACTTATTTTAATTAGGCTGGTATACCACCAGAATAAAATTGTTCCTTGTTGGCAATACCAAGCCTATTTTAATTCACCACACCCTGACTCACTACACTTGATGCACTTACCCCCACGCACCCATACGGCTGTCTCTAAAAAGATCTCAGAAAAAGAGCCCCTACGCGGGAGCCCGTCGGGCATTGCAGCGCCGGCCCGATGAGGAGCACAGCCCTATGATGAAGCATGACACCTTGCTAGGTGTGTGAGGGCATTCTATAAGAGACCTGTCTCTCCCCTCCCTTTTCTCTTTCTTCCCCCCCCCCCTTCCCCTTCCCTGAGGAACTGCACACTTTCGGTTTGATTATATGTTTGGAGCATTGTGCAGGACCTAAAAAAAGCTCTCGGTTCCTCCCTCCTTTTTGTAGCAATAGTAAATCTAACCCTTCATCCTTCAAAAAATAACTCTTTCCTTGATTGCTTGGAGTGGTAATAGTAAATTTAACTTGATCCAGCACGAACCCAATAAATTGATCAGGGGTAAATATTCAATAAATCACGTACTTTGGCCCGTACTCATTCACCCAAAATCCCTGATGCGCTGGGGTCAAGTTTGTTAACCCTGTCTCAATTTACTCTTGTTATTTACACACAAAATTTGAACATCCTGTACTTTGCGTATCTGAATAAAATAACAATTGACTTTTCATCTACTTGGTCGATGGACTAATTAGTTGAAGAGTTGATGGCAATGGAAATTTTATTAATCATAGAACCAGGCTAAAATAAGCACAGACTCTCGGTGAGATTTAAGAATTTTATCTAGAAATAATAAATGCTTATAGCGATTTCCTTCATATATTCAAATACTGGAAACCTCATGAGAGAGAGAGAACAACAATCTAATCATAGCAACAACGGAAATATCATTTGAAATATACGTTGCAAAGAGTGGATAGATGAAGAGACATTAGATGTAAGTAAAAATATATAGATTTATATACCAACAATTCGGAGGGATGGATGAAGAGACAGAAGGTACAGAGACAAGAAATACGACTGCAAAAATTAATTTCTGCAATGCTAAATTAGAAAAAAATACAAACCCAGACGATCTGTAAGGGAAAAACTACCACCTAGGCCTAGGTAGCAGTGGGGGACCTCTGGACCAAGAGTCAGGGATCAAAGACTCAAGAATTAGGACAGGGACAGGAACAGCAAGGCCTCCCTGCAACTCGACAAACAGTGGCACATCCCTCACTCGGACACCTTCAGCCTAAGCGGCCCTACAACGTCTAAACCACACCTCTAGCGTACCTATTCTTATACCCTAAAAGTACATGTCCATCCCACAATAGTTGCTTAGTTCACATTTTCTACCTAAGGGATTGGCTGAATTCTAGGGGTGGATTGTCACCCCACCATGAAATCATTTTTCTCTTGACTACACCATTGTTCTAAACCTTTTTTTTTCACAGTCATCAATACCTCTTCTCTCTCATGAGTACACATGTATCAATTTATTGTATATTTTAATAAATTCAACAACTTTAGGTTTCGTTCCCACGATGACACTGGCGTTGGCCGCTTGTCAATGTTCTGTCCTTCACCAGGTCACGTTTTTTCAGCTTTGCACAGCAGTTCAATCATGTGGTCACATGGTTCCCGCTCGCACCCAACTCCACTCGCCCTCTGTGAGGATCTTTTAATAAGATGGAGGACTCGACCATTGCTAAAAGAATGGAAAACAAACTTTTATTCAATATATGATAATGCATTTTCACTGTTTACCACCCACCTTAACTCTACTTCATGTTAACGGTCAGCCTAGCATAGCATAAGCAGAAAAGCGGCATTAATAAGCAACACACATCATGCTTTTTACTACATACACATGCGGCCTTGCCATGCAAACCTCTTTTAATTCATTCTGAACACAAGATTATTACATTTCCGGTTATATACGTATTAATTCTGGTTAGTTCATGCATTTTGCAAAGCAACTTCCCACGTGTAGTGTAATTGTGCACATTAATCATTCTAACACTACTTACTGTTAGTACGTATTATAGGGGTGTTCAATTGAGCAGGTTTCTTTTGCGAAATCCTGCTCCTTTAAACGCTTCTAAAATTTTATACTTTTCCTACTGTTGCTTAGAATGGAATGTGAATAGTAAACGTAACCCTTCCAAAGTCGAACACTTCGCCTATTGTTGTTTAGATTGGAGTGGGAATAGTAAATCTATCCCTTTCAAAGTCTGGCTCTTTGCCTGATTTTGCTAACGGTGAAGAAGGAATAGTAAAACTAACTCTACAAACGTCCAAACTTTCGCTACAGTTGCTTACATTACTTTACCTCCTATTGCTTATGTTGGACTGGGAATAGTAAATCTAACCCCTCCAAAGTCCCACACTTTCCCTACTTTGTCTCATGTTGGAGTGGGAATAGTAAATGCAACTCCTTCAAATTCCAACAATATTCTTATGTTTGCCTAAATTGGAACCAACATTTTGCCTTGAATTGTTTGTTTTTTATTGCTGATTTTTAAATGTTTTAAATATTATTGTATTATGTTATTGATATACTTGAAAAAAATATGTATTTTTTATTTAACGTATACTTTTTTATACCAATTTTATTTTTAATGGGTTGTGATATATTTTCTTGTTTGATAATTTACGCTATTAAGTTGTTGTTATATTACTAATGTATTTTTAAATGTTTTTATTTATTAAATATACTATTTACATTTATTTATTTTGCAATAATAATTACAATTATTTTTTACATTATTTTCATTTTTAAATTAGGTTATATTTATGTTTTGTTTATGTATATGTTAATTCATGTTTGCTCTTAAGTTATTGCTAGTATAGTTAAATCTAATGTATTGTGAAACATTATCAAATTATTGTTTTTATGTTGTTCAAAGTAAATACCTGGATATATTTAAATGTTTCCATAGTGCATGATCCTATATGCACCATCACGTTCACCCAGCACACTGTAAACCTCACTGAATGTTCATATGTGACACTGAGTGCAGATATTAAACTGTGAGTGTACAGGAGTGAATGAGTGAGTATAGACAGTAATGTACAAGTGTTGCAGTGAATAGTCAGTCAGTCAGTCAGAAAAACTTTATTTCGGCTACAAGCCATAAAAGTTCATAAAATAGTATTACAACAACAGAAAGGGTAATCAAAAATAGAAACATGATTCTGAGTGTAGATACAATCATCAATCGGTGATAAATGAAATAGAAGCAGAATAGTAGCAATAAATAATACCGGTAAAATTGCCTTAGTGAGGTAATAATTGTCTTCTGATTAGCCACATAGAAAAAAGAAATTTGGAAATCACAATAACATATACCGGGGACGAATCATATTTCAGCAACCTGAAGAGATCTCTGTGGTTCGAGACCCCTATATCCTTAGCAAGTTGGATTATCCATTTTCTACGGGGAATTTTATATGCCGGACAGAAGATTATGGCATGAACCTCAGTTTCGTCAGTGGCACCACACCCAGGACAAGATTGCGTAATTGAACCAGCCCATTTATTTGTTCTTGAACGGAGGGGAAGGGACCCGTATCTAAATTGTAGGTATAATTTTTTGGCAATTACCGGGTGAATCAAATCTATTGCAGGCTCAAATCTATACGCAATTTTGGCCTCGAGAAAAGCCGAGGTCAAATTTGCAGTATTAGCAGATCGAATGATCTGAGTCAGCTTATATTCCTCCAAAGTTTTTGCCAATACTCTTTTTGGGAGAGAGGGGCAAGTGGCCTCTGGTAAGAGCCAAAGGTCTTCTCTCCCTATGTCCCTAAGTGATTTTTTAACATAGGCTAACCAAGTTACAGTGAATAAGTCAGTACAGGAACAAAGGAGTGACCTTATAGGAGTAAATGAGCGCAGCAATGAATAAACTGGGACTAGAATGAAGGAGTGATGGCACAGAAATGAATATGTGCAACAGTTAATGAGTGACTAAGTGCCTACAAGATCTAATGATGCACAGGAGTGAAACATTGAGAGTTTCATGAATGAGTACAGGAATGAAGGAGCGATTGTTTGTACAGGAATGGCTGACTAAAGCAGTAAATGCGAGGATACAGGATTTATAGAATGAATAATGAGTATAAAGGAGTGAATGCTATAGCAGAGTGAGCTTAGAAATGAGCGAGTGCAGCAGCGAATGAATGAATACAGCGGCGGGTGCATGCAGCAGTGAGTGCGGGATTGGATCAGTGCTGAAGTTAGTGTGTGAAAGGGTATCATTGACAGCAGCCACAAGCAACTGAAGTAGTGAGTCAATTGTGAATGAGTGTGTCAGAGTGGCAATGAGTGATTGAATGTACTTTTATAATACTGTCTGACAGATACTGACAGTTTTTTCAATACACTTCTGTAAAAGAAAACGTAAAAGTAAACGTGCACAGTACTTATGTGGGTTGATCAAAAATGTGAAAGACACTTCAAAGAAGCCGGTGCTGAAAGGGACTAACCCAGAGCATCTAAAGGCTGAAGGAGGCTGAACACAAAACCCATCTCTATTAGTTCTTGACATGTGCTCTTTGACTGTGCCAAACCTAGTAATATACAAGGGTGGACAAAGTTTGCAGAGTTGCACTATGCAGAATTCCGCAGAGTTGCATAAACACTCTGTGGAATTCCGCAGAGTTCTGCTCCGTCTTATCAGCTTTCAGCGAAGGCATTAGCAAGCACATGGTCTGTGCCGGATGAGCCAAGGTTACCTTATCTACATAGTGCATGCACTTTTCAAAATATACCAGCCCACTATTTTAAGAAGTAACTCCACTGGCTTAGTTGTGCAACTGGAAAAATGTATATATTTTTTTAAAGTGGAAAAGAGTAAATTAATGGTTTACCCCTGTCAGGGACATACTTTCAGCACAGACACCACAAGCCTACACTCAGTCTCCTGCCTGGACGACCACTGAGCTGACAGCTGTGGTGGTGGGGGCGGGAAACAACCTTTACAATGCAACTATTACATCGCACTACACTTACAACGCAGGCATTACAACGGAACATCCTTTACAACGCATGACACTACAACGCATACCATTACAACGCATATCATCACAACGCATGACACTACATCGCATGTCACTACAACGCAGGCATTACAACGCATACCATTACAATGCATACCATTGGAGTTAGAATAGTAATTTTTAACCCCTACACTTTCCAACACTTACCCTACTGTTGCACCCCCTGGAGTTAGAATAGCAATTTTTACCCCTATACTATCCAATACTTACCTTAAATGCAATGTAACAGTATGCGTTGTAATAGTATGCGTTGTAAAGGTAGTATGTGATGTAATGGAATGCGTTGTAAAGGTAGTTTTTTAAAATGCGTTGTAGTGTCATGCGATGTAATGGAATGCGTTGTAGTGGATGTTGCGATGTAAAAAATGCGTTGTAAGTGCATGCGTTGTAAAAGTATGCGTTGTAACGTCATACATCCGGTGGGGGCCTGCCCTCACGGTTCATCCTCGCTGGACATGGCGTCTGTGCACAGAATATCCATCTGATGGCATCGCATGGAGGGCCTCCGCACCCTCCCTTGAGTGACAAGCTCATGACGTCAATACAAGTGGGATGGCTCTAGGAGATGGACGTTGCCCCGAGAGTTGCTGGGGGGCTGAGTCCCGTCAAGGGCAGGCCGCCTACAGGAAGAGTCTGCTTGCCACTGCCAGCACCGATTCACTATACGGGTTTCCGAGGTGGTCTGTATGTTCTGTTGCTCACAGGAGGGACACTGGTGCCTTAGGGGCTCATAATTGTTCTACAAGGTGCCTCGGTTGCAGTTAGGGGTGCTTGCATGCACTGTAGGGGCAGCTGGTGCTCACAGATACCTCTGGTGCTTCTTTTAGTGGTCACAGGCACTGTAGGTGCAGTTGATGGTGTTTGCATGCGCCTTAGGGGCACCGTACCTCAGTTGCAGGTGGTAGCGTCTAGAGGCGCTGCAGGTGCAGTTGATGTTGACCGGAACCTGAGGTGCAACTGAGGGTGTGACTGTCAGGTTCGAAACACATGATCCTTCAAATTCCACTTAAATACACAGTGACTAGCACGTGCTTCCTGCCTCCCCTCGCCACAGCTCATTCATAATGAATGAATAAGCACTTGTAGAGCGCATGGCTACCAGAGGCTTCCCAGCGCTAGAGACAAAGCCACATGCCTTTGTAAAGTATACCTTCTAAACCTCTTCATCATTAAGAAAAGCTTTCTCTGCTCTTCTGACAAGCGGGGAAGCTCTCTTATCATACGGTAATGATCGAGACCATGCCATCCGAGTCGGCAGCAGTCGTTAGAATCTTAATGGATACACGTGTCTGTTAATATTTAATTAACTCTTGAGACAAGCAATTAAAGATGTGTTAGAAACACATAATCTGAAGTGTGAGCGTTTAATATCAGCAGCACTGGCTGGGGGCACAGAGTGCCCTAGGCCCCTGTTTCGTGGGGGCGCGGTGGCCTTGACACTACTCTGTTCTAGATAGGGGCGGGTGGCAGGGGCAAACTTTACCACTTGGCAGAATTATAGCTTTTTGCTGAAAACCATTCTCCCAGCAGAGCGTGGAGTTGGCCAAACTCTGCAAACTCCGCTGGCGGAGCGGAGTTCACCGCCCACCCCTAAGCATTTGGCAAACGGGGCAACATATCAACAAAACTATGTGAAGGGGGATTTGAGGCGCTCCTTCCCTACTCAGTGGCCCAGCTCCAAATGACTCTGAGAAAAAAGGAGCCCAGAAAGAGATGGTTTAGAGAGACAGAGAATGGAAGAGAGACAGAAATGGAGAACACATGGAAAAATGTAGAGAGAGACAGAAAGAAAGCACAAGAGAAATACATAGAGATGAGAGAAATCAACTGAATGAAATAGAGATGCTATACTCATAAATATATTTGTGACTAGTCCAAAAATTGCAATCTACCTATTAATAAAAAGACACAGACCTTTCTGTTTGTACGTATGGTAGATGAACATTCCAAAACTATTCCCATTTTACGTGTTGGGGACTGATTCACAGAGTCATTGAGGAGTACTTAAAGTTGTACTTCAAAAGTATTACTTCACATTCACATAAATACCTTTGTGACTAGTCCAAAAATGTCAACCTACCTATTAATAAAAATGAAAACAGGACACAGAGTTCTCTATGTGTACTAATTTTATATTTGATAATCCCTGAATATTCCAATTTTAGATTTTTGGGGACAATGCACAAAAGCATGTAAGAGTACGTAAAAGAGTACTACATGTCTACTACCTCTATTCAAGGTCAAGGTCAAAGATATGTTTATTTAGATCATAATCTTTAAACAATACAAAACAATTAGTATACTTTAAAATTGGTTCACATCAACAATCTCATAAACAATTTTACCAATTAAATATTCAGACCAAATTAAAACCAGATTAAACTCCTCTCGACCTATATGCATGTCAGTTGATAGATAAAACTCACTTCTTTATTGGTGGGTCTACTCCCTACAATATTATAAAACCGGTTCTAGACAAGATATAAAAATATTTCGTTATAAAATTCTAAAAATTAGTTCTAATTTATTATAAAACTCTGAACTGCCTTTATGAACTTCCCCAAAGCGATTGCAATTTCTATGTTGGGCATTTCTGTGATAATATCGATTGCTTGTGCCCGGTTTCTTATGCCATATTTTACTTCTATTATAAATGTCTTTGTGAATTGGCTCAAAATGTCCAAACTCCCTATTAATAAAATTGCAAAAATAACACAGTCCTGTCTTTTTGTACCAACTGTATTTAAATATTTCCCTGAATATTCACATTTTATATGTTTTGGAGCCAATTCATAAAGCTATGTTGAAGTATGTGAAGTGGTAATACAAGAGCACTACACCTAATCATGAATGCCTTTGTGAGTTGGCTTCTCGTTTTTTTACTTATTTTTTTGTCTCTGTGCATCAGTAGGGGCCACATGTATCAAACAATTTTGTATTTGCTAACGGTGCAAATTGGTCATTTCGCCTGTTTGCGAATGAAAAAAAACCTCCCAAGATGTATGTAAGGCTTTGTAGTCACAATTTTAGGTAATCGCAAAAATTGTGATTACCTAAAATTGGGACTACAATAGCACATGTACCAAGCATTTTCTAAATACAAATTGTGCGTTTAGGAAATGCTATTCCCATCGACTCCAAGTCAAGGGTAACCATGTGCAAATTTTGAAAAATGCACAAAAATACATTTTTCAAAGTGCCATGTACCTCACACATGCCCCTAGGGCATGTGTGCGCTTTACATGTGCACAATCTTTTTTTGGGGTGCTTCAGAGGGCCTTAGGCCTCCGGGCACCCATGGTATTGCATTACCTAATTTGCGATTACCAATAAAGTAATCGCAAATTAGGTAATGCAAAACCATTTGCACCCATAGGAACAATGGACTACTATTACCTAATAGCGATTACGTAATTGCGTTTGCGAATCTTTAGGAATTGCTAGTAGGTAATCGCTATTTTCTTACATACCATTTTTACATGCCTTAAATAGTGATTATCAAAAATTCGCTATTTAAAAAATGCAAAATGGAATTTTGATACATGCGACCTGAAGTCCATTTAAGGTGCAATATCCAGTCTGCGATTGATTGGAGTCAGAGGGGGAAAGCTTCCACCTGACATATCAGCAGCTTCTTTCTCTATAGGATGCACATTGGAATTTTGAGGTCTTTTCCAAAATGAAACCACCGTTCATGCAACTAACAGAATATTATAATTTTCCGCTCCACAACGTTGAGCCATGACAATTCCTAGTGAGTATCTATATGTACAGATTGAAAGATTTAGTGCGTGCCTAGAAGGAAACTGTAAGACAAGTAAATCAAGGTGATGAAAGGAATGCTTGAAATATTCTCGGCCACTATAAAGACACTGCGGTCCCACCAAGCATATTACGAGTTTCCTCTCCGCCACAGTTTTTCATGGTGGTGGAAACAAAGGGGGCTCTACCGGGCCCGCTTGTGCCTCACGCCATGTGGATGCATGCAGGGGGTACAACATGTGCCCCTCTGTATGCATGCACCCCAGCTCTTGCACGGCATGGACTTTATAGTCCATGCCCTGCAGGAACTGCTTTTGGCCTTCCCATTGATCTGCCCATTTTCAGGATACTGCCGTGGGAATGTAAAAAAAAAAGCCAACCAGACATGGGAAATACTCATAATCTGGCGGGCGACTCGATCGCAGGTTTGGCAGTGCGGCGGCGGGGTGGAGCCAGCACCGCACCCCCAAACTCGTAATCAGGCCCTTAATGATCCTTGGGAAGTTCCTATATTCATATACTATTCAGTCATTATAGGATCATTCCTTTATTGTGTAATTGGACAAAACAGAATTTTGATATTTAAATAGATGGAAATTTTGAGATTAAGGCGGACGGTTCAGGATTGATTCCTAGCAGAGTAATTCTCTATCATTTATTATTTATTTCTATGTCGTCAATAATATGTACTGATTAGTTTCATTTTATCAGTGAAAATAATTATCAAATGTAATTATCAAATAGAGTGAAAGTGATTCCTACCTCTGAGGTATGACAGAAACAGTAAGGGAGCTGAAAGCAAGCTATATTATCTTTCTAATATGTTAGATTGACAATTACAACTGGGCACAAACAAATGTATCCAAACTGCGGAGATGGAAGGAATATCGTAAGTAGGAGATTGAACTAGAAATATACATCATTTCAACTAAGATGAAGGCAACAATTGTCGGGTCCAAAGACAAAGATGCCTCAAAATTAAGCAAAATCTATTGCATTATGAATGGGAATTAGGTACTGATTGTGGTGTGGTTCAAGGACAGCCAGAGATGTTGGCAGTTTCAAGAGAAAGGATCTCTAGATAATAGCAATAGTGAAAGTCTAAAGTCCTTTTGGAATGAGTTATTTTCCAAACTTTGTGTGTTCCGACATTTTCTCTTTTTTTCATATACAATTAAAGAACAAAAAGCACATTTAGGGCAGAGCTTTCAAAATGGAGATAAAAAGGACCGACTGGTCCACGCGTTTTGAAACTCTATCTTTATGAGGTTCTCCTCAGGACCAACCAATTTCTGTAACAAAAAACAAGAAACACACAAAGTTTGGAAAATAACTCATTCCAAAAGGAGAGGTGTCATTAGGACCGTTTTGTTTAGTGTATGTCGGTTGCATGTATGAATGGATAGGCCAAGAATGCTCGATGAATGAATGTAGTCTAAAACCCCTAGGGTATTCATAGTTCTGTTTCGTTCTGTTTGAATATATTTGTATGTATATTGTGTCGTATTTTGTAAAATGTAAATGTGCAATGAATAATTGCTGATCGCACAAAAAAGAAAAATGTTAAATAAATAATAAATATTTTTCTGAGTAAAAGGCAATTCTTAAAGCCTTCCTTTCCTGTTTCACTTCATGATAGGTTTTTGTTGAAAAGGGATTGTTGTCTAATAGCTCTCAGTTTGGACAAGATGTTTTGTTGGTTTGGTTAATTTGGCTCAGTCCAGCTGAGTTTTGGAGCCAGAACCCAGTTTTGGTTTATTACTTTTAGCACAGACACCACAAGCCTACACTCAGTCTCCTGCCTGGACGACCACTGAGCTGACAGCTGTGGTGGTGGGGGCCTGCCCTCAGGGTTCATCCTCGCTGTCATGGCGTCTGTGCACAGAATATCCATCTGATGGCATCGCATGGAGGGCCTCCACACCCTCCTTTGAGTGACAAGCTCATGACGTCAATACAAGTGGGAGGGCTCTAGGAGATGGACGGTGCCTCGAGTGTTGCTGTGGGTCTGAGTCCCGTCAAGGGCAGGCCGCCTACAGGAAGAGTCTGCTTGCCACTGCCAGCACCGATTCACTATACGGGTTTCTGAGGTGGTCTGTATGTGGTGTTGCTCACAGGAGGGACACTGGTGCCTTAGGGGCTCATGATTGTTCTACAAGGTGCCTCGGTTGCAGTTAGGGATGCTTGCATGCACTGTAGGGGCAGCTGGTGCTCACAGATACCTCTGGTGCTTCTTTTAGTGGTCACAGGCACTGTAGGTGCAGTTGATGGTGTTTGCATGCGCCTTAGGGGCACCGTACCTCAGTTGCAGGTGGTAGCGTCTAGAGGCGCTGCAGGTGCAGTTGATGTTGACCGGAACCTGAGGTGCAACTGAGGGTGTGACTGTCAGGTTCGAAACACATGATCCTTCAAATTCCACTTTAATACCCAGTGACTAGCACGTGCTTCCTGCCTCCCCTCGCCACAGCTCATTCATAATGAATGAATAAGCACTTGTAGAGCGCATGGCTACCAGAGGCTTCCCAGCGCTAGAGACAAAGCCACATGCCTTTGTAAAGTATACCTTCTAAACCTCTTCATCATTAAGAAAAGCTTTCTCTGCTCTTCTGACAAGCGGGGAAGCTCTCTTATCATACGGTAATGATCGAGACCATGCCATCCGAGTCGGCAGCAGTCGTTAGAATCTTAATGGATACACGTGTCTGTTAATATTTAATTAACTCTTGAGACAAGCAATTAAAGATGTGTTAGAAACACATAATCTGAAGTGTGAGCGTTTAATATCAGCAGCACTGGCTGGGGGCACAGAGTGCCCTAGGCCCCTGTTTCGTGGGGGCGCGGTGGCCTTGACACTACTCTGTTCTAGATAGGGGCGGGTGGCAGGGGCAAACTTTACCACTTGGCAGAATTATAGCTTTTTGCTGAAAACCATTCTCCCAGCAGAGCGTGGAGTTGGCCAAACTCTGCAAACTCCGCTGGCGGAGCGGAGTTCACCGCCCACCCCTAAGCATTTGGCAAACGGGGCAACATATCAACAAAACTATGTGAAGGGGGATTTGAGGCGCTCCTTCCCTACTCAGTGGCCAGCTCCAAATGACTCTGAGAAAAAAGGAGCCCAGAAAGAGATGGTTTAGAGAGACAGAGAATGGAAGAGAGACAGAAATGGAGAACACATGGAAAAATGTAGAGAGAGACAGAAAGAAAGCACAAGAGAAATACATAGAGATGAGAGAAATCAACTGAATGAAATAGAGATGCTATACTCATAAATATATTTGTGACTAGTCCAAAAATTGCAATCTACCTATTAATAAAAAGACACAGACCTTTCTGTTTGTACGTATGGTAGATGAACATTCCAAAACTATTCCCATTTTACGTGTTGGGGACTGATTCACAGAGTCATTGAGGAGTACTTAAAGTTGTACTTCAAAAGTATTACTTCACATTCACATAAATACCTTTGTGACTAGTCCAAAAATGTCAACCTACCTATTAATAAAAATGAAAACAGGACACAGAGTTCTCTATGTGTACTAATTTTATATTTGATAATCCCTGAATATTCCAATTTTAGATTTTTGGGGACAATGCACAAAAGCATGTAAGAGTAGGTAAAAGAGTACTACATGTCTACTACCTCTATTCAAGGTCAAGGTCAAAGATATGTTTATTTAGATCATAATCTTTAAACAATACAAAACAATTAGTATACTTTAAAATTGGTTCACATCAACAATCTCATAAACAATTTTACCAATTAAATATTCAGACCAAATTAAAACCAGATTAAACTCCTCTCGACCTATATGCATGTCAGTTGATAGATAAAACTCACTTCTTTATTGGTGGGTCTACTCCCTACAATATTATAAAACCGGTTCTAGACAAGATATAAAAATATTTCGTTATAAAATTCTAAAAATTAGTTCTAATTTATTATAAAACTCTGAACTGCCTTTATGAACTTCCCCAAAGCGATTGCAATTTCTATGTTGGGCATTTCTGTGATAATATCGATTGCTTGTGCCCGGTTTCTTATGCCATATTTTACTTCTATTATAAATGTCTTTGTGAATTGGCTCAAAATGTCCAAACTCCCTATTAATAAAATTGCAAAAATAACACAGTCCTGTCTTTTTGTACCAACTGTATTTAAATATTTCCCTGAATATTCACATTTTATATGTTTTGGAGCCAATTCATAAAGCCATGTTGAAGTATGTGAAGTGGTAATACAAGAGCACTACACCTAATCATGAATGCCTTTGTGAGTTGGCTTCTCGTTTTTTTACTTACTTTTTTGTCTCTGTGCATCAGTAGGGGCCACATGTATCAAACAATTTTGTATTTGCTAACGGTGCAAATTGGTCATTTCGCCTGTTTGCGAATGCAAAATAGCCTCCCAAGATGTATGTAAGGCTTTGTAGTCACAATTTTAGGTAATCGCAAAAATTGTGATTACCTAAAATTGGGACTACAATAGCACATGTACCAAGCATTTTCTAAATACAAATTGTGCGTTTAGGAAATGCTATTCCCATCGACTCCAAGTCAAGGGTAACCATGTGCAAATTTTGAAAAATGCACAAAAATACATTTTTCAAAGTGCCATGTACCTCACACATGCCCCTAGGGCATGTGTGCGCTTTACATGTGCACAATCTTTTTTTGGGGTGCTTCAGAGGGCCTTAGGCCTCCGGGCACCCATGGTATTGCATTACCTAATTTGCGATTACCAATAAAGTAATCGCAAATTAGGTAATGCAAAACCATTTGCACCCATAGGAACAATGGACTACTATTACCTAATAGCGATTACGTAATTGCGTTTGCGAATCTTTAGGAATTGCTAGTAGGTAATCGCTATTTTCTTACATACCATTTTTACATGCCTTAAATAGTGATTATCAAAAATTCGCTATTTAAAAAATGCAAAATGGAATTTTGATACATGCGATCTGAAGTCCATTTAAGGTGCAATATCCAGTCTGCGATTGATTGGAGTCAGAGGGGGAAAGCTTCCACCTGACATATCAGCAGCTTCTTTCTCTATAGGATGCACATTGGAATTTTGAGGTCTTTTCCAAAATGAGACCACCGTTCATGCAACTAACAGAATATTATAATTTTCCGCTCCACAACGTTGAGCCATGACAATTCCTAGTGAGTATCTATATGTACAGATTGAAAGATTTAGTGCGTGCCTAGAAGGAAACTGTAAGACAAGTAAATCAAGGTGATGAAAGGAATGCTTGAAATATTCTCGGCCACTATAAAGACACAGCGTCCCGCCAAGCATATTACGAGTTTCCTCTCCGCCACAGTTTTTCATGGTGGTGGAAACAAAGGGGGCTCTACCGGGCCCGCTTGTGCCTCACGCCATGTGGATGCATGCAGGGGGTACAACATGTGCCCCTCTGTATGCATGCACCCCAGCTCTTGCACGGCATGGACTTTATAGTCCATGCCCTGCAGGAACTGCTTTTGTCCTTCCCATTGATCTGCCCATTTTCAGGATACTGCCGTGGGAATGTAAAAAAAAAAGCCAACCAGACATGGGAAATACTCATAATCTGGCGGGCGACTCGATCGCAGGTTTGGCAGTGCGGCGGCGGGGCGGAGCCAGCACCGCACCCCCAAACTCGTAATCAGGCCCTTAATGATCCTTGGGAAGTTCCTATATTCATATACTATTCAGTCATTATAGGATCATTCCTTTATTGTGTAATTGGACAAAACAGAATTTTGATATTTAAATAGATGGAAATTTTGAGATTAAGGCGGACGGTTCAGGATTGATTCCTAGCAGAGTAATTCTCTATCATTTATTATTTATTTCTATGTCGTCAATAATATGTACTGATTAGTTTCATTTTATCAGTGAAAATAATTATCAAATGTAATTATCAAATAGAGTGAAAGTGATTCCTACCTCTGAGGTATGACAGAAACAGTAAGGGAGCTGAAAGCAAGCTATATTATCTTTCTAATATGTTAGATTGACAATTACAACTGGGCACAAACAAATGTATCCAAACTGCGGAGATGGAAGGAATATCGTAAGTAGGAGATTGAACTAGAAATATACATCATTTCAACTAAGATGAAGGCAACAATTGTCGGGTCCAAAGACAAAGATGCCTCAAAATTAAGCAAAATCTATTGCATTATGAATGGGAATTAGGTACTGATTGTGGTGTGGTTCAAGGACAGCCAGAGATGTTGGCAGTTTCAAGAGAAAGGATCTCTAGATAATAGCAATAGTGAAAGTCTAAAGTGCGGATTGCACATGCAGAAATGCAATACACAGCTAATCAAAATGCCTCAGGTCCTGTAGGTATTAAAGTATGTCGAATTTATTAATACAATGGTTAAGACTGCCATACTTAAAAGTAAAATAAAATAAGTGCCATCAATTATGTACAATAAGCTTCTAGTTTGCGGTAACTGTTCTTACACATGCATGCAATTACATATTCCTCAAAAAAACACACCCCTGTCATAGAAGGGTTGTGTTGTTTTACCTACATTTAACAAGCATTGGTAGAACCAACTTCCTCTGCTTTGCTGAGAAAAGCAGTGTTGAACTGTCATGTGCTGGACAGACTGAAAGCCAGCTAATATTAGAGATCCAGAATATCAACAGCTTGTGATTGGTTGTTGAGCTGTGACAAAGTTACAGTAGGTGAGGCAGGTCAGGTGATAAGATGGTTCCACTGACATAGAAAAAGGATCATTGGTGGAGCCTCTATCGAGGTTGTAAAGACAGCAGTCTTCTTAGAACAAAGTGTATTTATATTCTGAATACATCTTAGATCTGATGGATTCCTTACCTTAGAATTATCCTCAGGCATCAGACTGGATCTGTAATTTTTTTCGTGAGCAGTACCCCTGCGCCGCTAGGTGGCGTAGTTTGGTCCGCATTGCGTCGTTACCGTTGTCAGCACCGGACGTGACGTGCGTAGTGTCTAATAGGTGCCACCCCAGTGCGCTGATGTTAGTTCTTTTCTTTCTGCGCCAGTTAGCGCAGATCTAGAGAGATCCACCCCAGGCACTTTTTGACTGTCTTTATTTCAACTTTATATCGAAGTGTTTTGAGACTTGTCTCCTGGTGTGGCAGGGATGTCAACGAGGAAGGCTGGATTTAAGCCCTGCAGTGCATGTCAACAGCAAATGTTGGTGACGGACCTCGACCATGTCAGTTCCGGTGTCTTGAACATGACCACACATCAAGACATAATTGTTTTGCTTTGCACCCCAAGACCTTTAGGGATCAATCCCTCAAGCTCCTTGCTGTTCGCTGCATGATGCTGCCACAGTTTTAATCCCGGTAGAGAGGAAGGTCTCAGGATCGGTCACAGAGCCATCAATCTTCGCCGCAGTCAAAGTCACCCCACTCCGGTAAGTTTCACAAGACGAAGAAGAGTAAGAAGCCAAAGAGGTCTTCAACTTCACCCTATCTTTTGAAGTCATCTGCCAAGATGAGGGAGTGTATTCACTTGAGGCCTGGCTCCATGGTTGAGCCTGCACCTCAGCCGTCTCCACACCTACCTGAGCATCTTGGAGCCAGAGCGACCCCCACCCAACCTCAAAAATTTTATGAGGCCATGCACCTCCTATTTGGGTTGCCCGTCCCTGCTGGAACACCTTTGGGCCTGTGGGTTCAGGAGGGGCCCCTACTGGTTCTTCGCCGGTGGTATGACCTCGGCACCAGTCAAGCCCCTTGGATCTAAAGATTGGTTTGAACCGGTGCCGGTCGAGTCACCTCGACCTTGTCTGGTGCCGGTCTCATTGTCTATGCTCCCGGAACCACAGGAGCCCTCTGGCATTGCTGTTACCATTCTTATCCCCGACTCTGACATGGAGCCAGAAGGCCGTCATCCAATGTTGACTCCAAGAGCCTGAGCGCTATTCCTATGGCCTAGGACTTTGAGAAGATTGCGAGGGGCCACTGGACCCTGAAGAATACCAGTCCCTAGACTCTAATGTGGACTGGTGGAAGGATTTGGTGAATGCCAGTGGGCTGCACACCTCCCCAGTCACTGGGTTCGTCTTTCCTTTAACCGTGGCTACAGAGGAGGAAGCCTCATTTGCTACGGTGGTGAGGAAGGCAACCAAGGTCTAGGACCTTTAGCTGCCCTCCATGGCTGTCAAGACTAACGTTTTGACAGAGGGGCTTCAACCGGGAGTCACACATTCAGAACCACTTCTCCCATTTAATGAAGCCCTCACGTATGTCTTGCTTGGGGCTTGGTCCCAGCCCTGCACAGGGGCTCCTGTGAACAGGACAATTTTCCACCGCCATCGCCCAAATCCAAGGGACCCATCTTTTCACCCCTAACACCCCATCCAATAGAGCTTGGTGCTCCAAGTCTCCACTTCCCGAGTAAATCCTGGGGAATTTCATACCACTTCACCGGATAGGGAATACAAAAGGTTGGACACCTTGGGCAAGAAAATGTTTTCTTCTGCCAACCTGGCATTGATGTCTGTAAACACTGCATGCCTTTTCGGCTGTTACCCCCATTCTCTTTGGGATTCGTTGGTGTGGGTGCTGCATATGGCCATAGAGGGCCAAAGTCTGATGTGTGCTGGACACAACTGACTCGCTAGGCAGAGTGGTTTCTGCATCGGTAGCCTTATGGCATCATGCGTGGCTGAGGACAATTGGCTTTTCAGTGGCTGTCCAAGCTTTACTTATGGACATGCCCTTTGATAGCTCTCATCTCTTCAGAGATAAGGCAGACTCAGCACTGGAGCGCTTCAAGGACAGCCGAGCTATGGCCAGGTCCTTGCGCCTTTCCATGGACCGCGTTAACCCCAACTCGCCTTTCGCTCCTTTCGTGGCCACAGAAGGGGCCTCCAGCTGGGTCTCTACCCACCCACCTACCACGGCATGCAAGCTTTCAAGTCCCTTTGTGGACGAGGACATTGCCCCCACAAACCGCGTGGGTCAGGCAGCCAGAGGTCGGCCCAGTCCACCACTACCCTGGCAGTGCAACCTCCAAGGCTCTTTAGATTGCCCTCCGACCATAATGGGCAACCAGTGGGCGGCAGGATATGCCATCACCTGCACCATTGGAGGTCAATAACATAAAGACTGCTGGGTTCTCCAGATTGTCCGAAAGGGCTACCCCCTCTCCTTTGCGACCACCTTAACACCCATGCCACCCATTTACGACAGGCTGAGGGAGAACCATTTTTCCTTGCTCCGCCAGGAAGTGGCAGTTCTCTTGGCCAAGGGAACCATAGAGAGGGTGCTGGCATCAAAAGTAGGTTGTGGTTGCTATTCCAGCTACTTTCTGGTGCTCAAGAAGGATGGGGACTTTCGTCCTATCCTACACCTATGCCCTTTCAAGTTCTTCTGGAAAAATAAAAAGTTCCCAATGCTCATGCTCTCTCAATTCCTGTCTGCCCTGGATCCAGGAGACTGGATGGTAGCGTTGAACTTAAAGGATGCATACTTCCACATACCTGTCCTGCCTGCCCACAGATGTTGCCTGCGATTCATAATAGGTCACAAGCACTTTAATTTCACCGTGCTCCTCTTTGGCCTTACTAGCGACCCTCTGGTGTTCACCAAAATGACGGTGCTGGCTGCAGCTCAACTGCAGAGGTCAGGGATTCCAGTCTACCATTAAGGCAGGCTTGTCCCAGGCATTTGTCTTCCATCTCCAGACTATGGCGGACCTCCTGCACTTGCTGTGGTTCACTATCAATGTGCCGAAGTCACATCTGACCCCTTCTCAGACGCTCCCTTTCATCTGAGCTGTTCTGGTCGCTGTGCAGTTTCGGGCTTATCCTCCTGAATGGCGAGTCTAGGATATTCAGGATTGATAGTGATGTTTAAGCCTCTATCCTTGATTTTGGTGAGACTGGCTGCTGGGCCTCATGGACTCCTGCATCCTGCTTGTGACACATACCCGCTGGCATATGTGGGCTCTGCATTGGGACCTGAAGTTCCAGTGGGCGCAGTATTAGGGGAATCTTTCTGACATGATTAGATCTCAGAGGCCACTGCAAAAGATCTGCAGTGGTGGTTAACAAACCATGATTGGGTCAACAGCAGAACCCTCTCCCTTTCCTACCAAATCTGACTGTAGTGAAAGATGCGGCACTCCTGGGATGGGGCGGCCACCTGGGAGAGGTGGAGATCAGGGGCCTATGGTCTCTGGCAGAATCCGGGCTCCACATCAACCTGCTAAAGCTGTGAGTAATCCAACTGGCATTGAAAGCATCAAGGGAAAGGAAGTGCAGGTGTTCACGGCCAACACCACCACCATGGGGTACTGCAACAAACAGGGCAGGTGGGGTCGTGAAACATTTCCCTAGTGGCGCAACACTTAGGGCCATATACTCAAGGAGATATCGCCGAGTTATTGGCACCTTAACGCAGCCAAATTTGCGAAAAACTTACCACCCCATTCACAAGCTGGTGCAAACAGCCCATATCACCAGTTTTCCGTCGATAGCAGCTGCAAAAAACATCGCCAATGATGACCCCGGCAACTATTGCTAATGAGATGCAGAGTAGGCTTTCCCGAGCAAAAAGCCGCGACAACCCCACACCACAACATTCTCAACGACCAGCCTGATCTGTGATAACATCACAAAAAATGCAATAAGGTGCGTTAGCACCAGGAAACTAACACCTGCTCCGACCTGGTGCAAGGTCGGGCTACAACCTGCACTACAAAAGAGAGCCCAGCCCAGAACCACACCTGAAGAACAACAGATGACATGGAGCCACAGAACATGCATCCCGGATCACCAAGAGGGCAACAACACCCACTGCCATCCCCCCTAGGACCCCGTCCCCCCGGGCCCCACTCCGGGCACCCCTCACCAACCCCCGGACAAAGATATGTCACATCAACCACACAGAAACTTATACCAAATAACCTGCATGATGTCGCACAATACCATCTGGTGACATGCATGTGTCGTCACAAAAATGACCATCACACATTCACCTTCGAAGCAACAAATAAAAATTTATTAAAATAAACACAGAACAGAAATGAAGACACATGTCGGCTCCCCTCGGGACAATACGTAGGTCACAGCCTGCAAGACAAAAATCATGATGTGAAGGTGTGTCCTGCGCACATCAAAGGACAGAAAGAGAGCGAAGGAGAGAGAGAGCGAAGGAGAGGGAGTGAGAGAAAGACGGACAGAGAGGGGGAGAGAGAGATAGACGGACAGAGAGGGAGAGCGAGAGAAAGACGTACAGAGAGGGGGAGAGAGAGATAGATGGACAGAGAGGGATATATGAACAGATAGGGGGAGAGAGAGCTAGAGAAAAGAGGAGAGGGACAGGGAGAGAGAGTGCCGACACTGCACACCCAGGCCACATTGCCCACCTGCTGCCACCGGTGTGTCTCCAGCCATGTGCCGGTATGTAGTGCAGTTCACCAGGTCCCACATCTGAGACAGACCCGCCATCTGAAACAAAGTCCAGATACCTGAATGGAAAAGTACATACGATTGCACAAGACATCATCGCCTGACTGCCCCTGCGCACCCTGGCAGCTGCACCCCAGTCCCTCCTGCCGCCCAGTCGTGCATGCCCGCCCCTGTGCACCCAGGCCTCACTACTCACCTTCCGCCACCAGCGTGTAGAAAAGAGGGCTACAAGCCACAAACCCGGGGCCCGCAGACATGGCACCCTCCACATCATGCAGCCCCACTCCGCAGGCCACCAGGTCTCACATTTGGTGCTGGCTCTTGATTATTCCATGGCAGAGGACATACCAGTGCACCCGGCCTCATCGCAGGCTGCACACCCGCTCAGCCTCATAGGTGCCACTAACTCTGTGATCCAGGAGGTGGCGCCATATGGCGGTAGGCTCGCGCTGCCCTCTGGCTCAGGCCTACACTGCGGTCCAGCAGGGCACACATAACCTGAGCCATCCAGACCGCTGGGATGGGGCATCATCTCAGGCTGTACACCCGCTGAGCACTTAAGGTGCCCCTACCTCAGTGCACCGAAAGTCACCGTCCCGTGGCGGTGTGCCTGTGCCGGCCAAAGTGTATCCGGTGCCACCAAGTCTGTGCCCCCACAGTCATGGACCCTCTACGATTGGGTATCGTGGTGCGGATGCCATTATGTCCCCCCCGGGCCTGTGGAATGTGATGTTGCAGGCCCATGGGCTCCCATGCCTACATGCACATCACACGGATATACCCCGAGAGAGGTTGGAAATTGTGTTGTGCACGTGCGCCCGGCCCTTTTTATTGGCAGGGTCACATGTGCTGTGACGCGTGTGCTGGATGGGTGTGGCGTGGATGTAAACCAGCCATGAGGGAGCGGCAGTGGCATGCTGACAACTAGACCTGTGAGCAGCAGATCACTGCAGGGGAGTCCTGGCACATGTGGTGTTGTTGTCTCCCCCTGGAGCGTAAGCGTAGTGGGCTGGCCTGGCGTATGCCACTCCAGCATGAGAGTTTGTACAATGACCCCGGGGGTCTGTGCATGGTTCCATACGGGGCTGGACAAGGAAGTAACAAATGTGTGTGTCACTGTTGTTGCGTCGGCGCCACCCGGACTACAATCAACAATGTGTCACCCATCGACCCAAGTTCAACAACATGAGCCACATGGACGTAAGAGGAATTCACTGACCCCACATCCATCAATGCTACCACACTTGAAAGACCATAGAGACGACACATCTGTGTGATTCGGAATGTTTAATGCACATTAAGTGGAGTGTTGCATCTGGAGCAGTACAGGGCCATGCAAACCCCACTTTCAAATGTTGGCCGGTGGAGGGCCAGCCAGAGTCATTCATGGAATGACCAGTCCAAAGGAAGTGGAAGAGTTCAGGCCGCAGTCTGATAGCAGTATCATTGGTGAACAAACAGGTTATGGCAGTCCATGTCGAGGTCCAAGGTGAGTGTCGCAGAGTGTATCGGGGACAGTGGAAGGTGATGATGCAGAGGGCAGATCCAAACTGAAACTAGCCATGAGGCGGAGATGAATGCTACAGCTTCCTTCTGACCACAAGGGCAGATTCATCCGCATCTTCGTTCTCTGCTGTCTCATGTGCCTCACGTGTGGGTGGTGCTGGCCTCTCTCCAGCACTGTGTGGCAGGGACACCTCAGGGCACGGAGGTGGAATGTATGCCGCACTGTGTGGCACTGACACTTCAGGGGGCAGAGATGGGGATGTAGTGGTAGCAATAGCATGCATCGGCACCAGGACTTGTAGCAGCAATGCCAAGAGGATGGTTTTGAGGTCATTGTGGAACCCAGCTACCTCTCGCTGGTGTGCAGCCGTGGCAGCCACTCTTTCCGCATTGGCCCGCTCCATGTTCTCCATGAGCCTCCGCATGAGTCCCAACTCCCGGGTGAGCTCGATGGAGCCACTCTGACTAGACAGTCGTTCTTGTCTCACAGTCAGGACTCTAGAGATGTCAGCCATGGTTCATTGGCGAGCATGGAGCGGACTGTGGGTGTTCGTTAGGGACTGTGAGTGGTCCCTGATGGGACTTAGACACCCACGTATGGTATCTAGTTTGTCTGCCATGCGGTCGAAGCCCACCTACACCTGTTCAACCAGCTACTCCTGGTATCCCAACACACGGCGTTGGAAGGCCATGTGTTATTCGTGGGGGTCCTGGGAGGCTGCCGTGGTGGTGGGTGCTGCCTGCAGTGTGATCTGTGCAGGGGGTGGGTTCTCCTCATTGCAGCTGGGCTGCCCTGCTCCTGGAGGTGTGCTGCGGAGACTGTCAATGAACTCTCGGAGGGCGTCGGAGTCAAAGGTGTCGTGGTCCCCTTCGTCATCAGAGAAGAGAGGTTGGGACTGCTCTGCAGGATGTGGTGATTGTCCCTCTGCAATGTGAAGGGGAGATGCAGTTTACCAATGTGTTCACAATGTGTGTTGTCGCATTGTACATCTTAACATACAGACTGCATGACTGTGTACATCATGGCTGTTTCGGAGGGGCTGCACATTTGCTGCTGGACAGTGGACATTTCGACAACATCACGGCTGTGTGTTTGTACTTGTACATTATCAACTCACATTTCCCTGCAATGCCACTTGTTATTGGCCAGTGTCTACACCCAGTCGGCACCAGTTGTGTCCTCTGTTCTGTGGTGAAGGTGTTGCGGTTTGATACACCCTCCCCTCTTGACACTACTGGAGAGTGTTACTCTTGTCTTCTTGTTAGGAATGATTAGACATCGTGCGTTACCTATCTATCTATCTTTCCCGACAGAACTCGTCTGCCTATTTCCATACTCCCATGTAGTATGGATAGATGCCATGTATTTCCGCGTTGTGCCTCGATCCTGCATAATATTTTTTGAGACCTTTTTTAATTGTGTCCATTGCTCTAACATGGCCGACGATTTTCCTCAATAGTCTAATCGACGACGGAGGTTGCAGTCCTCTTTCTATGGTGATTCATTCCCGGTCAAGATTTTCTCTCATTGGTGCATGGGAAGCCTATGACGCGTTTAAAAGGAAGGTGCGCGTTAGTCGATTTAGCGAAGGCACCCTCTACGTCGTTGCCGCCGCGGGATTGACGTACTGATAGAACCGGACCTCAGGGTCACTAAGTAAGTACCTATCTATAGGATTGTCCCTGCCCTAGTTTTAATTCATCAGAAAGTTTTTCCCTTTCTACCTATCGATCCTGTGTTAAACTAGTACATCATCCGTTGTTTACTGAGACTATCCTCGTTCTCCCTCGCGGCTTGGGTAGGGCGTTTAATTCCTTGCTCTCGCCCTCTATATATCTATGAGGTCTTCTGTGCCGCTACATTAACTATCCCTAGTCTTCCCTTACACCCTGACAGCCAGTAGTCCCCTTGGATCTCTATTTGGCCCATAATAGTCGGTTGTTGTCTGTTTTATACATACAGGTTCACGTTGAGACGCAATAGAAGCGTACACGTAACTAGCGCTTGGGCTTGGGCGCAACATTCATCTCTTGGACATCCATGAACCTGAGCATTGTGAGGTTCGTTTGCAACTCCTGCGCATCTCCTGGCACTGCGTCTTTGTGACTGACAAGTATGTTGCCGTTTGTTTATATGTACCCCCCCTCGCCCATTCGATTAGATGCTATTGATCCATGGTGAAGTGTTGGTGAAGTGCTGGCTTTCTCTTTTATCTAATCTGTGCTCATCCTATGTGTTTCCTCTAGATCAGCCGTATTCTCATATCTTCTGAATACCCGTCCTTTGATCTGATTGGGCCGAGATTTTTTTCACGAATACGCCTGGCCACTACCTCTGACGTATAGTAGTTTCTTTGAGTATCTGCATCATATTGAAAATGTTCCCCTTGACCCCTATCTTGTGGGTAGAATTTTAAGTACGTATAGCGATAGATGTTTTTTCACTCTTTTTACACGTTTATCTGCTGCATGATCTGCACGGGGATTTGGTTTGGTGTTGGTGGCGTTTTTCGCTTTCGTCTGTGACTTAGCCTACATCTAGCTGCACATATTCTTTTTATGTAACTCTTTCTGTTCTCAGATATAGTTTTTAGTTTACTCCGTGTTGATCCTGTACCTCGGAGGTGTGCCCCTCACTATGCTACCTTGGTACCTGTTGGACCTTTGTTAACACTGATCTTTCCATACACCTTGCTAACTGGAACTGATTCGGACAGACAGATGTATATTTCCATATGTATCATAATGCATCAGATTATATGTATACGTTTTTTAACTTATTTTGTTTGATTGTTTATTTATACCTGTTTGATTGATTCTAGGTATTGCTCATGTCCCCTACTATCTATTGGTCTACGCCCTGATGAAGGTGGGGCCCTTGTGTGGGTCCTATACCGAAACGCGCATTGGCGCCTGAACTTTCGGCCTTCCATTTCTCATAGTATCGCCTATGTCCATCTGGATGATACAGTAGTCAACCACCTACACGAGCACCACTGGATAGCTTTACCATCTTGAGCGGAATTTTTGTTTGGAATGTTGTTTGGAATGAATGTCTGTGTGCATGATTTAAATTTACTTGTGGGACATTGAACAATGTATTGATTTACAGATATATTTGTTGTCTTTATTTATTGTTGAATGTAGGTATATCCATCAACTAAAAAGTATTTGGAAAAAAAGAAAAAAATTCTATGTTTAAAAACAAAATAAACAAGATATATATATTTTTGTATCCATAATCTCTGTCTGGCGCCTTATGTTATCTGTTCTGTCCGCTCTGTCCCAGATTAGTTTTATGTGGATCGAGGGACCTATATTTTAGGCCCGCTTATATACCTTTTGGGCAGGTACCTTTTCTGAATTATTTATTGTTATTTACCCCGCTTGTACCTGCCTTTTATTGTCGCTTAGGGGTCCCCCTCTCTTAATTGGTGTGGCGGTTTGTGCCACTTCGTTGTCAATGTTGATGTGCTGTGCACATGATGTGTGTGTGTGCCACATTTTAGGGGAGTTGCCCCTGCAGCTCTGATTTTCCTGCCCCCTATCCTTTACATGCGGTGTGCCTTTGACTTCTGTGCCCATACAGTGCTGAAATGTTGCATACTTGGGTACATAGTTCTCTCGGTGGGAGTTGGGGTCTGGGGCATGGCTTGTCCGCAGCTGTGCTCTACTTACTTGTGCATGTGTGCCATTGTGCACATCCCCCCGTCCCCCCAGTCCCTGGTTGTTACTCACCCTGTTGCTGTTGTGTTCGATCCTGTTGAGTAGTGTCCGGTCCCCCAACTCCTGCCACCGTCTCCCCACTGATGACTGTGGACACCATTTCCTCCATGTCGTCCAGCTCCTCCTGTGGCGCTGGGCTGCCACCTCCAGTCTGCATTGTTGCCTTCCGGTTGTTGGCGAGTTTCAGCTTGGTTTTGCGCTTGACGTCATTCCAGCGCCTCTTGACCTCGTCCATTGTCCTCTTCAGCACTCCGACTGCATTCACCTTGTTCACGATGGCCTGCCATAGTCAATTTTTTGTCGCCAATGACACAGTGAACAGTTGTTGATGGTGATCGACCGCCTCCGTTATCAGGATCTTGTTCTCCTGCGGACTGAAGCGGTTCTTCCTACTCTTCTTGTCCTTGCCCTTCCCTGACCCCAAGGTCCCAGGCAGGTCCTCCGGGGGGCTTGTGGGGTTCTGGTTCTCCTCCGTACTTGCTCCGGCAACATCCATTGTGCTTGGCTGTTGTTTGGCATTTGTTTGTCATTTTTTTTCCTACTTTTATCGGGATTGTTCCCGCCTGACGTGTGTGAATTGCAAGCCTATAGCTGGTTTTCGCTGATTTTTGTATCGCAATTGGCCTCATCGCAGCTTTTTTTGCGTTCGCGTTTCGCATTTTTGCAGCGTGGCATTTATCGTGGCCATTTGTTGCGTTATCTGGTGACTATCGCATGGTACCACCGTGTTGTGAATGCCTGGTTAACACGGCGTACATTTCCCGTGATAGACTGTGGTGTTATAGGTTGCGTTAAGTTACTTTTGCGATGATTATCACACGTTCTTGATAATATGCCCCTTAGTGGGATCACTGAATGCCAGGGCATACAAACTCAGCTGAAGATGCCTAGTGATCACAAATGGATCTCCATCTGGAGGTGGTACAAGGACTCTTAAAGCAGTGGCAAGAACCTTAGTTGGATCTGTTTGCCACTGCCAAGAACACACAATGTTGGCTGTTCTGTGCTCTGGAGTTTCCAAGGCGGCTCTCGCTCTAAGATGCTTTTTATCTTGAGTCGAGCTCAGGCCTCCTGTATGCCTTTCTGACCATATCGCTCCTGCCCAGAGATCTCAAGAAGATCAAGAATGACCGGACCCAAGTAATGCTTGTGGCTCACGACTGGGCCCGGAGAGTTTGGTATGCCTAGTTGCTGAGCATGCGAAACCATGGCCATTGGTCCTCTGATAAGGCTTCCTGTTCGGGAAGATCTTCTGTCACAGCAGCAGGGATGGGTTCTCCTCCCGGACCTGTCAACGCACTACTTTCATGCGTGGATATTGAGTGGCAACAGTTGACCACTTATGACCTTCTGCCCAAAGTCTGTAATGTCATCTTGGCAGCCAGGCATTCCCTCCAAGATGGTATACGCCTGCCGTTGTGGCAAGTTTGTGGCATGGTTTGCAGAAAAACAGGCTGATTTCCTTTCTGCTACCCTTTCTCAAGTGCTTCTGATTATTCTCTCTCTTGCACAGCAGGGCTCTGCTTTGGGCACTTTAAAAGGCTATCTTTCTGCCATCTCATTGTTGCTTGAACATGAAATACCTTGAAAAAACAAGAGGTGTTTTGGCAAAACAGGAACTGTTTGTTTAATTAAACAGTGCGGCTGGGAGATCAGTTACAGGCATAGAGTCTAAGGACAGTTCATTGTATGCCATAAATGATTCTAGTGATACTTGTATGGTAAGGAATGCAAGTTGCAGCCTTTGAAGTCACACATTAATTGCTCAATAGATAATCCCGGTGAGCCTCAACCTTGCATGGACACAAAGTGGCCAGCGGGTAATGTGTCTAGTTGTCCGGCATGGAGAGTGTTTGATCATTCTGTGTGTTGTGACCTGATTGACTATATGTTCCTAACTCAAGTGGCATCTGACTTTATGGGATTTTTAGGAGCATGCATACCAATCCAGCCATGTGTGCTTTATTGTGGCTAACTTCCATGGACCATTGTGGTGTTGCTTCGCCTATCTGTGGGATTGATTTGGGATTTCTTGTTTGTGCGTTTGTCTGCCGCTTACGCACCACCACACCTGTGACCTGTCAATCAATAACCTCGGGCCTAGGTCTCGGTGCTGGCCTGACTACGTATTTGCGAGTTGGGGTTAATGTGGAGTTCAGAACGGGCGAGTTTGTTCACATAAATTAATGTATTTTTTTTCATATCAACATTGGCTTTTTCCATATTAACATTCCCCCGCTCTAGTTGATTTTCTTTGTTACAGTTGCTTTATTAGGGGCATGTTATATTTTATGCTTGCTTACGACAACCACTCCTAGTTATTTGCATTTTTCCCAGTTTGAGGACGGCGTTTTTACAGCAGGAAATCCCCAATTGTATGGATCCACATAAAAACAGGAACACTATAAAAACTGGCAACAGTGTTCTGCACAGACCAGTGATCCACCAGGGGAGCCAGGAGAACCAATTTGTAAACCACTCCTGCTCAGGGGCACCTCCCTCCTCACGCATGTCTCTTTATGAGTGGTGCAGTGCGTGGATGGCAAGTGTCAGTGTCCCATTGGTCACACCTATCTTGGCACACACCCCTCCCTCCATTCCGGTCATTAAGTCCAAAGCATATTGATGCTGCATTACCATGAGATGGATTACTCGCAGTTCTTCCTTGATTGAATTATGGCCGAGCTCAGTGCTGTTCATCATTTGAAGCATTTTCCACCTGGTTATTTGCAACCAGCGGGCGTTGGCTTTTGTCTGCAGTGAAGAATGGTATCAAGCCTCCTGCCGAAATCTGTGTGTCAGTGAACAGTCTAAATTCTTCGGTAATGCCCTTGTACTAAGCCCAGCCAAAATAATCTGCAGTTCTTTTCTCGCGAGCCTGGTGCAGCAAGGTTGCCTTCTTCCTTAACAAGTGCTGGTATAAGTCCAATAGATTTTCTCCAGGAATGACCAGGGTTGGGGTGTGTATGGTGATTAGAGAACATAGTCCACACCTTCCGGGGACGAGCTGAGCATAGGCAAACTAGCCGCACTGCCAGTAGAAATCCATGAGTGTGGAGGTGCCCCATTGCATATATAGGATGTGCATGATAGTGCCACAGTTCTCATTCGTGCCCAGTGGAAGCGTTCTTTTACCGCTGAAACACTTCTAGCAAAGTGTATCCACCCACCTCGGTATGCCAGATTTCCTAACATGGGGTGGTTATTCTCTCATTTGACCCTCCCAGATGTGACTCATACCCCTTTTTAGCAATCGGCACAGCTTTCCTGGCAAAAATGTGCACACGTTGCATTGCTTCCAATGGCAACGTGTGCACGTTTAGCGATTCACTTGCGGGAGCGAGCAGCTGGCGCCATATATTATGAATTATTGCGCCTTGATGCTCGCTCCCGCAAGGGAATCGCGCCGGCCCCTTCCTCTCTCCCCACCCCCTGCTGCCGCGCGAGGCGCGCGCGTGCTTGTGCTTGTTTTTAGATTCACGTATTACTTCGAGTTGCGTTATGAGACCACGAGCAATGTACTGTTGACATCTTTTATATTTCATTTGTAATCACTTGTATTAAGAGTAACAAGTTATAGAGAAATTAAGTACACCCTTGTGAGAACACTTCACTGGTGATATAAATCGAGTTTAGAGGTGTACCTAACTCATAGGTCTATATGTGCGGTTGGGTAGTAGTTAAGAAGAAAAAATTATGTTTTGATAATTAGGAAATAAAAATGAATCTAAGCTTTTTTAAAGAGTTGTTATATCGGTGCATCATTTAATGATGGGTATTGAGGTGCACCGGCAAAAATGTGTTACCTTCAAAATACCTACTGCAAAATCCACTGGTGCACTCCCATAATAATGTTAAACTTGACAGTTCTTAATCAATAAAGTTTATATTAGAGTTATTAAGCTGTGGAAAACACGATAGGATTCGCATTGGCACACGAATCAAGTGTTATTTGGCTCCTGTGTTTGTCTTAATATTGTCACAAACCGTTGTCAAAACCCAAGCTTTCCCGGTGATTAATTCCTCTGTGTGCTCAGAGGGCACCCGTGCCCATTGCCCAGTATTGCTACACACAGTACAGTTGGGTACTGGGCAGGGCCAATTTTCGATTGTTAACATAAGACCTTTTCAGTCTGTGTTGCTCCCTCCAGACCCAACTTCGTGGCCATCCATGTTTCTTCACTTGCTTTACTTAAATGTAGGATTCATCCTACGAAGGCCCGGCGAAGGGGGCTCCGGGTAGGTGGAGTTAAGACAGCTGCCCCTCCCCACCCCCACAAGTTTACTCGGGCAGACTCTAGCCCAGGCCCGGTTCTAGAGGGTGGGCCGGAGCCCACCAAACATGAGCCTGGCCCACCCAAACATGAACCTTGGCCTTGGCAGTGACATCAGCAAGGCCAACAGAAAATGGCCACTGCAATTTAAAACGTTCTCTGAACGTTATTTTCCTTCTTTCTTTAAGAGTTCCGTGATTGGGCCTGGGCTCGCACCCCCAATCACGCATCTGCATCTCCCATTAGAAATTTGGGCTGTGTCCCCGCCCACTCGTGCAGGTACAATAGGGGCATGGCGAAGGTGACAAATCCTTTTCTTGGCACTGGATTTGTGTACCGTCCTGCTGCCTGGATATTTCATTCTTTTCAGCGCTGGTGAAGAGGAGTTTGTTTATGCGGGTTCATTTTCCTGACCTTCCTGACCCCGTGAGCTGTTTATCACATCGGGCTGTGACATAGTTCGTAAGGAGCAGGTAAGAGAATGTGTGGCTATTGTTGCGTTTTTTTCATCTGTGAGTAAGACACATACTTTGTGTGCCCTGTATATTTCATTTAAATCGTGTGTTTAAATCGTTTGTATCATTATCATGACTGGTTCTGCCAAGGATGCACAACACCTCTTAAAATGTCCAGATCACTCTGGGGATTAAGGATCCTGCTGGAGAGCAATCTTTTGTCTGTTTGTAGTTTTTAAATGCAGATAAACTGTAGTTAATGTGGATAGCTCAGTGGGTTACTGCCTTTTTCACAGAGATCCTTTGATTACTTGCAGTTCAGAAGTTACAATCCTAACAGAGGACAGTGACCTATGGACTGTCATCAAAGACCTGCATTCAAACCAGAATGGTATAATTAGATTTTTTTTTGTATTGCTAGTTAGTTCGAATTTTCCCAGTCTTTCATAATTCTAACGTTGCAATAAAGAGTTTGTTTGGGCAGTTATACATTCTAATCAGTAAAGCCAACCCCCCCAACCATTGGGGTATGCTTTAAATCCTGTGTTTGTGCTTCTCCAGACCTAATCCTCTTAAAACATATCACCCAGCAGTATGGATGACAGTAATTCCTACACCTGGTAATCCTCATTAGTTTATGTGACATTCCCTATAGGCTGATTTGCATACTTGTATGATTCATTGTCTCTGCATAATGTGTGCGTGATGTAAAGTACTGTGACACCCTACACTACGAGTAGCGCTATACAGCAAATAAAATGCATACGAGAGAGGGGCTACGGAGAGATGATGGGCACTCTTGGAGAGTGGCAATGAGGGAATCCGAGGGGGACATCATGGGGGGAGGGGCTATGGAGCGCTGAGGGGCACTGGTGGAGGGTGGCAATGAGAGAATCTGAGGAAGAGGTCATGGTTGTGGAGCTACGGCGAGATGAGGGGCACTGGTGGGGGTTGTTTGTGAGGGAGTCTGAGGAGGAGGTCATGGGGGAGGGCCTTTGGAGCGATGAGGTGCCCAGGTGGAGGGTGGTAGCGAGGGAGTTTGAGGGAGAGGTCATGGGGAGGAGCTACGGAGAGATGAGGGGCACTGGTGGAGGGTGGTAGGGAGGCGGTCTGAGGAGGAGGCCATGGGGAGGGGCTATGGAGCGATGAGGGGCACTTGTGGAGGGTGGTAGGGAGGGAGTCTGAGGAGGAGGACATGAGGGGAAGAGGCTACGGAGAGATGAAGGGCACTGTTGGAGGATGGCAATGAGGGAATCCGAGGAGGAGGTCATGAGGGGGTGGTGCTTTGGAGCGATGAGGGGCACTGGTGTCAAGGCTTTCGTTTAGTAATAGGGACTTCCTTATTCTTGAACGCTTTATAATATGCTTAGCATTCAAGTACTTGTGTTGAAGCCTGGCTTGCTTGAATTCAAGGGTTTGCAGTTAGGTCCAGACATTGCTCTTACTGCCTGGACAGTTGGAATTCGAGGGTTTGCAGTTAGGTCCAAACCTTGGTCTTACTTTCAAATAACTCTCCACATGCTCTGTGTACACACAGAAGCAAGCTGTTGTATCATGCTGCCTGTTTGCAAGTACATATGATGTAATCAGGGCTTGTAGACTACCTCCAGAGGCGATAAATTGGGCCCACATTGGCCCACCCGAATGCGCCCTTGGCCCACCCAAGTCAAAATTCCTGGAGCCGGGCCTGCTCCGGCCTCCTCTCCTTCGGTGCCAAGCGGTGCAAGGGGCGGCACGCAGGGGTTTGCAGGGAGAGTGTGTGTCGGCCTGTTTGTACTAAGCAGCCTTGGGCTGGGTGAGTGGGGCACATAGGTGAGAGCTGGGCCCCTGCCAGTGGCTACGGTGTTCAGTGGCGTGCCAGGCTCGGAGCTCTCCGGGGCCTCAGTACCCGACCCCATCTGTCCCCACCACCCCTCTCCCCTCCCCGGACGGGCCCCGTTGTCTCTGCCTCCAGCAGACTCCTACAGCAGTGTCGGTCAGGGGGTAGCGTTTCTTCCGGTGGGCTCTGTCGCATGTTGTCCGCATGACCATCACTTGTACAGTGCTTGTTTTTACAGCTCAGGCTCTCTTCTGTACAGAGTCGCTCGTTTCCGCCTCACCCTTCTCCCACACCCAGCAGTGTGCTCCACACCGACGTCCATGGTGGGGGAACACCCAAGGCACTGGGAATCGTTGGGACCTTCTTCTCGACACGCACAGGCCTCTGCAGCAGCCACAGGCACCCTCCCAGCTATCCTGTTGCAATGCACCGTGGCCAGCTATGTGGGGGAGGATGCCGTGTTTCAGTATATGATGCTGTCTGACCCCAGGGCACGAACTGACATCAGTGAGTTATGAGACAATGTCCTGGGCAGCGGTGCCCCACACAGGGGCTAAGCCAGGGTAGGTGAAGGGCATGTGTAGGCAGCACCTGTGCCCCCTACCAGGTATGCTGTGAGGTGAGCACCTGCCACAGAGACCACACCTACGTCATATTGTGTTAGCTTGTGCTTATTGATAACTGTCTTGCTGCAAAGAGACCGACAGCCCCTTCCTGCTTATGTGCCCGGGTTAGCATGCGGCGTCTCTGAAGGGGCGCCTTCCTTGATCCCACGAAACGGAAGTACACATGTTTAAACTGCGCCCGCTTGAACCAAGTCTGTCTGAGATTTTAAGGTACTGGCATTGTAAATGATGCTTTTTATTTGAGTGTTTTTCAAAGAAACACTTATAAAAGGCCTTGTCATTTCTAATGTTAATAGCTCAAACTCTCTCAAATGCGAGATCACTTTAGGCCGTATTCAGGTTACAGTGAGCAGCATCTGAAGAAAGGGGCGCGGCCACCATTAAAGTGAAAGCTCATATGGGGCGCTTCTACACGAAGTGTAAAAATAAAGAAAGCTTTTGTAGCGCAGCCGCTAAAGTGAAAGAGGTCGCGTTGTAAATTAAATGAATAAGCGCATCCTGCGCTTTAAATTAAATAAGCGTGGCTCTAATGTGAAAGCGGACCGCGCCGTACATGCGCTTCATAGGAAAGAGACCTTTAGCAATCGGCACAGCTTTCCCGACATTTCCAATGGCAGCGCGTGCACGTCTGGCGATTCACTTCGGGAGCGAGCAGCTGGCGCCATATGTTATCAATTATCGCGCCTTGCTGCTCACCCCCGCAAGGGAATCTCACAGGCCCCCTCCTCTCTCCCCTCCCAATGCTGTTGCGCGAGGCGCGCGCGCGCGCGTTTGTGCTTGTTTTTAGATCCACGTATTACTTCGAGTTGCGTCATGAGACCACGAGCAATCGTTTCTTCGCTGCTCTCACTTCCGTTGGCATGACATAGGATCTTCCCTTAAGATTTCTGGATCACGAATAAACCCATCTGTTTAAATTTCGCAACGGATCCTACGGACAAAGAGAGCAAATGCCCGACCATTATGTGTAATCTTACTCAAAATATTCCAGCAAGATGTAACATTAATTATAGATCTCAGCAGTATAGTAGAACGTTATGGCAGGCCTTTTGAACACTGCGCACCCGCTCATGGTGAGCTGGCGCCGTTAACAGTTATTTTCAGTTTTGCAGTTTGTAAATTCTGAAATATGTGAGCTTGGTCCCTTTCTTTTGATTTTGAAACAAAACATGTAAAATACTGCTTCAAAAGAGTGGCGTTGTTTTAAAAAGAACTCACAGCAAATAAAAAAAAAAACAGTTGATCAAACCTAATGAAGAATTTAGAACATCACACAAAGTTACCGCGTCATTAGAGGCAAAGACAAGTGTATATCCCAGATTACTCTTGGACTCAGGGCCACTAGAATTATGCAATTGTCGGCCGCAGCGACTTTCGCATAGTTATAACTTTCCTGCATTTGCCACATAATCCATCATCTGCCACATAATCTGCAGATTTTAACAAGACAAATGTGTTTCTAACTCAAGGGGTTTAAAAGTTGCCAAAAATGCAGCAACACGTGTTGCCGTGCAGTGTAAGGCCCTGTGCAAAGATGGACTGGTGACCTTTATGTTTCTTATTGCTTTATTTGGGTTTTAAACTGGTACTAATGAGATGCAACTAATGCTCTTGCAGTGTTGCCAAGTTGAACAAGCATTGGCATAGCCAATAGGTCTCGCCTTTGGGACCTTATAAGTGTTTAGCCATGCAAAACTTGATGTTGTTGCACCAAGGATATTGTGTTGGATAACTAAACACTTATAAGGTCCCAAAGGCCCGACCTATTGGCTATGCCAATGCTAGTTACCTTTGAGCTGGATGGCCATACACTGAAAATCCATGTCGGAGGTCCACTTGTTATTAATGAAGACTACTCCAGATACTCTTGGACCACATATGGAGGCAGGCATGTTTGTACATTGAGTTGGGGGCTTTGCCACCTCGAAGAATCTTTTCTCTGGGAAGTCTCGTGGCCAAACAGTATCCTCCCTTATGGTGCCCTTTCTGCGCATCCTGTACAGCTTGAATTGGATATTAAGAGGTTCGGTGAAAAGGTATAAAGGCGTTGGGTTGGTTTTGTATCGAGTCAGGTACACTGCTACCCTGTGGGGTTCTACCTTGTTGGGTTGGATTTCGGCCCTAATTCTGCACAGGTATAAGTGAAAAATGCATTTTGCTTTTTCGGGGGCTACCTCTTGGAACAAGTTAAATCTGTCTGTGCCTATGAACAGACTTAACATTACCTGGATGGTGTTTGTGAACCCATCGCGGTCATGTGCTGATACCAGGTGTTGTGTAGAAGGGTGCTGTGTAGTGCATGTAGGATGCTAGTGTTTGGATTAGTGTAGATGTAGATGACATAGGGGAATACCCCTACGCAAGCGCTGTGAACAGATTTCATTTGACTGGGTAGTTCTTCGGCAGTGAATAGGTGCTGTAGCACCCATAATAGACAGAGGGTAATAATGCAATAATACATAACTTGTGATCGGACATTGCAGGTCTTGGTATGGATCCCTTGGGAGATGGCTGGTGTCCTCTGGTGACTGTTGTTTCCCTTATTGGTCCAAACAAAAGGTTTTTGGTGTTATCTCAAAAGTCTTGATTTGGACACTTCTTATCCGTGCAGGGGTGTTTGTGGTGGTAGATGAGTGTTGGTGCACTTGAAGATTCGGTGGTTGACCTGTTTGGATAAGAGCTTGGTTGATTGTTAACTCAAGAAATTACATGTGTGCCGTACTCCGGGTTCCTGTATTTTCCTTAGGGATGTTTTCTCCACACTCCACTAGTAGCGATTTTAGTGAGGCACCTTAAGGTGGCCCCAGTCGGGGTATCTTTTGATAGTCTTTGGGGAATTTTAAGGGTGATTATTGATTACCTAGACAGATGAATCTTATATTAGCCATTGGCCCCCCTCTTCTTTTTTGTACCTTATCAAATGCTTAGATTAGTGCAAAATATTTATGAGGTGCTCTCATGAGCATAGGGATGTATCGCTTCACGTTTAGCCGGGACTTCATGGGCGCCACTAGCTACCTAAAGAGCATGTCTCTCCAGGTGCGCTCATGGAGGTGCTGTTGGTGTGAGTTGCGTCTTTCAACCTACGTGTGCGCGGCAATATGCAGAGGGGGCGTGTGCAGTTGGGTGTTGGTGGTTACAGAGTGCCCTGAGATCACGTGTGTATGTGTGTCTTCCTGTTCCCAGCATGTGGTGTGCAACGTGACCCTCTCTTGTGGCGCCTGGTATCTTGACTCCGCCCCTACTCTGGAAGCTTCCTTTTGGGCTAACTTTGGGGTGGTTTTGTTAGTTTTGGGTGTTTCCCTAGGTTTTGCGTGACCTACCATGAGGCGTAGGGGGTTGGAGATTACTCTGTCATCCCAATTTACCCCTGCCTATGCCATCTTGTGGTGACTGAGGTCAGGACCTACTGTTTTTTCTGGATGGTGCATGCAAAGCCTGGAGCATCTGTTAGTCGTTCTGACCATTATGGGGTTGAGCACCTCTGGTTTCCTGTGTTTGCCTGGAGTTGTAGTGGACATTGGGGATTCCACCCGCTCCCCTCAATTCACATCCTGCTGGTTTTCAAATGCATTTGGGCCTGCTGTCCCTGGCTAGTGGCTGGGACCGCCTAATGAACTGGTATGTTTCTGTTGTTATTTGTGAGGTCTGTAGCACTGTGGTCAGACTTTGGGAATATTTTTTATTTTTTAAGTGGAAAACCCAGGGTTTTGACCAGAAACCTTTGACAAAGTCTGCCGGGTGATGATGATGAACTGAGACTAGCTCAGGAACTCTGGGAAGTCTGGTCAATCTGGTGAACTCTCCAACCGACTCGATGGCAGGTGGAAGCCTTGCTGCTTATCGGCTCTTTGTACATGTGCTGTGGAGTATTTAGGGTTTCCACCACCCCAGGTGCATGAGGAGCCTGGTTCCTTTTACTGAGGACAACTTAGTTTTTTTTTAGATTGGAAAGGGAGCTTTCTTTGGGCGGAGGCCTCTAGCTCTTAGACGGCGCTGTTTGAACTCCACGCCATGAAGGAAACATTGGTCCCGTGCTGGATGCCTGAGTAAGAGGACTTATTAACTCGGTAATTGGTGCCGGTCCCCATTGGTTGTCAGACTGCCCTCCCCCTAGGGTGTGGCCAGCCAACCCCACCCTAGAGGGTCAGCAGCGGAGTGGGGCATTGGCTTCCTGAGGCGCTCTTGAATTGTCGAACTTAGCGAGGATACCCGGTCGACAGGACACATACAGCAGCCCATGGTCACTCTGATTCCCTGAACACAAGTAAAAAGTTAGAATTTTCATTGGTTTTTTCTTTTCAGTTGGTACAGTTAATCATGAGGGGGGTTTGTCTTACTGTGCATTTTGGCTCTGTGATTGCGTGAAGGAGCTACCTCCCCAGACAGTTACCCCGCCCTGCCGAGGTTGTGGCCCCGGTCTCTGTTGGGCAGAGTTCCCTGTCTGTGGTTTTTGCAGCCATGTGTTTTGTCCAACTACCTGATCCCTGTTGTTGGGGTGTAGTGGCTAACAGACCTCCCTGAGGCTGATTGTAGGGTGCACTCTGATTCCCCTGTGCTTTATTTTGTGAATTTGGAGAGTTTTGTGGTGGGTTTGCCCAGGCCATCGATCTCTGCCCATGGGTAGGCCTTTAACCGACATCTGTCTGACAGGTGACCCATCCTGTAGGAATAGTAACACTCCCTAGTCTCTAGCACCATAGCTGGCGTAGAACCCTCTAGGGTTTTGTGGTGGGGTCCCCCTGGAGACTGATGCCATTTGCAGGGTCACGGCGAACACGGCCCCCTCGAAGGCAGTCCTTTTCAATCTGTGTTGGATCAATTTAGCAGCGTCACTCTGGGCTTGCTTTTGTTTTTCCCTATATTTCTTAGTTTCTTTTTGTTGTTATGTCATATGTAGGCTTGTATCTCCTGCCAGGCTTTGGAGTCTAACCCAACCACGCCGTCCAGCCCACTCTGTATCTCGGTGGACAATCCCTTTTTGAAGATGTTGTAAAAGAACGCAACCTGTGGGCCCCTATGGATCTATGGTCATCCTGTCTCTTGTCCACATTGTTTCCTCATTCTATTAAAAAAAATCTGTCATGCACTCCCCTGGCTTTATAGTTTCTGCCATTAAGACTCCTACATCTAGGCGGTCAGGGAACATATCTCTCAGGGCTGTCCATATCCAGTGCCTGAATGAATTGAATTCAGCCCCGCCATGCTCAGTATTGATTAGCATGATTTCTGGAATGTGGGCTCCAGCGAACACCGCATTGGTCTGTTCCCCAATGAGGCTACTTAACAGGCTCTTAATAGTACCGATTGCTAGGTTGATTCCTGTGGTGTTATTCTCAAAGCATGAAATCCATTAACCTGCTCCATCCAGCAATGGCAGTAACTTCGTCCTTAACTCTTCTTTAGCCATTTGAGCCCATGGGACATATATTGTCCCTGACGTGCCCTTCTGTAGTAACAGGTACATTTTTAATTCGGGTAACTCTACCGGTTTCTCTGTGACATGGCGTGCCCATCTTTCTAGGCATTCCTGCATGTAGGGGATGTTCCACTTGGGTCTCCTCCTCCATGCCGGATAGAATCTTCCACTATAGCCGTGTCTTGTGGCTCAAATGATCCTTCATTTGGCAAAGGCCTATCGTATTGGTCCCTTTCCTCAGTCCAGCCAGTTAGTAGGTGGTAGAATGTGTGCACAAAGATCTCACCATCCTCCCTAGCTACTATCTACCTCAGGGTCAACCTGTCTTTGTCATGCACTCGGGTGGAGCAGCGTACGTCCTCGTGCTGCTCCCCTAGTGTTCATGCAAAGGCGCCATCTTATTTTTCCTGCGTCTTGGCTGGGTTAGTACCAGGATGCCTTGGTCTCTTATTTCTTGGTAAGCCCCTCTCCTTTGTTGATTGAGTGGTGAGACTCTGCTTCCTGCCAGAAGCCTCTCATTTAATTCTGCCTCTGAGCCGGTGCCCTGTACCAACCACTACTTCCTTTATATGAGGATCGTGCAGATCTCTGTTCTTTCTGTGCTTCCAGGGTGCATGCTCTTTCTCTCTCTAGCCTCAGCTCCTGCTTTTTTTCCTCGTCTTGTCTAGTTTGCCTCCTTTGCTCTGAGCTATGCGCTGTTCTTTTTGGCCAGACTCCACCCTCAAACTCACTCTGTCATTTCCTCAGCCACTAGGGCAAATCCTGTAGCCTCACCCTCGTCATCAGTTCCCGGGGACTGAGGCTCCCTTCCTCACCCCCACTCGCTATGTCACTGTCTAAAACCGCCACAATCTCCATGTCAATCGTGCATGTTCACCTCAACCAGTGGGAGTGCGTGTTGTCCATGCTGCTGAGGTTCTATGTGTTGGATGTGATAGACGGGGGTAGAGCTTCTGGGGACTTTTTCAAGGGACTTGGGTTGCGCTGGAATTGTCTGGGCATGCTGGCCTGTTAGCCTCTCATGCTTGGGCCTAACTGTGCATATTTTAGTGTGGGGCCCGCCGGCTCCTACTATCAGAGGAATGCGATGGCCTAATATAGGGG
The DNA here is from genome assembly GCF_964204655.1 of Triturus cristatus. Lineage (NCBI taxonomy): Eukaryota > Metazoa > Chordata > Amphibia > Caudata > Salamandridae > Triturus > Triturus cristatus. The sequence continues at coordinate 988,080,409 of NC_140588.1, read as the reverse complement.
GAGCTGGAGTGAGCACCTCCATGCCTGCATATAGTGGGGGAGATGCTGATGCCTTGCTTGCTATCGGTGGGGTACGGTTATCCTTCTGGGCCTCTTCGAAGAGGGCACATAACTCTAGTAATTCCGCTCCCCAGCCTTTCTTTTGACCTGTGTATTTTGTTTGCATGTGTGTTCTGGTGTGCTCAATTGTGTTAGTGTCAAAAGTTCCCTCCTTAGGCCAGGGAAATGTGTTTACCCTTGTGTGTTGGTGCCATTCTTGGAAAATCGTATTCCGTTTCTTTGCCTGTGTGGGGAACCTGGTTTTCATGTGTTTTAATGAGGAGTCCATGATAGCTGTAGTGATTTTGTGGATGAAGATGCTACTCGATGTTTTTGGGAGTCTTTGTTTTGATCTCATTGTGGAGGGTCAGTGAGCTCCAGGCTTTGTCACCTAAGCCTCCATACCTCAACTTCTTCCCAGACAAGCTGGTCTTTCACACTAGAGCTTCCTACTGAAGGTGGTCACTTCCTTTCCTTTTATGCTTTGTCTCATCCCTCTAAAGAAGAGAAGCGATTTCACCGGCTGGACTCAAAAAGAGTGCTGTTGTTCTACTTTTACTTCACAAACCGTTCTGGGTGGATGAACAATTCTTCGTGGAGTACGTCAGAGTCAAGAAACGGAAGGCTGTACAGAAACAGACCCTCTCCGGATGGATCATGTTCTGAATCAAGATCTGCTGCGGGTTTGCTTACTCATTCCACCAGAGCCATGGCTGCAACCGTTGCATAGCATGCTGAGTTCTGGTCCTGGTAATCGGCCAGGCAGCAACGTGAGTATCTCTGCACACATTTACCAAAAACTACTGCCTGGACAGTCAGGTGGGTTGGGATGGGCACTTTGCCTATTCGGTCCTGCAGGACCTTTTGGTTTACATAATGTTCACAGACCCACCTCCAGGGAGGTATTGCTTGGGTATCTATTCTAAGGTAAGGAATCTGTGGCTAGAAGTCTCTTTCAGACGAACACGTTACTTACATTTGATAATGCCTTGTCTAGTAGAGACTCTATCTAGCCGCAAATTCCTTAACAACCCACCAATTCTCCCCCTCTCTGTACACAAATTTATAGGTACAGGGTTGCTCACTCTTCAGGGCCCTAGTTTTCCACACCAGTGGTCTATGTTCTTTGTGGCTCCGCGCCCCTGACATGGAGAGTCATGAAAAGAAACTGATGTCAGCACGCTGGGGTGGCGCCTATATAGGCACAGCACATGTCACTGCTGGCGTGGACGAAGCTGATGACGCCAAGCGGCGCCGAACGATGCCACCTATCTGTGCGCAGGGGTACTGCGCCCAAAAATTTCCGGATCCAGTCTGATGTCTGAGGATGATTCTAAGGTAAGGAATCTGCAGCTAGATAGAGTCTCTACCAGATTAGGGGTTACTGAAAGTATGTAACTTATTCAATAGGTTGACATCTGGAAAAGCCTTAGGATAGTCAGTGCTCCAACAATTCAGAGACCTAACTTCATGAGGTCTGTGTACCTTAAACTGAGTACCACCAACACAAAGGTGACTTGTGTGAGGTGCAACTGCAAAATCCTCGAAAGCTACTGCTGTGAGACTCAAAACTCAACTTCAGCATCCTGGAGAAAGTCCTGTCTTGGCCGTCAGTGGGAAGATAACTGGCATGCAATTCTGAAATCCAGTACTGGGGTCAATGTGAGTGACAGACAGGGGTCTGCCGGTTCCTGGTTTAAATCAGACCCATGCCGCAGCCACTGCACACACATCCAGCACATTCCCAGTAGTTCTGCTACCAGGGCAGACACTAACCCTCCAACCAGCAGAGACATGATGAATAGGTCTGACCATCACTGGGCCATGAGACCTAAATGAATATGTTTCCACTGCAATGCGTAGAAGGTGGCAGTGTACTGTAATGAAAGCACTCTTTAGGCATGTGGACTAACACACCAGTAGCCCATGGTTAATGATAGAGCAAAAAACTAACTCTGTACTGATCCAAAAATGTCAGTGACATTTTTTAACCAATGATTGAAAGTCCATGTGGTTGGAGTTACTGTTTCTGGCTGGTCTATCTGCTCCCAAATCCAGCTTCTCTGAGTAATTCTTTGCAGAATAGAGACTAACATGTGGACCGAGGAATATCAGGTCTAAATCCACATGTTTTTCCCACTTCCGGGCCAGATATCGGACCCAAAATCTGCAACCATTTACCAACGGTAGCATGTAAAGAAAGTGCATAAATATGGCCCTTATTAATAAAGGAAGACCAAACTGAGAAAAGTACTCATGTAGAAAAGATTGAAAGGAGATAGGACAGTCTGTAGTAAACGTATTTCAAAATGACAAGGTACAATGCAGCTGATCAGGCCAAACAACTTGTAGGAGTCGTGCTGTAATATTTTGTATTTGCACACACACTGACACACACATAAATATATATATTACCTACTGGCGGTCGCCAGTAGGTAGTTATAGTTAGGACCACGTTTCCATAGGAAAACCGCAACATTCTATTTTGAATAACTTTGGCGCTGGTCGACGAATCCTCGCGAATTTTTCAAAATAGGTGGGGCGCTACGCCCCACTCCTACCCTGAAAGTCTCGGGGGGAATCGTCAAGCGGGGGCTGAGATAAAAGGGGGGTCCCAAAATGCGTTTTTCCCATGCATTTTTCCATAGGACCTTTAGACACAGCTACAGCCCGAACGGCTGAACAGAATTACTTGAAATTTGGCAGAGAGGTAGTCCTCAGGTCAAGGAAGTGCCTTTTGTAGGTTTGGTGTAAATCTGTTCAGTAGATTCTGAGAAAATAGCATTTAAATCAATATATATATCTGAGCCAGCTTACGGTGCGCTTACGGTGCGCTTACCGTACGCGTACGGTGGCGTGCGCGAGCGCGATTTTGATTGGCTCTTAGATCTTAGTAAACATTCCAATCGGTCGAAACCAGGAAGCGGCGGCCGCCATTTTCTCTCTCGCTCTCAGAGTTGGGCAGCAAAAATGAAGCCCAAAAATGTCTAAAGGGGCAGTTTCTTCAGATCCAAACCACCCATCAATGATATAGGGGTCCCCAAAAACCCCCCAAGCCCCCCCAATTTTTTTTTTTTTTTTTCGGAAAATCGGCGATTACGCTTCCCGTACGCGTACGGTAAAAAATTTTTTTAAAAAAAAATTATCCACACTCTCCCCACCCTGTGTGCAAATGGTGCCCGAAGGGCACCATTTGTGCATGGCTTTTCACAGATATGAAATTAATAAGAATACATTTCTCAAAGATGCGCATAATATGTCCCCCATGTGCGCACGGTGCGCGAAGCGCATCGTGCGCACATGGCCCATCCCGCATAACGAGGGCACGCGGTGCGCGCAGCGCACCGCGTGACCACCGTGCGTGCACGGCACTAACTGCGTAAAGTGGGCGTGCGGTGCGCGAAGCGCACCGCGTGCTCTCTGTGCGCGCACCGTGCGTGAAGCGCACCGTGCGCGCACGCAACGAACTGCGTTAACTGGGCGCGCACGCCACGAATGGCGTAAAGTAACTTAGCATTTAAAAAACCGTCCAAATTCACTGAAAAAACCATAGGTTACACACACGTTATAGTTAGCTGTACATTTCACTCGTAAAAAACCAATGAAATTCCCCCGTTATAGTTAGTGCAGGCAACTATAACTCACGCGACCGCAATCTTCTGCTGATGACATATGTGTCTTTATGAAAAAAAAATATTTGTAATATATGTATAGCTAAAATTTAATGGAAGAAGACATGGGCAAATAAGTGTCTAAATACAGTATTAGCATCAGCAGAGGATTGCGGTCGCGTGAGTTATATTTGCCTGCACTAACTATAACGGGGGAATTTCATTGGTTTTTTACGAGTGAAATGTACAGCTAACTATAACGTGTGTGTAACCTATGGTTTTTTCAGTGAATAAATATATATATATATATACATATATATATATATCTATATATATATTACAGTTCCACATTGCCGCAGACTCTAGGACGCACTCACCACCAAAAATACGGCTGCAGCGCAATATGCAGATTCCAGGTTCTAATAATTTGCCTTACGCGTTTCAGACTAACACAGTCCTTGATCACAGGCAGAGTTGCTGCAAACAAATATGAGAGACTGCTGTTAAGTATTCCCAGTGTTTTTTTTATTGCCAATTAATAGGCCACGTGATAATGCTCAATGCATGCTGGTAACAGTAGTCTCGATCTGCAAATCACTTCATTATAAACCAGTAAACACAGTTCAAAATGTCTTTTGCAGTCACAACTCCACATAAAATTGATATCCAGCCATAAATGTGCTCCATGAAAACTGCTGCATTGCGTTGCACATACCAATTAACGCCAAGACTGGTGGTCCGGACAGGGCCTCGTGAATCCAAAGCCCCCGGCCTGCGCAGGATCACGCTGTGGTGCGACCTCACGGCTGGACCGCCGTGTATTAACATTACAGTTCCACATTGCCCAAGACTCTAGGACGCACTCACCACCAAAAATACGGCTGCAGCGCAATATGCAGATTCCAGGTTCTAATAATTTGCCTTACGCGTTTCAGACTAACACAGTCCTTGATCACAGGCAGAGTTGCTGCAAACAAATATGAGAGACTGCTGTTAAGTATTCCCAGTGTTTTTTTTATTGCCAATTAATAGGCCACGTGATAATGCTCAATGCATGCTGGTAACAGTAGTCTCGATCTGCAATTCACTTCATTATAAACCAGTAAACACAGTTCAAAATGTCTTTTGCAGTCACAACTCCAAATAAAATTGATATCCAGCCATAAATGTGCTCCATGAAAACTGCTGCATTGCGTTGCACATACCAATTAACGCCAAGACTGGTGGTCCGGACAGGGCCTCGTGAATCCAAAGCCCCCGGCCTGCGCAGGATCACGCTGTGGTGCGACCTCACGGCTGGACCGCCGTGTATTAACATTACAGTTCCACATTGCCCAAGACTCTAGGACGCACTCACCACCAAAAATACGGCTGCAGCGCAATATGCAGATTCCAGGTTCTAATAATTTGCCTTACGCGTTTCAGACTAACACAGTCCTTGATCACAGGCAGAGTTGCTGCAAACAAATATGAGAGACTGCTGTGAAGTATTCCCAGTGTTTTTTTTATTGCCAATTAATAGGCCACGTGATAATGCTCAATGCATGCTGGTAACAGTAGTCTCGATCTGCAATTCACTTCATTATAAACCAGTAAACACAGTTCAAAATGTCTTTTGCAGTCACTACTCCAAATAAAATTGATATCCAGCCATAAATGTGCTCCATGAAAACTGCTGCATTGCATTGCACATACCAATTAACGCCAAGACTGGTGGTCCGGACAGGGCCTCGTGAATCCAAAGCCCCCGGCCTGCGCAGGATCACGCTGTGGTGCGACCTCACGGCTGGACCGCCGTGTATTAACATTACAGTTCAACATTCCCCAAGACTCTAGGACGCACTCACCACCAAAAATACGGCTGCAGCGCAATATGCAGATTCCAGGTTCTAATAATTTGCCTTACGCGTTTCAGACTAACACAGTCCTTGATCACAGGCAGAGTTGCTGCAAACAAATATGAGAGACTGCTGTTAAGTATTCCCAGTGTTTTTTTTATTGCCAATTCATAGGCCACGTGATAATGCTCAATGCATGCTGGTAACAGTAGTCTCGATCTGCAATTCACTTCATTATAAACCAGTAAACACAGTTCAAAATGTCTTTTGCAGTCACAACTCCAAATACAATTGATATCCAGCCATAAATGTGCTCCATGAAAACTGCTGCATTGCGTTGCACATACCAATTAACGCCAAGACTGGTGGGCCGGACAGGGCCTCGTGAATCCAAAGCCCCCGGCCTGCGCAGGATCACGCTGTGGTGCGACCTCACGGCTGGACCGCCGTGTATCACCATTACAGTTCCACATTGCCCAAGACTCTAGGACGCACTCACCACCAAAAATACGGCTGCAGCGCAATATGCAGATTCCAGGTTCTAATAATTTGCCTTACGCGTTTCAGACTAACACAGTCCTTGATCACAGGCAGAGTTGCTGCAAACAAATATGAGAGACTGCTGTTAAGTATTCCCAGTGTTTTTTTTATTGCCAATTAATAGGCCACGTGATAATGCTCAATGCATGCTGGTAACAGTAGTCTCGATCTGCAATTCACTTCATTATAAACCAGTAAACACAGTTCAAAATGTCTTTTGCAGTCACAACTCCAAATAAAATTGATATCCAGCCATAAATGTGCTCCATGAAAACTGCTGCATTGCGTTGCACATACCAATTAACGCCAAGACTGGTGGTCCGGACAGGGCCTCGTGAATCCAAAGCCCCCGGCCTGCGCAGGATCACGCTGTGGTGCGACCTCACGGCTGGACCGCCGTGTATTAACATTACAGTTCCACATTGCCCAAGACTCTAGGACGCACTCACCACCAAAAATACGGCTGCAGCGCAATATGCAGATTCCAGGTTCTAATAATTTGCCTTACGCGTTTCAGACTAACACAGTCCTTGATCACAGGCAGAGTTGCTGCAAACAAATATGAGAGACTGCTGTTAAGTATTCCCAGTGTTTTTTTTATTGCCAATTAATAGGCCACGTGATAATGCTCAATGCATGCTGGTAACAGTAGTCTCGATCTGCAATTCACTTCATTATAAACCAGTAAACACAGTTCAAAATGTCTTTTGCAGTCACAACTCCAAATAAAATTGATATCCAGCCATAAATGTGCTCCATGAAAACTGCTGCATTGCGTTGCACATACCAATTAACGCCAAGACTGGTGGTCCGGACAGGGCCTCGTGAATCCAAAGGCAAATTATTAGAACCTGGAATCTGCATATTGCGCTGCAGCCGTATTTTTGGTGGTGAGTGCGTCCTAGAGTCTTGGGCAATGTGGAACTGTAATATATATATATATATATATATATATATATATATATATATATATATATATATATATATATATATATATATATATATATAAATTCACTTAAAAAACCATAGGTTTCACACATGTTATAGTTAGCTGGACATTTCACTCGTAAAAAACCAATGAAATTCCCCCGTTATAGTTAGTGCAGGCAACTATAACTCACGCGACCGCAATCTTCTGCTGATGACGTCAGATATTACATCACTGATGACATATGTATCTTTATGAAAAATAAATATTTGTAATATATGTATAGCTAAAGATTAAAGGAAGAAGACATGGGTAAATAAGTGTCTAAATAAAGAGATGTAATATCTGACGTCATCAGCAGAGGATTGCGGTCGCGTGAGTTATAGTTGCCTGCACTAACTATAACGGGGGAATTTCATTGGTTTTTTACGAGTGAAATGTCCAGCTAACTATAACATGTGTGAAACCTATGGTTTTTTAAGTGAATTTGCAAGGTTTTTTAAATGCTAATTCGTAACTATAACGTGTGTGAAACCTATGGTTTTTTCAGTGAATATATAAACATATAAATATAATCTGCATATCTATATAAATATAAATTCATGCAAACATATACATATATGCATACATATGCATGGTATGTACATGAAAGTTTGAAAAACTCTAATACAAGCAAACCTAAAACGCCCCCTAATTACAAACAGAATTGCTTTAACTCAATCGAGGGCGAGACCTATTGCATTTTCAATGCTTGTTTACTTTGATTCCATCAAGAAGGCATTCAGATGTGTCCCACATTTTCCATATATTCTGAATGGTAGCACTCTAGTTGCTCATTAGATCACTGTATTAAAGCTACTGCTCACCAGGGAAGTCTGCTGCTGGTATTGAAAGTGCATGTTTCAGTCTGCATGTCAGAATTTTTTAATGAAATAGAAGAGGATTTGATAAGTCACTCAAAATGTGCCCTAATTTTTCTTTTTTCCTCACTAATCATAATTTCTATGGCAAAATGAACCTCCTCATTGTGTTCCTTTTAAATTAAACTACTCACTCTCTATTACTCACTCTCTACTACTCACTCTCTACTACTCTCTACTACTCTCTACCACTCACTCTCTACTACTCTACTACTCCCTCTCTACTACTCTCTACTACTCTCTCTCTACTACTCTCTCTCTCTACTTCTCCCTCTCTACTACTCTCTCTACTACTCACTCTCTACTACTCACTCTCTACTACTCTCTACTACTCTCTACTACTCACTAGTACTCTCTACTACTCTTTACTACTCACTACTACTCTCTACTACTCTCTACTACTCACTCTCAACTACTCACTCTACTACTCTCTCTACTACTCACTCCACTACTCACTCTACTACTCTCTACCACTCACTCTCTACTACTCTCTCTACTACTCTCTTCTACTCTCTACTACTCTCTCTGCTACTCACTTTCTACTACTCTCTACTACTCACTCTCTACTACTCACTCTCTACTACTCTACTACTCTCTACTACTCTCTCTACTACTCACTCTCTACTACTCACCCTCTACTACTCTCTACTACTCTCTCTCTCTACTACACACTCTCTACTACTTGCTCTCTACTACTCACTCTACTACTCACTCTCTACTACTCCCTACTACTCCCTACTACTCACTCTACTACTCACTCTCTACTACTCTCTACTACTCACTCTCTACTTCTCCACTACTCTCTACTAATCACTCTCTACTACTCACTCTGTACTACTCTCTACTACTCTCTCTACTACTCTCTACTACTCACTCTCTCTACTACTCTCTCTCTACTACTCACTCTCTACTACTCACTCTCTACTACTCTCTCTACTACTCTCTACTACTCTCTACTACTCACTCTCTACTACTCTCTACTACTCACTCTACTACTCATTCTCTACTACTCATTCTCTACTACTCTCTCTCTGCTACTCAGTCTCCACTACTCACTCTCTACTACTCTCTACTACTCACTCTCTAATACTCACTCTCTACTACTCCCTCTACTACTCACTCTCTACTACTCTCTACTACACCCTCTACTACTCACTCTCTACTACTCTCTACTACTCTCTACTTCTCACTCGCTACTACTCTCTACTACTCACTCTCTACTACTCACTACTACTCTCTCCTACTCACTCTCTGCTACTCTCCCTACTACTCTCTCGACTACTCTCTCTCTACTCTCTACTCTCTATTACTCATCCTCTACTCTCTACCTCTCTACCTTTCTCTACCTCTCTCTCTACTACTCTCTACCTCTCTACCTCTACCTCTCTACCTCTACCTCTCTACCTCTACCTCTCTACCTCTACGTCTCTACCTCTACATCTCTACCTCTCTACCTCTCTCTACACGAACACATGTGCACATATATGCATTTATATATATGTATGTGTATATATATGTATATACATACATATATAAACATATATATAATCTGCATATCTATATAAATACAAATATAAATGCATGCATACATATACAGATATGCATGTTATTTACATGAAATTTTGAAAAACACTAATAAAAGCAAAGCTAAAAAGCCACCTAATTACAAACAGAATTGCTTTAACTTAAACGAAGGCAAGACCTATTGCATTTTCAATGCTTGTTTACTTTGGTTCCATCAAGAAGGCATTCAGATGTGACACATTTGCCATAAATTCTGAATGGTAGCACTCTAGTCCTCATTAGATCACTGTAGTAAAGCTACTGCTCACCAGGGACGTCTGCTGCTGGTTTTCAAAGTGCATGTTTCAGTCTGCATGTCAGAACTTTTTAATGAAATAGAAGAGGATTTGAGAAGTCAAAATGTGCCCTAAGTTTTCTTTCTGCAGCACTAGTCATAATTTATATGGCAAAATGAACCCCCTCATTTTGTTCCTTTGCAAATTAAATGTTTTAAATGTTACCACTTTATTCCAATCAAGATGGCTGCAGGTGTGCCATACCTTTGTCATAAGTAAAACTGTTAGCGCTCTAGTTGTTCTTTAAAACACTCTGGGATTTCTGTCATTGGGCTATACTTGGGCAACATCTCGGTGATATTTGTGCTACATTTGGGCTCTTTTGTCTCTGGTGGCCATCTTGGGAGACTTGTTATGAAGTTTCGTAATTTCCTCATTTACTGCAGTCTCCTCAGTAGGCATACTGTCAGTTTTTTTACTTTGATTCAATGAAGAAGGCATTCAGATGTGTCACACATTTGCCATAAATTCAGAATGTTAGCACTCTAGTTGCTCATTAGATCACTGTAGTAAAGCTACTGCTCACCAGGGAAGTCTGCTGCTGGTATTGAAAGTGCATGTTTCAGTCTGCATGTCAGAATTCTTTTTTAATGAAATAGAAGAGGATTTGAGAAGTCACTCAAAATGTGCCCTAATCTTTCTTTCTGCAGCACTAATCATACATTCTATGGCAAAATGAACCCTCTAATTTTGTTCCTTTTTAAATTAAATGTTTTACATGTTACCACTTTATTCCAATCAAGATGGCTTCAGGTGTGCCATACCTTTGTCATAAGTAAGACTGTTAGCGCTCTAGTTGTTCTTTGGAACACTCTGGGAAGCTGCAGTAGAACACAAAGGAATCAACTGACAGTCTCTGCCCTTGTTGGATGTACATGTTTTACTGAGAATGTCAGACTTCATTCTCACATGACTGAGAAAGATAATGGGAATTTACAGAAAATATGCTCTCAGTTTAGCTTATAGATCACCTTCCAAACCTCTGTGGGAAAAGCATGTGAAAATAGTTTTCTCTCAAACATGATTCATGATATCCCAGCAGAAGACTTTTTCACATGGTAAAATCACCTTAGAACATACTACAATTCCTAAAATGAGTATGGTACCATCAACAAATGATTTATAATGTAACTAAAGTCTTAAAACCTTCTATTAACTGCAATGCGTTTTAATGAGGTGCTATCATGTATATTGGTCCCAAGATGGCTGCCAACACTTCTTGGATGAAGTGCTGACAGCCAATCAGATCTCACAATGAGATGTGTGGTTAGGCTCCGCCCAGATATGTATATGATTTTACTTTTGATTTTCTCAGGAACTACAGAACGGATTTACACCATATATGCAAAAGGCACATGTCTGACCTGAGGACTACCTCTTTGCCAAATTTCAAGTAATTATGTTCAGCCGTTCTGGCTGTAGCTGTGTCTAAAGGTCCTATGGAAAAATGCATGGGGAAAACGCGTTTGGGACCCCCCTTTTTTCTCAGCCCCCGCTTGACGAATCACCCCGATACTTTTAGGGTAGGAGCTGAATGGAGCGCCCCATTAGTTTTGAAAATTTCGCGAGGATTTGTCAACCGGCGCCAAAGTTATTCAAAATAGAATTTTGAGATTTCCTATGGAAACTATGTTGTAACTATAACTATCTACTGGCGACCGCCAGTAGATAATATACACACATATATATATATATATATATATATATTTTGAGGGAGCAGATGCCTAAACTTCCAGCAATTACTTTTCGGAGATGTCGGTCTATGAACGACATGCTGGTCAAAAGTAGTCCAGAAGTCAGGGTAAGCGGTACTTGGCTACAGAGTTCTAAGGGGTTTCTAAAATGTGCAAGCTGCAAAGCTTGCAAATATGGAAAAAACAAGTCATCATACACTACACCTTTTAGTGATGTTCCAACCCCAATTTCCAAGAAGCTGTCATGCAAGACGGAATTTGCTGTATATGTGTTGGAGTGCGTATGTGGCCTGCAGTATGTGGGGAGCACCAAGCTGCAGGTTCACAAACGCATTCTCCAACACATACGGGCAATAGGCAATAACGATCCAACTTATCCTGTGGCGAGGCACATCAAGGATTTCCATGGTAACAAATTGGAATCCTTGAGTTACTTTGTGATTGATGCTGTTCCGCATCTTCGCCGAGGCGGTGACCGTGAGTCCATGCTAAGACAATTAGAAACACGATACATTCTTGAGCTGGACTCCAAAACTCCGAACGGTCTCAACTCGAGCGAAGATTTATTCACCTGTTTGTGAAACTTACTGGTACCTTAGTTATACGGTGAAAGCTGGTAATGTGTCATAGGGTTGACAATTTGAGTAACATATATTTGTCTTCCTTATAATAGGGTCTAGTGATAGTGACACTGGCTGACTCTATAGACATACTGTACAGTTCGTTTCATAGCATATCTCAAAGTTTTAGCTGCTCTATGATAGTTATCTATCATTCTCCTTCCCCCCCTCCCCCCCCCCCTTTTTTTAGTATTAACTCACTAACACAGTACCCAAATACAGGCAGATTAGACAAGGATTATATAAGGATTTCCGGGCTCGGGAACCTGTTCGTGGGAGTTTCTACATTATGGGGCTGTCTTTTTCTCTCCCTTGTCTAAAAATGTGCTATTTACAATTGCTCTGATATTGCATAGTTTGCACAGTTTTTGTTTGCACTTGCACTTTATTATGAGCAAAGTTTGTAGAATGACGTTACCTCACTATGAGGATTATATTCTTCGCATATGCCCGAAAGGTGTATTGGATTTATTTTGCACATTGCCAAGTTTTGCACATTTATTCTCATTTAGGGAAATATTGTGATGTAATCAGTGGTTTTTTTTGGGAGGCAATTACAAATCCAAAACGCGATAGGCACTTGTGCTATCTGACTCTCTCACTCCTAGCAAGAAGGGGCAAGGAATCTAACGGTCATTTTTCAACTCATATAGCAGGAACTGTTATATTGTGTTTTTATGCAAGGTCTGTTTAAATCGTACCACTAATTTTTAGACATGCAATAGCCGAATTCGAGGGATTATATTAACAAGTGTGTTGTCTCATGTAAATTTGCATTTGGGAGATGTCATCGTTATATATACATATATATATTTTTTCTATGTCTATTGGCCTATGGGTCATGTGGTTAACTGCACTGGCACTTTAAATTCTTTGGCTTCCGCCCTAAGCGTCATGTGATCAAGGCCTCCGTGTTGAGGCCGAAACGCGTCATGGTGGTTCGAGGTGCACGTATGAAATAAAAATAACACCTGCACTTTATTTTCTGGGTCCGTGGTCGTCTTTCCTTGTGGATGGGAGTTCGAAGACGAAGTTCTCTGCATATGTATATATATACATATATATATATATATTTTTTTTTTCACTGAAAACACCATAGGTCACAGGAAGTTACAGTTAGGCTCAGATTTCACTCATACAAAACCAGTGAAATTCAGCAGTTGTAGTTACCTGAGCTAACTATAATTTATGCCCCGCAATGCACTGCTTATGACCTCATGTATCACTGATGACATCTCAAATGACATCACTGATAACATAATGCTGTGAGTGTAAGTGTTTCATAAAAGATTCTGAGAGTTAAAGCTACTGTATAAGTTACATTACTATTCTTTTTCTAGTACTAATGTGTGATACTGTTTCTAATATATGTAATCTCAGTGGCACTGCAACTGTCTGTATCAGTGTGGGAGTGTGTGTCTGAGTGGCTGTTTGGGTCTCTGAGTGGGTGTGTGAGTGGATGTATGGGTGAATACATTGGTGTGTGAGTAACTAAATGGGTGAGCGAGTGTGTGTGTGAGTGGCTGTATCAGTAACTGTGGTGGCTGTGTAAGTTGCTCTATGGGTGAATGAATGTGTAGAAGTGGATGTATAGGTAAATGAGTGGCTGTTTGACTGGGGGTATGGTTAGGATAAGTGTGTGGGCGAGTGAGTGACTGTTTTGCACAGCAAGTATTTGTATGAGTGGCTGTATAGGTGAGTGAGTGGGCGCTTGAGTGATTGCATTGATGTGTGAATGGGTATGTAAGTGGTTTTATGGATGAGTGAATTAATGGGTGAGTGAGTAGCTCTGTTAGATGCATGGGTGAGTGAGTGAGTGGCTGTGTGAGTGGCTGTATGGCTGAGTGAGTGGTTGTGTGAGTGGCTATGTGGGTGTGAGAATAGGTATGTGAGTGGTTTTATGGCTGTGTGAGTGAGTATCCGAGTGGCTGTATGAATGGGTGAGTGAGTGGTTGTGTGGGTATGTGAATGGGTATGTGAGTGGTTGTATGGCTGTGTGAGTGTGTGTGTGTGAGTGGCTGTATGGGTCTGTAAGTGGCTGTATGAGTGAGTGAGTGTGTGTGTTAGTAGTTGTATAGGTCTGTCAATGCATATGTGAGTGGTTGTGTGGGTATGTGAGTGGGTGTATGAGAAGTTGTATGGGGGTATGACTGGGAGTGAGTGGGTGTGACTGGTTGTGTGAGTGGTTCTGTGGAGGATGTCATCAGTGATGTCACTTGAGATGTCATCAATGATGTCCAACCAAAAAACACCAAAGCACACCAAACGATCGTAGCTATCATCCAATTTTCAATGGTCTGTGGTTACGCCAGTGAACATGAATGTCCTTTAGAAGAACTCCACCACAATTGTTGAACCAGGTCCCATTGTTTGTTTTAATCCATTTCATTAACCTAGAAATTAGCAGCAGCCGAAGTACATTGTGCCCCCCTGGGTTTTCTCAAGGCTTGAATTTGGTGTGATCAATATCATGTCTCAAGTTATAATACTCCAATTAAGCGCAATCGGTCGTGATTATTCCAGTAAGCGTTGCGAGATATCCACCCGACTGATAATCGTGTTAGCTTCTATTTTGGAACACGTAGATTTCATCACGAGTGTTTGAGGAAAGTATCCCTCTTCCCCGCATTTGGGACCTTGCTACGTCCTCTCTTATTCTGGCAGTGATTCGAGCACCTTGTAATGGCAGCAGCGCCAATTATGTCATCAGTGATGTCACTGACCATGTCATGAGTCATGTGATATGGGAGGTCAAAAGCAGTACATTGCTGGGGTGTAATCTATAGTTAGCTCAGGTAACTATAACTCACTGGTTTTGTACGAGTGAAATCTGGCCTAACTATAACATATGTGTAACCTTTATTTTTTTCTGTGAGGTTTTTTTAATTGAATTTCCTAACTTTAATGTCCCTGTAACCTCTGTTTTTCAGTGAATTTCCATGTTTTTTTAAATTCTATTTCCCAACTATAACATCCTTGTAACCTTTGCTTTTTCAGTGAATTTCAATATTATTTAAAATTGTATTTCCTAACTGTAACCTGTAACCTTTGAGAGTGGGTGTGTGAGTGGTTTTATGGGTCTGTGAGTGGGTGTGGGAATGGGTTTGTGGGTGTGTGAGTGGCTGTATGGGTCTGTGAGTGGGTGTGTGAATGACCATACATGTGTGTACATGGCTGTGTGAGTGGGTGCAGGAATGCCTTTGTGGATCTGTATGTGGGTGTGTGAGTGTCTTAGGGGGTCTGTGAGTGGGTACATGAGTGTCTGAGTGGGTCTGTGACTGGATGCGTGAGTGTCTGAGTGGGTCTGTGAGTGGGTGTATGAGTGTCTGAGTGGGTCTGTGACTGGATGTGTGAGTGTCTGAGTGGGTCTGTGAGTCAGTGCAAGAGTCTCTGACTGGGTCTGTAAGTGAGTGGATGAATGATTCACTGAATGGGTGAGTGAGTGGGAGCGTGAGCGTCTGAGTGGGTTTGTCAGGGGATGTGTGGTAAAAAAAGTAGGGGGCACAGAGGAGCAGGTCCTCGAGCCATCTCCCCCTGTGATGGTCCTCCTGTTCAGCTTGCCCGCAGTCCTCTACCCCCTGCTGCCTTCAGTTTTGTGCCTCCTCTGCTCATTTTCATCTAGTTTTTCTGCATCTTCTATGCTCACTCCTGCCCTCTATTTTGCCTCTTTGTTCTCATTCTGCCTGTTATTTTGTCTCTTTCCCCTTGCTCCTGGTCTTTATTCTGCCTCTTGCTGCTTGGTTCTGACGTCTATTTTGCCTCTTGCAGCTTGTTTCTGACCTCTATTTTGCCTCTTTCCGCTCGCTCTTGACCTTTATTTGGCCTCTTTCTGCAAGTTGATGACCTCTATTTTGCTTCTTCTGCCTGTATCTCACCTTTATTTTGGCTCTTTCTGCTTGCTGCAGAGCTTTATTTAGCCTCTTCCTGCACGTTTCTCACCTTTATTTTGCCTGTTGATGCTAATTTCTTACCTCTATTTTGCCTCTTTCTGCTTGGTCCTAACCTCTATTTTGCCTCTTCCTGCTAGTTACTCACCTTTATTTTGCTTCCTGCTGCTTGTTTCTGACCTTTATTCTGCCTCTTTCAGCTAATTTCTCACCTTTATTTTGCCTCTTTCTGCTCGTTGATGACCTTTATTTTGCCTCTTTCTGCTTGTTTCCCATATTTATTTTGTCTCTTGCTGCTGGGTTCTGACCTCCATTTTGCCTTTCTGCTAGTTTCCTACCTTTATTCTGCCTCTTTCTGCTCGTTTCTCACTTTTATCTTGCCTCTTTCTGTTCATTGCAGATCTATATTCTGCCTCTTACTGTGGGTGTTGGCATTTCTATTGCACCAAGGAAGCTGCTAGAAATGCAGCTCCCTATATGCAAGAGCAATAGTTTCATCTCTTTCCCTGCCCACATGTCTGTGGGCAGGGAAAAAGATGAAACCTCCACTTCCAACGGGCAGGAGCACTTTGACAGCTGATGGCTACTGGAACCAGAGTGTTTGCTTTGGTTTGGTGGGAGCTGTCACAGCTTCCATCAAGCCAAAGCAAACTGCTATGTCCTGAGGGTGGGCACCCTGGGACATAGCACGAGCCGGCCCTGGGGGGTGGTTGTCCCCAGGGACATTATTGGCTCCTGGAGAGGGGCCACACAGCCCCCTCCTTCTATTTTCACTGGCTGGACCCGGAGAATATTGCCCATCTTCATCACTGCCCCGTGGCCCCTGCTATTTTTTGCTGTAAAGCCCTTGGGAGGTGGTGATCCCCAGAGCTCAAAAGAGCCCATGGAGGGGGGTCCGCACGGCCCCCCTCCAATATGTAAATAAATGCCTGGGAGGTGGTGGTCCCCGGGGCTTGAAGAGCTTTAGGATGGGGGCCCGTGCACCCCCACCTTATTTTAACAAATGCCCCTAGGACCTGGCCCACCGAGGTCTCATTTCAAAATTTAAAAAATGCTTTTTGGCCCTGCTAGGGTCCGGGACCAGATAGAGGGGGTCAGGGTATTCCTACCCTGCCCCCTTGTCTTTTTTATAACATTTGTTCTGTAACTCAGCTGAAACTGAGTCCCAAAAGTGCTGCCAACACTTCATGGTTTAAGTGTTGGCAGCCAATCAAATCTCAGCAGGAGATCGGTAGGGTTCGCGGAGACTTTACGTCCCTTTATATACAAATTTGTTTTTTCATTAATATCTCCCAAAATACTGGATAGATTTACACCAAGTTACAAAAAGTTCCCTTTCTGGACTAAGCTACCTTTCTGCCAAATTTGGTGTAATTCTGTTTAGCAGTTCGGGCTGTAGTCATGTCTAAGATACAGGCAAGCTAAAAAACGCCTTTCCTATGGAAAATAGGTCCTAACTATAACTAATATTCACAGAAAAAACCATAGGTTTCAGGCACGTTATAGTTAGGAATTAGCATTTAAAAAACCTCAGAAATTCACTGAAAAAACCATAGGTTTCAGGGGTGTTATAGTTAGCTGGACTTTTCCCTCGTACAAAACCATAGAAATTCTCCCGTTATAGTTAGTTCAGCTAACTATAACTCGCGCGCCCGCAATGCACTGCTGATGACGTCACATATTACATCACTCATGATATGGTCAGTGACATCACTCATGACATCACTGATTACATCTCAAATGACATCACTGATGACATCACTGATGACATCATCCAGTGAATGTCTGTTTTTCTGAAAATTAAATATGTTTTATATATGTATATCTCAAGGTCGATGGAAGAATAAATGGGTATATAAGTGTCTAAATGGATGATTTGTTTTTGAAAAATTGATTGTGTAACTGACTGATTAAGTGTATCATAGTGAATACATGGCTTAGTGAGTAATGTTTAAATATGTAAACATCTGTATCAGTCTCTCACTTTGTGTATAAGTGGCTGCATGGGTTGGTGAGTAGCTACATGGGTGTCTATATAGGTTATTAGTTGGTTTTTTGAGTATCAGTCTGAGTGTCTGCATGGTTCGGTGGGGGGTATTACGTAGTGCATAGGTGCATGAATGAGTGACTCACTGTTTGTATGTGTTGAAGACAGCATGTGTGCAGGACTGTATGGGTGGATGAGTGTGTGTATGGGTGTGTTAGTGAGTGAATGACTGTTTCAATAGTGTCTTTATGAGTAACTACATATGTTTTAAACTAGTATATGTGACTATTGGTGTATATAAGTGAGTATATGTGAGAGTGAGAGATTGAAAGAGTTCCTTTATGAATAAGTATGTGTTTCTATAAGTGATTGTTTAAAAGACTAAGTATGTGTAAGTTTCCGTAAAAGTAAGTGTGGTGGTGTGTGTATAACTGTATATGCAAGTAAATGTATGTTTGATTCCTTATTAGCATGAGTGACTATGTGTGTGAGTAACTCTATGGATGAGTGGCATTGTGTAACAGGATGTATAGGTGTATGGGTACATATGATGAGTGAGTACATGTATGAGTGACTGTATAGGACTGTTGGTGAATGAGTGTATGTGTATGGTATGTGGATCTTAGAATTACTGAAGAGGTTGTTGTAACTGGTATTGGTATGTCCATTGTTTTGAAAATTTTAGTCTCTATTTTTGAATGTGTGTATCAAAGGTTATATAAGGGTGAGAGGAGGTCTGCCACTCTATCACAAGGATGATGTCATCAGTGATGTCATCAGTGATGTCATTTGAGATGTAATCAGTGATGTCATGAGTGATGTCACTGACCATATCATGAGTGATGTAATATGTGACGTCATCAGCAGTGCATTGCGGGCGCGCGAGTTATAGTTAGCTGAACTAACTATAACTGGGGAATTTCAATGGTTTTGTACAAGTGAAAAGTCCAGCTAACTATAACACCCCTGAAACCTATGGTTTTTTCAGTGAATTTCTGAGGTTTTTTAAATGCTAATTCCTAACAATAACGTGCCTGAAACCTATGGTTATTTCTGTGAATTTCAAAGGTTTTTTAAATGCTAATTTCTAACTATGCCTACAGAGATAGGACATGTGAAGAAAGAAGAAAAAATGCACAGAAAGAAAAAAAAGAAGTGCAGAAAGAAGCAACAGAAGTCCTCAAAGACGAAGAAAAGTGAAGGAAGAAGGATAACGTGCAGAAAGAACAAAAAGAAGAGCAGAAAGAATCCTTGTTGCAAAATCATCCTGTACCCTCAACTTTTTCAGACGGATACTGGTGGTAACTGAGTCAGACTAACCAGTCCTAGAGCCAGTGCTATGTTAAAAGACACTTAGAATACAGTGAAAACACCTACATACACTAGGGAACATTATGCGTTGGGGTCCCCCTGTGATGAGCATGACTCCTCTGTAAGCCCCTAGTATATAATAGGGCAGGGGGATTAAAACTACCTCTTAACCTCTTAAAACAGGCCACAGGGTGTTTTTGCACACGTTAACTCAGGCCCCGTCCCCTCCCTTCACCACTGTGTAAACACGCCCTGTGTCCGTTTTTAGTTGGGAGATTAAGTTCATTTGAATCCTGAGGGTCCCTAGGGTCCAACTAGCCCACTAGGTACCTCCAGTAAGTGCCACAGAGCTGCGTTGCAGAGAGGTGTAAAAAGTGGCACAGCCTGGACCACCTCTCTGCAATGCAGCTCAGTGGCGCTTACTGGAAGCACTTGGTGGGCTAGTTAGCCCCCAGGGGCCCTCAGTATTGAAGGGAAATTTTATCCCCAATTTAAAACGTGCCATAGTGCGTGTTTGCACACGTCACCTCAGGCCCCGTCCCCTCCCTTCACCACTGTGTAAACGCGCCCTGTGGCTGTTCTAAGTTGAGAGATTAAGTCCCCTTGAATCCTAAGGGTCCCTAGGGTCAAACTAGACCACTAGGGACCTCCAGTAAGCGCCACAGAGCTGCATTGCAGAGAGGTGTAAAAAGGGGCTTGGCCTCAGAACACCTGTCTGCAGCGCAGCTCCCTGGCGCATACTGGAGATGCCTGTTGGGCTAGTTGGCCCTCAGGGACCCTCAGTATTGAAGAGGAATTAATTCCCCAACTTACAACTCGCCAGGGGGCGCGTTTGCAGAGTGCTGCAAGGAGGGGGCGTGGCCTCCGGCACGATGCCAGTCTTTTATTTATTTTAATTTTTTAAGAAGGGGGGCTGTGTGGTTCCCCTTCTTATTCTAGTTTATTGGCCCTGATGACCCCATCCCCCAGGGCCTGTCTCCTAATTATATTTTTTTGACCCCAATCCCCAGGGCCGGCCACTGTTTTTTATTATTTTTAAAAAATATATATTTATAGACACACCTAGGACATGCTGGACAAACCGTACGTACCTATCACCATGACGATTTGAGTGATATTCATTAAAAGGCGACTATGCATACAATGAATCCACGTGGAATGTATTTACACCACTAGTGAAGCTCTGACATGTCTGATGCCCTACCGTGCCTAATCCCGGTAGACACTCTTGTTGTTTATTTATACAAACATGGGTAGCTATTGACGGGCACATTTAATACACATGCACACCAAGCCATTCAAAGGGGATTCGACAAAAATTTGACCAAAACTATGTAAGAAACCCGCCTCACGGTTAATAAAACACACAGGGCCCGATTCACAGAACAAACTTAAGACTAAATCCTAAACTTACTACCATTTTGGTATTCACAGAATGCACGTAGTACTTCTGGTATTCACAGAATGAACTTACTACTTTTGCTATTCACAGAATGAACTTACTACTTTTGCTATTCACAGAATGGATTTACGACTACTAAACTTACGTCCGCACTCGGGCCGGAATTTCCGGCCCGGAGGCGGAGCTTCCGGCCCGGAGGCGGGGCTTCCGGCCCGGAGGCGGAGCTTCCGGCCCGGAGGCAGAGATTTCGGCCATAGCTAAATCGGCCGGAATCCCCACCTCCGGGCCGGAAGCTCCGCCTCCGGACCGGAAGCTCCGCCTCTGGACCGGAAGCCCCGCCTCCGAGCCGGAAGCTCCGCCTCCGGGCCGGAAGCTCCGCCTCCGGGCCAGAATTTCCGGCCCGAGTGCGGACGTAAGTTTAGTAGTCGTAAATCCATTCTGTGAATAGCAAAAGTACTAAGTTCATTCTGTGAATAGCAAAAGTAGTAAGTTCATTCTGTGAATACCAGAAGTACTAGGTGCATTCTGTGAATACCAGAATGGTACTAAGTTTAGGATTTAGTCTTAAGTTTGTTCTGTGAATCGGGCCCACATCCACTGCCGGATGTGTAATACTTTTTATTTTACTCTCTGGAAAGGGGACGAACATCACTTGAGAGTCACAGCGCGCTCCTGGCAGAGCCCAATGCTGTGTTACACCCACCATTGCCTGCCGAGTGCCACACACCTCTGTGTTGTATTCCACCAGCTAGTGCGTATGCTATGACACTCTCTAGCCCATGTGCACTGTAACACCACCCCGTGAATATGTCATGCCACACTTGTCTTCGCACGGGTTATATTGCCCCATCTAACGTGCCTTCCTCGATGCCTATGTTATAACGCACAGTGCTATGCCATACATATTACAATCTGGGATCCATATCTTTGTCACAGTGCATATGCAACGTTACACTCCCCAGCACATATTTTATATTACGACTTTAGAGACTAGTTAGGTTACACAACACTGCCCTGTGCATATTACACTCCAAAGCGCACATCGCATAGCACGCGCTAGTGCCTGTGCTATCTCGCGCTCTCCAATGAATCTGTCATTGCGCACAATGTATTGCATATTATATTTCACGCCCGGTTCATCTTATATCACAGTTTTTGGTGCATAGTTTATACCATACACTATATCTAGTTTTCATTTTCAATCGTGCTCTCAGGACTATGTTCTATATAACACTGTGTTCACCTACCCTTTTCACGGGCATTACATTTTGCGATAGGGGGTGGAGGGTCAGGGGGTGTTTCTGCCAAGTGAGCCCGGAGTCACAGTCACAAACGTCCTCTTCTTCCTGAATAAAAGTGAGATTATGCTGCATACTTGTTCATATTTTAAGTAGTTCGCACAGACACACGTTTTAAAAACAATAAAGTTCCAAATACCCGCCTTCTCTGAACAGTTAGCTTGCTGCCCCATCCCCCTCCTCCCTATCCTCTGTTGTGTTAATCCATGGACTAGCCTCCTTCCTCCTGCCATGCATGGTCTGATGTGCTGCCACTGCGCTCAATTTAGTATGATGTACCAGTCCCCTCCTCCTGCCCTCCATTGCCCAATTCTATGCCCGATCATTGACCTCCTGCTTAAATTCTGTGCTTAGCTTGCTGCCCCTATTCTCCTTCCCCCTGCCCTCCGATGTCTTTGTGCATGCCCCTGCTCCATCCTTTTTGCCCACCATGTTCCATGGACCTGCCACTCCTATCTACTCTGAGTGTTCTGTTGAGCTGCCACTCCCCTCCCACCTGCCTAGCATTGTCAGATGACTGTAACCTGTCCCTGCCACCTCCACCCTGCCTGTCCACATGCCATGCCCCTATCCTCTTCCTCCTGTCCTACATGGTCCATTGTACTGCCACACCCTTCTGCCCTCCCTGGTCTGTTGTGCTGCAACTGCTCCTCCTGCCTGCCCCGTGCGGTCTGTTGTGAGGCCCCTTCCCCTGAACTTTCTTGTCTGTGCACAGGTCCTGACCCTCCCTTCTATCCTCCATCGTCCTTTGTGCATACCCCTGCACCCTCCTTCTTGCCCATCATAGCCATTGTGCTGCCACTAACCCTCCCACTTGCCATGCATGGTCTTCTGTGCTGCCATGGCCCCTCCCACCTTCCCTGTGTGGTCAGTTAGCTGCCCCTGACCCCCTCCCACCTTCCCTCCATGGTCTGTGTGTATGCCATCACAGTCTCACTGTTGCTCTTCATGGTGTGTATTGCTTCTAGTGCCCATCCTGCCTGACCTCCATGGCTATCTTGCTGCTCCTGCCCTGCCCCCTTGCCCCCAGCCCTCTGTTTACATGTGCAGACTCCTACTCCCTCCCTCCTGGCTTGTCTGTTCCATTGTAATGCCCCTGATCCGTCCCTCCTGCCCTTTATAGTCTGTTATGCTGCAGCTTTCTCTCCTGTCTGTCCATTATGGTCAGCTAGCTACCATTGCCTCTTGCCCCTCTGTTCTCTGTTGTCCATGTGGATGGTCCTGTCCCCTCCCTCTTGCTTTCTATGGATTGTTGTGCTGCACTCCCGTCCCGCATGCCCTGTGTGGTGTATTGTGCTGCTGCAAACCCTGATGCCTGCCCTGCAGGGTCAGTTTGGTGCACCTCTCCATGTCCCTCCTGTCCTCTGTTATCCAAGTCCATGTCCCTACCCCATTTCCTTCCATGATCCAATCTACCATACTTGCGAACATTTTGAACTTGGTAAGAGGGAGATTTTGAAAAAAACTGGGGTATTGATTTTCCCCTTTGAGTTACATTGAAAAAGAGGAGATTGTAGACAGGAGACAGATCAAATAAAGCCCATTTGAGCTTAAAAACATTGGACGTTTCCTGGCTGAATCGGGTCTGTTGGCATGTATGGTTGTACTACCATTGCCTCTTCCTTCTGCCCACAATAGTCTATTACAGTGCCACAGCCTCTCTTGCAAGTCCTGTATTGTTGGTTTGTTGCCCCTGCCCCCCTTTCCACTGCCCTCCATAGTCTGTTGTGCTGCCACGGCCCTTCCTGCCTGCTCAGTGTGGTTAAATTGTTGCTTTTGCACCCTCCTACCTGCCTTCAATTTTCAGAGTCCGTGCCCCTGGCCTCTGCCTCTCACCAGTATCCTAATGAACAACTAGATTGCTAACATTCTATATTTGTGGAACGCCTGACGTCATCTTGATGTAATCAAAACTGTAATACCTAGAGCATTTCCTTTAGAAATTACATATATGAGAGGGCCTTATTGGCATCAAAATTATGGTTAGTGCTCTAAAAGACTAAAATAAGGACATATTTTCGGAGTTTTCAAATAGCGACAAAGCACTTTTAAATTATTTGTTATCTTTATGTTTTTTTATCCAGTTGACCACTTGATTAAATGTTGCACTTAGGGTAGAGGATGTGGTGTTACTTCCAGAACTGCAGACTTTGCAACTGGGGAACCAGGTTGGAGTTTCTGCTTCAGCTCGACATTCTGTGATTCTGGTCAAATCACTTAATCTCCCCATGTCTACAACCAAAATGAATTTGTTTTTGTGTGATGTAACCAATGCTCATGTAAAGCACTCCAATACCTGACAAGTCTGCACTATATAACACTGCAAAACACAAAATAATAAGTGTTTTGCACACTTCTGTCATTGGGCTATATTTGGGCTACATCTGGGTGATTTTGGGCTACATTTGGGCTCTTTTGTCTCCGGTGGCCATCTTGGGAGATTTATTTGTTATGAAGTTTCCTAATTTCCTCATGTACTGCAGTCTCCTCAGTAGGAAATGCTTTCAGTTTTTTACTTTGATTCCATCATGAAGGTATTCAGATATGTCACACATTTGCCACAAATTCTAAAAGTTAGCACTCTAGTTGCTCATTAGATCACTGTAGTAAAACTACTGTTCACCATGGAAGTCTGCTCCTGGTATTAAAAGTGCATGTTTCAGTCTGCATGTCAGAATTTTTTAATGAAATAGAAGAGGATTTGAGAAGTAACTCAAAATGTGCCCTCATTTTCTTTCTTCAGCACTAATCATAATTTCTATGGCAAAATGAACCCCCTCATTGTGTTCCTTTTTAAATTAAATGTTTTAAGTGTTACCAGTTTATTCCAATCAAGATGGCTTCAGGTGTGCCATACGTTTGTCATAATGAAGACAGTAAGCGCTCTAGTTGTTTTTAAGAGCACTCTGGGACATTCTGTCATTGGGCTATACTTGGGCTACATCTGGGTGATATTTGGGCTACATTTGGGCTCTTTTGTCTCTGGTGGCCATCTTGGGAGACTTATTTGTTATGAAGTTTCCTAATTTCCTCATTTACTGCAGTCTCCTCAGTAGGAAATACTTTCAGTTTTTTTACTTTTGATTCCATCAAGAAGGCATTCAGATGTGTCACACATTTGCCATAAATTCAGAATGTTAGCACTCTTTTTGCTCATTAGATCACTGTAGTAAAGCTACTGCTCACCAGGGAAAACTGCTGCTGGTATTGAAAGTGCATGTTTCAGTCTGCATGTCAGAATTTTTTAATGAAATAAAAGAGGATTTCAGAAGTCAAAATGTGCCCTAGTTTTTCTTTCTGCAGCACTAATCATACTTGTTATGGAAAAATGAACCCCCTCATTTTGTTCCTTTTTAAATTCAATGTTTTAAGAGTTACCACTTTAATCCAAGCAAGATGGCTTCAGGTGTGCCATACGTTTATCATAAGTAGGACTGTTAGCGCTGTAGTTGTTCTTTGGAACACTCTGGGAAGCTGCAGTAGAACACAAAGGAAACAACTGACAGTCTCTGCCCTTGTTGGATGTACATGTTTTACTGAGAATGTCAGACTTCATTCTCACATGACTGAGAAAGATAATGTGAATTTACAGAAAATAAGCTCTCAGTTTAGCTTATAGATCACCTTCCAAACCTCTGTGGGAAAAGCATGAGAAAATATTTTTCTCTCAATCATGATATCCCAGCAGAAGGCTTTTTCACATGGTGAAATCACCTTAGAACATACCACAATTCCTAAAATGAGTATGGTACCATCAACAAATGATTTATAATGTAACTAAAGTCTTAAAACCTTCTATTAACTGCAATGCTCTTTAATGAGGTGCTATCATGTATATTGGTCCCAAGATGGCTGCCAACACTTCTTGGATGAAGTGCTGACAGCCAATCAGATCTCAGGATTAATGTGTGGTTAGGCTCCGCCCACATATATATATGATTTTACTTTTGATTTTCTCAGGAACTGCTGAACAGATTGACACCAGACCTGCAAAAGGCACTTCCCTGAGCTGAGGACTACCTCTCTGCCAAATTTCAAGTAATTCTGTTCAGCCTTTCGGGCTGTACCTTGGACTAAAGGTCCCTATGGAAAATTGCATGGGGAAAACGCGTTTTGGGACCCCCCTTTTTTCTCAGCCCCTGCTTGACAAATTCCCCCAAGACTTTCAGGGTAGGAGTGGAGTGGAGCGCCCCACCTATTTTGAAAATTTCGCGAGGATTCGTCAACCAGCGCCAAAGTTATTCCAAATAGAATGTTCTGGATTTCCTATGGAAACACGATCCTAACTATAACTATCTACTGGCGACCGCCAGTAGATAATGTACATATGTACACATATATATATATATATATATATACATATATATATATATTATTTTATAAATATATATATATATATATATATATGTATATGTATATATATATATATATATATATTCCACGTTATAGTTAGATCAGGTAACTATAACTTGCGCGCCCACAATAAACTGCTGATGACGTCACATATTACATCACTCATGACATGGTCAGTGACATCACTCATCACATCAATGATGACATCTGAAATGACACATTGTGGATTGCGGTCGCGCAAGTTATAGTTACCTGATCTAACTATAACGTGGAATTTCATTGGTTTTTTACGAGTGAAATGTACAGCTAACTATAACATGTGTGAAACCTATGGTTTTTTCAGTGAATTTGTACGGTTTTTTAAATGCTAAGTTATGTATTTATTTTTAATTTTTTTTTCTGATTTTTCACCGTGCGCACACCCTGCGCGCGCTGTGGGCACTCGGTGCCCCGAGCGCCCACGTTGCGCAGTTCATACCGTGCGCGCCTCGCCTTTTTTTACACAGTAACAATTTTTTTTTCTCCCTTGCGGGTCCTTCAATTTATTTAATAAATGTGATTGTTATTTCGTTTTTTTTAAAAAAAATTTTTTTGCCGTGCGCGTACGGTAAGCTTACCGTACGCGCACTCCGCGATTTTTTTTAAAAATTATTAAATGTATTTTTCGTATTTTTTGGTCCTTCATGGACCCCCTGACAAACGCTAGGGGGTCTGCAACTCTCTTCGTTGCCCCCTTTTCACGTTATCCACCTTTGTTTTTCAGTGCGAGAGACAGAAAATGGCGGCCGACACTTTCTGATTTCGACCGATTCGAATGTTTACAGTCATGTAACCACCAATCAGAATTGAGCTCGCGCACGGCACCGTACGCGTACGGTAAGCTTACCGTAAGCGCACGGAGCGGGCTTACAGATATATATATATTGATTTAAATGCTGTTTTCTCAGGACCTACTGAACAGATTTACACCAGACCTGCAAAAGGCACATCTCTGACCTGAGGACTACCTCTCTGCCAAATTTCAAGTAATTCTGTTCAGCCGTTCGGGCTGTAGCTCGGACTAAAGGTCCTATGGGAAAATGCATGGGGAAAACACGTTTTGGGACCCCCCTTTTTTCTCAGCCCCCGCTTGACGAATCCCCCCGAGACTTTCAGGGTAGGAGCGGAGCGGAGCGCCCCACCGATTTTGAAAATTTCGCGAGGATTCGTCAACCGGCGCCAAAGTTATTCCAAATAGAATGTTGCGGATTTCCTATGGAAACACGGTCCTAACTATAACTATCTACTGGCGACCGCCAGTAGATAATATGTATATATATATATGTATATATATATATATATATATATATATATATATATATATGTGTGTACATATGTACATTATCTACTGGCGGTCGCCAGTAGATAGTTATAGTTAGGATCGTGTTTCCATAGGAAATCCAGAACATTCTATTTGGAATAACTTTGGCGCCGGTTGACGAAATTTTTAACAGGAACAGGAGTAACAACGGTTGTACTGTGTGCTGGCGACTCTGTGAAACCGGCACTGACGAAGGCGATTTATCGCTGAAACGCGTATGCCAACGCTTCATGAACTGCCAGTACTTTGACATGCCTGATTCTCATGGACTGCCTGCTATGCGAATTTCAATCTAATTAAAGCCCTCACAAGACTCCAGAGTGTGCCGTGCTTTTTCTCATTGGGAACAAGCGTTGGTCTTTGTGTTTAGTCCGCTGGCTGGAGGCGGACAAACGGCACACACTCTCGATCAGGAGCGCCCAGGAGAAACCAGCCTTTTGGTAATTTTTGTTTTTTTGGCAAAACAAGGCGCCCCCCCCGAATAGCTGTATCGCCATTGGGCTATATTAGCTGGAATGGGGAGAGAGGAGGTATCATGGTGTGCCTGATGGAGGAACCAGTGAGGTCCTTGACCTACACCCCTGCGGGCACTCGAGCTGGTTTGGGGCCCGTGCTCACTGACTTGGGAGCATCACTTGATGTTTTCGAGCGTTTTAGAAATTTTTCAAGCGCCCACTCGGACTTCAAGTCCCAGCATCCTTCGGCCTGTGGGAGTGTCATCGCGTTGCAACAAGCACATGATGTGGAGGAGGGGCATGTGTAAATTTTTAACAGGAACAGGAGTAACAACGGTTGTACTGTGTGCTGGTGACTCTGTGAAACCGGCACTGACGAAGGCGATTTATCGCTGAAACGCGTATGCCAACGCTTCATGAACTGCCAGTACTTTGACATGCCTGATTCTCATGGACTGCCTGCTATGCGAATTTCAATCTAATTAAAGCCCTCACAAGACTCCAGAGTGTGCCGTGCTTTTTCTCATTGGGAACAAGCGTTGGTCTTTGTGTTTAGTCCGCTGGCTGGAGGCGGACAAACGGCACACACTCTCGATCAGAAGCGCCCAGGAGAAACCAGCCTTTTGGTAATTTTTGTTTTTTTGGCAAAACAAACCGCCCCCCCGAATAGCTGTATCGCCATTGGGCTATTTTAGCTGGAATGGGGAGAGAGGAGGTATCATGGTGTGCCTGATGGAGGAACCAGTGAGGTCCTTGACCTACACCCCTGCGGGCACTCGAGCTGGTTTGGGGCCCGTGCTCACTGACTTGGGAGCATCACTTGATGTTTTGGAGCGTTTTAGAAATTTTTCAAGCGCCCACTCGGACTTCAAGTCCCAGCATCCTTCGGCCTGTGGGAGTGTCATCGCGTTGCAACAAGCACATGATGTGGAGGAGGGGCATGTGTAAATTTTTAACAGGAACAGGAGTAACAACGGTTGTACTGTGTGCTGGCGACTCTGTGAAACCGGCACTGACGAAGGCGATTTATCGCTGAAACGCGTATGCCAACGCTTCATGAACTGCCAGTACTTTGACATGCCTGATTCTCATGGACTGCATGCTATGCGAATTTCAATCTAATTAAAGCCCTCACAAGACTCCAGAGTGTGCCGTGCTTTTTCTCATTGGGAACAAGCGTTGGTCTTTGTGTTTAGTCCGCTGGCTGGAGGCGGACAAACGGCACACACTCTCGATCAGGAGCGCCCAGGAGAAACCAGCCTTTTGGTAATTTTTGTTTTTTTGGCAAAACAAGGCGCCCCCCCGAATAGCTGTATCGCCATTGGGCTATATTAGCTGGAATGGGGAGAGAGGAGGTATCATGGTGTGCCTGATGGAGGAACCAGTGAGGTCCTTGACCTACACCCCTGCGGGCAGTCGAGCTGGTTTGGGGCCCGTGCTCACTGACTTGGGAGCATCACTTGATGTTTTGGAGCGTTTTAGAAATTTTTCAAGCGCCCACTCGGACTTCAAGTCCCAGCATCCTTCGGCCTGTGGGAGTGTCATCGCGTTGCAACAAGCACATGTTGTGGAGGAGGGGCATGTGTAAATTTTTAACAGGAACAGGAGTAACAACGGTTGTACTGTGTGCTGGCGACTCTGTGAAACCGGCACTGACGAAGGCGATTTATCGCTGAAACGCGTATGCCAACGCTTCATGAACTGCCAGTACTTTGACATGCCTGATTCTCATGGACTGCCTGCTATGCGAATTTCAATCTAATTAAAGCCCTCACAAGACTCCAGAGTGTGCCGTGCTTTTTCTCATTGGGAACAAGCGTTGGTCTTTATATATATATATATATATATATATATATATATATATATATATATATATATATATATATATATATATATATATATGAAGAGGCGCTGACTCCGTGGGAAATCCATCAAGAAAATATTTTATTCACACCAAAGCCAAACGCGTTTCGACGGACTTGCCGCCTTGGTCACTGAACACAGGTAGGACATAATTACTGCGTTTAAATACACCCTTAGCTTGTTAACCTATGGCGGTTATTCATAAACATAGAAAGAGTCACTGTTATGTAACGAGTATTTTTTGAAAAAACAAGTGTTTGTACATAGAAATAATGATTTCATGAACGTTAACTTTTCATTGTTAAACATAAAACATGAGCATTGCAAACATGTGCTTAAATGTTATTAAATTAACTCGCTAACTAAACAGAACAATTAAACCCAAGTGGGTAGTGGCTGCATGTGACTCCAATGTGAGGGTTCAAAGCGCCTAGAGGAAAAACAAGCTAGTATTAATCTTGGCTGAACCAAAAGTCTAAACCTGTGCTTAAGAAGAGTGAGCAAAAAACACAAAAAGAAGTCTTTCAAATAAATGAATAAACACACAGTGCAGTGTTACTTCAATGCTACATGTACTGTGTTGTATTTATTTAGCTTTATTATTGCAGATGCACACTGAGGGCCTCATCCGCGTTGAGTCCATTCGGAATCCTGCTATTGAGTAGCAAGATGTATCTTGATTCGAGTTTGCGCAGAGATATTAATCTGTTCCCTCCTCGAATGTTTTTGGGGACACTATCTATCACAAAATATGTGAGATCCTCACTTCTACCCCTGTGTATGGTGTTTATGTGACGTGCCACAGGGTAAGATGGATCATCACTATTTATTGCACGTAGGTGCTGCAGAATTCGTACGTGTACCTGGTGGATAGTGCTACCCACGTACAATTTATTACAGGTACACTTGAGAACATACACTGCAAATTCTGTTTTGCAAGTGAAATTACTGCGGATTTCAAAAGGAGTCTGTTTAAAGGGCAAACTTAGGCTGCGGGTGTTAACCCCAAACTTGCACGCCTTGCATTTCGCACATTTATAGAATCCATTCCTTGCTTTGTGCCAATCTGTTTTGGTGTCTAGTCTGGGTGAATTGCAAACTAGTTCCTGCCTCATTGATTTTGCTCGTCTGAATGTGATTTGCGGTGGTTTGCTACATATCTCTCCTATTGTTGGATCACTTCTTACCGCTTGCCAATGTTTCGTCAGTATTCTGCGTATATTGTTGTGATAGATATTATAGCCAGTGATAAGTCGTGGTGGTGTGCTAGCTGGAGGGTCACATGGTGGTATGGAAATAGTTTTATCTCTTTTAAGTAGCTTCGATCTCTCCACAGTGGCACATTTGTTTTCTGCCTTATAGAGGATCTCTGGTTTGTATCCCCTATTGTTTAGCCTGTCAAAGAGTTCTTCTTTCGCTTGATTAAAACTGGTTGAAGAACTGCAGTTTCGTTTCATCCGCAGACATTCCCCATAGGGGATACTTTCAATCAGTTTGCTGGGATGGAAACTGCTGGCATGTAGGATAGAATTCCCTGAGGTGCTCTTTCTATAGGATCTTGTTTCTATATTGCCATCTTGTATATACAGTTCTAAGTCTAAAAAATGAATTGACTCTTTGCTGGCAGTGCAGGTAAATTTTAAATTCAACTCGTTATTGTTGAGATCTTCAGAAAACTTTAAGGCAGTTTCTTCTGTGCCTTCCCACAGGATAAAGATGTCGTCTATATACCTTGTGTACAATTTTACATTCTGTTGTATTTGTAATGAGTACTCGACCATGAGTACTTGCTCCTCCCACCAGCCCATATGCAAATTAGCATAGCTGGGGGCAAAGCAAGTACCCATAGCCGTACCTTGAATACATTAATTCTTGAATGCATGCTCTTGAACATACCGGTCTCACAAGTGAGACACGTCTTTACCGTGTTCATTAAATGAACCCGTCATTATTGCAACCCCCATGAGAAACTCACCGGGAAGCAGAACTTGAACTTGAACTTGAAGGCCTCGGACACTTGACGCTGCGCAGGGAATGGCGTATCTTAGGTGGATCTCTAGAAACCTCGGACACAGCTCTCTCGCAGGGTGGGCTCTGGGTCGGGACGATCCGCAATCCTCACCGCCTCGTATGGATGCCTGGTCGCAGTCCGTCTCCTTCGTTGGCCTGAGGGAGTTGGCGGGAAAACCCGCGGCGTGTACACTCGAAGTCCGTCACGGCTGTGGAAGGGGGCAAAACTGGACCTTCCTCTCCGGCGCATGGGGAAGGAGATTTGTCCCTGTTCGGGCGCCATTTATGTCGTAAATAAAGTATTACGCGCTCAGAATTTCTATATAGCAATATGATCATGCATGAAGCAAGAGGCTGAGTCCGTGGTATCAGGTTCAAAAGGGCTTTATTCAAATAACTCGAGTTATAGGGAGAATAGTTCCATCACCACAAGGGATCAGGAAGGGTCTAATTCTCAGAGTATTCTCCAACTTTATTCACAGAGTACAGTATATATACATTGTAATAATATACGTAAGCAGGAGTGCTTCAGGCGGAGCAAGAGAGAACGAGATAAGAACATGTGGGTGTGTAAGTAGGCGTGAAGGTGGGCGTCCACTTGATGATAATAGGTAAGTGTCATAGGTGGGTGGATGCCTGGAGGGGGTTGCGTGATCAGCTGGAACTTTACTGGAACTTTGCCTTACTTGTGCTCAACTCGAGCATGACGTGTAACTGACGTGTGAAAGGGTTGCTATGCAACCAGGGAGTCTGGAGTCTGGAAGTGAGGCCTTCAGTGTCAGGGCGACCAGCACATCTTGTATCATCTGATATCTAAAGTCTGGAGCAGGGACTGATTTGTGACATAGGTTGCCCATCACCAAGAGCCAATGTGGCATCTATTTCTTCATTTACTGCTAAAGTCTTACATGGGGGCTATGGGCTTTTCACTGACGTGAGCTTTGCAATCGCACAAAAAGAGACAGAAAGGCTAGGCTTTCTCCTTTGCAGACGGGTCGTGTGGTTTCGGTAGGAGTAAGCAGATAACCGTGCTCAATACTGTCTCGGCACCTCAGACAGGGCCCCTTTGGCTGAGGCCCAAGTGTGCAAGGCCAAGGATACGCAGCTGCAGCTTTCAGAGCGTTCTGAGGCCTGAAACCTCTTTTCGGCTCTGGCTGAGCCACAATAATGGGCTTTCATGAAAATGCGGGAAAACATGATGCAAAACGTGTAGGCCTCAGAGCAGATTTGTCGTTTTTCTCATGGGAGACTGGATTATGGCAGGCCACGTTATAGCATAAGCATCATGATTGACAGGCCATGGAGGGGAAATACATAGGTTACATGTATGTGCACATGAGTGACGGGGAACACACGGGGACACATAGGCCTTATGATATTTTAATTTCCTCATTCCCTCCTTGTCCCCTAGTGGACCCTCATGTCACATCTATTCTCATGAGACAGTCGATCTGTTCTTGCAGCATTATTTTTCCATTTTCAATGCTCTGTGAATGGGGATGTGGAACACATGCAGTAGCACACAGGCCGCAAATGGCCGGGCCACATTGTAGACATAGGCAACAACTGAATATCATCTGTAGTATTAGTCCACAGACGGTCAATACTTTCCATCCCCATGCCGATATTACTCCCCAGAGCCAACTGGACCAAGTCCACGTGCCTGGGTCTTGGTGTATGCTTTGGGCAATCTTGTGGAGTCTTGTTATTGCTTTGTATACAGACGGTGCGTTATTAGGAATGAAAACGCAACAGCTGGAACCGATGACCCTACAGGCCCCGCCCCTATCCGCTAGGATGACGTCAAGAACAAGACGATTCTGAAGAACGATCATTCTCATAGCAGACTGTTCCTGGGTCAAGTTCCCCAGGGCTGATGCAGTTTCATTAGCAACTGTTTCTAGAATCCTTGTTAGCCTGCGGATAAGTTTACTATTCTGGACGGGACCTATGAAGAAAAAGAATCCTTTGTTGAAATCTGTATATTGCTCCCAAGCTGTTTCAGTCTGGTCAATGCAAGAGGCATCGAGCCCTCGTCTGTGTCTGATAAGTGCTAGTTGGAGATTTTGATGATAGTTCGATGGGGCCAAGAAAACTGGTGGTAGAAGAAATGATATATAGCACGTCCCACCCCAGTCTAAGGGCAGTTGCACATAGGCTGTCTGGCCACAAATAAAATAGGTGTGTCGTGATGCTCTGAAATAAGACTTTCCTTTGTCTTTAAACACTAGTATAGTATTACACTCGCTGTGCCCCAAATGTACAGAGCCTTCTTTTCTGACACACAAGTTCCCTTTTACTGGCAGGACTGTAATTGAGGATGGACCTAAATTGTGTATGGGCTTGACATTCAACACTATAAAGTCGAGGGTCGCATTTCCTTGCAGATACTCTTCATTTTCTAGATCTGTACCTTTCCTTTGGGGAAGACCTTCTTCATATGGGAAACATGCTTTATTCATGACTTTATTCAAGTTACCCCATATCCAGTCGCCCCTACACTCCTTGTCTTGACATTCTTTGGCATCACCGTTGATGGATGTCATTAAGGCAAACCATGCTCCGCAAGAACCATTATGGGAGAATGGAAAAGGGAAAAGAGGCAACACTCCCTTCACCTTCTGATACGGGGGAAGTCGGCCACAGACCCAGCAGTCTGTAGCATTGCTAGTCTGATGTGAATGGTGCAGCATCTGAATAAAGGTATTGTTGCGTAAGGCAAGTCGATATGATAGCTCATGGGATGGCAGATCACTAAATGTGTGCATTATAGTATCATTAGTGGAAGAGTGTAAGAGTGAGGCAATAGGAGGAAAGATAGCATGTAGTATTAAGCTGATACATATTATCGTGATGCACAGAAGAAATAGAAAAATCAAAGTCACTATACATCTACCATGTAATATTTTACAGTATTTGCTTTTCATCTTGCTCTTTTTCTCATCAGTAGTGTCCAAGATCTTATGCAAGCCAGAATACATGTTCAACCGCTTCACCACCTAGTGGACTTAATTGATCAAACGGGTTCTGACTTTTTAGATCTAAGTTTAGCTTTGTACTCCTGCTGGGGAGTCTTCTCTAGTAAAGGGGCCTCAAAGTCTGAAAAGTTTGTGTCCTTTTTAAACGAATCGTTATTTCCA
This sequence comes from Triturus cristatus, assembly GCF_964204655.1. Classification (NCBI taxonomy): domain Eukaryota; kingdom Metazoa; phylum Chordata; class Amphibia; order Caudata; family Salamandridae; genus Triturus; species Triturus cristatus. The sequence continues at coordinate 988,045,294 of NC_140588.1, read as the reverse complement.
AAGTAGCGTTTACAATGATGAAGATGAACCCATCCTTTCCGTCCTTCGACTTTAACAGCGGTCCTCGTGGTTAATAATACCAACTTGGGCGTCTTCCACCTCGGCTCAAGAGGGCTCATTCTATCAAAGTTCCGTATTAAAACGTAATCCCCAGGAGCGAGGGAATGTTCCTTGACCTGGGTGTTGTCAGGGAAGGCGGCAGCAACCTGCGAACGACAAGAGAGTAGTGCAGACATCAAGGAAGCCAGGTAATCTGTCAGCATGTTACTATCAACATCAGTGATCTTTTTAGGCATTGGAGTGCCCCACATATTCGGTGGTCTACCAAAGACCACTTCATAGGGAGATAAGCCTGTTCTAGAATGGGCTACCATTCGCATGTAAAAGAGGGCAACCGGCAGGGCTACCATCCAATCTACACCTTTGTCTGCGCAAATCTTTGCTAGTTTTATCTTTAAGGTCTGATTGTGTCTTTCTACAAGGCCTGCTGCCTCAGGATGTCGTACACAATGGAACTTCCAGGTATACCCTAACAGAAGGGACACCTGTTTCATGAGTTCAGAGGAGAAAGGCTGACCGTTGTCGGAATATACGACACGCGGTAATCCATAACGTGGGAGAAACTCTCGCACCAATTGTCTGGCGGTAGTTACAGCAGTATAATCAGGGACTGGATAGGCCTCTGTCCATCTTGATAGTGAACATACTACTACCAGGACATATTTGTAACCTCTACATCTGTCCATTTGGATATAATCCATTTGGAGGACTTCAAAAGGATGGTCAGGTGGATGGAATCCACCTTGTTCCATTGGAATGCCTTTACCTGGATTGAATTGGCAACAGATCATACATGTTCTGACCTTTTGTTTCGCTGCTGCACGCAGGTGCTTGTTGAACCATATATTCTGCAAGCTGTCTAGCATTGCTTTCTCTCCTAGGTGTGCAGGACTATGTGCGGTATTTATGATCACTTGTACCATCGAATCAGGAAGAAACCATGTTTCTTTGCCCTTAGTCATCCAACCCTGATCAGTCAGTACCCCTCCTTGTTCCGACCATGTCTTTAATTCGTCTAGAGTAGCATGTGTCTGTATGTCTTGTACATCCTTGGAAGGATCCCTGACTGTCATGGCTTTGGTCATTGATGGTATCTGTGATTTTGTCATGTCTAGTGGGGTCTGAGCTGTCTGTTTGGCTGTTCGGTCTGCCAGATCATTGCCTTGAGAAATGGTATCTGTAGCTTTAGTATGTGCTTTGCATTTCAGGATAGCTATGGCTGTTGGTAAATGTATAGCTTCCAGAAGGGCTTGAATAAGGGGGCCATGCTGTATTTTGGCCCCGTGAGAGGTCAAGAAACCTCTTTCCCTCCATAGCACTCCGAAGTCATGGACTACCCCATATGCGTATTGTGAGTCGGTGTAAATGTTTACTCTCAGGTGCTTAGCTCTTATGCACGCTTGTGTCAGAGCGGTGAGCTCTGCTGCTTGTGCTGACAGTATGTCTATTCTTTTAGTCTCTATGATTTCAGTAGCAGTGGTCACTGCGTATGCTGCCACTAATTCTCCCGCCCCCGTCCTCATACATGAACCGTCAACATAGAGTGTTAGGTCAGGGTCTGGGAGTGCAACATCTGTCAAGTCTTGTCTTGGTTTAGTCACGGTATGTATCACTTCAACACAGTCATGTGGGGAAACGTTCTCTATACTGGAGGGCAAAAGAGTAGCAGGATTCAGTATGTTGCATCGTCTGATTTCTATGTGTGGTTGAAATAACGTCAGCTCATAACCTGTCAGTCTCGCTACAGTCAGGTGTTGGGTTTGTGTTCGGTTCAAGAGAACCTCTACTGCGTGCGGTACTTGTACTGTCAGGGGGTGGCCCAGCACTATCGAGTCACTTTGTCTTATGGCTAAGGCTGTTGCTGCAACAGATTTTAGGCACGCAGGCAAAGCCTGTGCTACTGGGTCCAATGTACTAGAAAAATAAGCACAGGGCTTGTGTTTTCCTGCATGTTCTTGTGTTAGGACAGATAGTGCTGTTCCATTCCGCTCCGTCACAAAAAGCATAAAAGATTTGTTGTAATCAGGGATCGCTAAAACTGGTGCTTGACATAAAGCTCTTTTTAATTCTTCAAATGCCACAGTGTGTTCTTGTGTCCAAGGGAGGACTTTAGTAGAAGCTACCTCCTGTGTCGTCAACTGTATTAGGGGCTTGGCTATGTAAGCATACTGCGGAATCCACTGTCTGCAATATGAAGTGAGGCCAATGAATGCACGTACCTCCTTTTGTGTCTTGGGCCGTGAAAGGCCAGAAATCAATTGAATACGTTCTGGTGTCAGTCGCCTACCCTCCTTGGATAGCAAGTGCCCAAGGTACGCCACTTGCTGTTCACATAATTGTAACTTCGAAGGGGACACTTTGTGCCCCTTGTCAGCTAGGAAGTGTAAAACAGTCAGTGATGCAATTTCACAGTCAGTTTCTGATCGTGCAGTGATGAGAATGTCATCTACATACTGTATCAGTGCTGTAGTGGTAGGCATGTGAATACCGTCTAGTTGTCTTTTGAGTGCCTGACTGTAGATGCTAGGACTTTCTGTGAAGCCCTGTGGTGCTCTTGTGAATCTGAAGCTACGGCCTTTTAAACTGAAACCGAAAAGATATTGGCTGTCCGGATGTATTGGGATACTGAAAAAGGCGTTCTTCAGATCGATAACTGTAAAGAACGTAGCCTTCGCATCAATGGCAGTCAATAATGAAGAAATGTCCGGGACCACAGGGTACTGTGGCACCACACATTTGTTTAATTCTCGCAGGTCCACAACTAATCTATAGACAGGTGATGTATTGGAATCCGTTCTTTTAAGAATAGGAAGAACAGGTGAATTGCATATGTTTGAATCTGTCTCTATCACTACCCCTTGTGCGATGAGTTCATCGATTATTTTCAGCAACCCTACTTCAGCCTCAGGTGGAATTTTGTATTGTCTAATCCGTGGCAGCACCACTCCATTCTTGAGGGTGACCTGGTATGGTGTAATGTTCATGAAACCTACGTCAGTCGGGCCTTGTGCCCATAGGTGCTGTGGTACATTTTGGAGCCTGATGTCAATATCTTTCATTACAAAATGGCCCTTGAAATCACGTAAATACAGTCGCACTCCTTCTGGCGAGCAACAGATAATTGCCCCCAGTTCCTTTAACGTTTTTATGCCAAGTAAGTTTTCTGGACATGATTTAGTAAGCAGTAAGTCTGTTGTATGTATTAGTGGACCAACTCCTAAAGAAACTGGTTCTGAAACCTCATTGATAATAGGCTTTCCTGAAAAGCCCAGGGATATACTCTTTGAGCCCGAGAGGGGTGCCCCTGGAACCTCGGAATGACTGATGGTAGTTCTACTCGCCCCAGTGTCAATCAAAAACTTTTTATTTTGTCCTAGTAAACGTGCATGCACATAGGGACCCGCTTGGTCCACAGGAACCGGAATAAGGGGCAAGTCGAATTCCCTCTCTGGGCTGCTTCATGAATATGCTTGGTATTCTGGATAGTCAGTCTGAGCGTGCTCATACATTTGTGTTGTGGCGTGGGCTGGTGCAGGTGCATGGACAGGCGGCGGCGGTGGAAACATATCTGATGTCTGATGTGTGTTATTTTCTTTGGGAGGATAAGGACGTGGCTTTGTTTTACCTATAGCTATATTGTGTTTCAGGACTGCCATTCATTTACGAAGTGGCCTGGCTTCTTGCAATAATTACAGGTCCCATTACTTTGTTTCGTGCTATTCTTGTTCGTGTTTGTGTTTGCCAGTGTCGATTGGGCCACCAGCATCTTCATCTTTGTGTCTTTCATGCGTCTCTTTTCCTGGTCGTGTTCTTCTCTAATTCTGTTCTGGTGGTATTGTAACATCTGTAACATTTGGGAAGGGCTGTTTGCTTGCCAAGTACTCTCAACCTTCAGTACCCTATACTTCACCTCTGGTAGGGAATTTTCTACTAGTTTGCTCACGAAAAGATGGGGATATGAATCGCTACCGGGCTTAAGACCACTATTGATAGTGAAACACTTCTCAAACCTAGAGTAAAAATCGCTAGTGTCCTCGTCTGGTTTCTGTTTACAGGCTGAAATAGCATCCCAGTCTTCTTTCTTGGTAATTAATAATCTGGGCAAAACTTGTACAAGGAGTTCAGGTAGGTCTTTAGCTCGGGGACCCAGACCAACTCCCGGGCCTCTTCCCTCTTCCTCTCTTTCCAACAGATCCCAGCTGAGCCTTTTCTCTCCCACCTCCCAGTCCTGTCCTTTCAGCTTCTCGTAAATACCAGCAGGCAATAGTACTTTTAATAACTTTAGAACATCAGCATATGTATATTCTCCTAAGCGAAGAATGTCTTTTAGTTCTCGGTGAAAACCCCCCGGGTCTTTATCATGAGATGGTAACATTTTTTTCATTTCTAGTATCTCTAATTTTGACAAGGGGGTGTAGACATACACCCGTTGCAGTTCATTGTTTGCATCCTTTACAGGATGAACCTCTCGTAGGGGGTTCAGCTTGTCGTATGACTGTCCCTTAACCTGTGGTGGAGCGGGAAGCAGGGACCTAGTCACGTATACTATTTACTTGTGTCGCTGATCCAGGATGACATTAATCAGTTCAGTACCCATGTTCATCCACCTGTCTAGTATTATGTCGTCCAGCAACTTATACAATAGACCAGGACCAGAATATTGACTCTCATATAACGTGATCAAATGTTGGACCATGTAAACACCAGCTATGCGCTGTTCGTTTGGTGGGAGGCTCAAGAACGTTTGTGCTACGATATCATTATTATATATATCATATTGGGATATCCACAGGGTGGCTGACCGTGCTAATTCATTTTCGGTCGGGGTGAGGGGCTGATCGTTACCTAACCATTTATTCACCGCTTTTTCGGTGATTTGGAACAAACTTTCAAGGGAATATCTTTCTTTTATGGCAGTTCCCTGTTTACGGTGATTGAGGCCCTTGGGCCTTTCGAATCGCCGGGCATGGCCCACATAATGTATTCTGTCTTTGTCCCCTGCTTCGTCATCAGATGATAACTCAGCCTTTTTGTTCGGGCCTCCTTCGTGTGACGCTATTATTGCCTTTCGGATTTTGGTCAACATGTTGTCTGTCTGGCCTGATTTATCATGCTGACCGGCATCTATGCGATCACTCCAACCAATATAACAACGGTCTACGTCCCCGTCGCCTTCGTCTTTTTCCCTGATCAGACAATTAATTAGGAAGCGAAGGATATAGTTCTTAATAATTACCTTTCTATTTTGTACAGCTTCTGCTATGCACTCAGAACCTTCCCCTGTTCTTATGAATGTGTACATTTTCTTTAGATGTTTATCCATATCTGGTAGTTTTTCCAAATCTGCGACTGCTCGTCTAAGCCGTAGTGAAAACACGAGCATTCTGCCCTTTCCTGGATCTGGGTCATATATACATTCGGAGATGTCTACTTTTACTGTCGGCCCCCCTCCTGATGTTGCCCCGGATCCTCCCTCCCCGCCGTCCTCGAGCTCCTGGAGCTGTTCTTGCGTTGGGGGTGCAGGGAAAAATCCGTCCACGTATGCTGGTGGGGATTCCTCTAGGTAGGTGTTAATGAACGTTTCGGATGCTGTTTGTTTTATTTTTCGGGGTACTTGCGGTGGCACTCTAACTGGTCTTTCTACTGGGGCCACTTTTGCTAGTTCCTCTGAAAGGACGGGGTAAATACCAGCAACGACAGTATTTCTTTTTCTTTCAGTCTGCTCTCTTTTTACCCGTTCCCCTTCCTCCTGTAATTTCTCTTCTTTGGCTTTTTCGGACTCCTGTCTACTTCTCTCTGCTTTGTGGAACTCTTTCTCTGTTCTTCTATGTGACTCCTTGCGCCATAACTCAATGGCATCCTTCTGAGCAGGTCTAGATTTTCTCTTCCATATCTCTTCCTCTACCTTCATAATGCATTCCGCATCCCACGTTCCCGTAATGGGCCATTTATACTTTGTCTCTAAATCCTTCGTGTAATCCACCCATAGTTCTAAAAACAACACGGCATCTAAACCATGCTTACAGTACATGAAATGTCCAGGTGTGTCTCTAGGCGGAATGTTAACTGGTTCCTCTAGTACACCTTTTCTGGTACATATCTTACGCAGTTTTGAAAATAACGGCATGTTGGAATGTAACCGAAAACAAAAATCACAATGAACAAAAACCCCAAAATCACAATGAAACAAACTTACACAAAAACCTGACACATTCAAACCTAACTGAACCTGACTAAGACAATAACATTCATACAGTTATATCGGTGCACCTGAAAACTTGGACTTTAATTCTTGAATACATTAATTCTTGAATGCATGCTCTTGAACATACCGGTCTCACAAGTGAGACACGTCTTTACCGTGTTCATTAAATGAACCCGTCATTATTGCAACCCCCATGAGAAACTCACCGGGAAGCAGAACTTGAACTTGAACTTGAAGGCCTCGGACACTTGACGCTGCGCAGGGAATGGCGTATCTTAGGTGGATCTCTAGAAACCTCGGACACAGCTCTCTCACAGGGTGGGCTCTGGGTCGGGACGATCCGCAATCCTCACCGCCTCGTATGGATGCCTGGTCGCAGTCCGTCTCCTTAGTTGGCCTGAGGGAGTTGGCGGGAAAACCCACGGCGTGTACACTCGAAGTCTGTCACGGCTGTGGAAGGGGGCAAAACTGGACCTTCCTCTCTGGCGCATGGGGAAGGAGATTTGTCCCTGTTCGGGCGCCATTTATGTCGTAAATAAAGTATTACGCGCTCAGAATTTCTATATAGCAATATGATCATGCATGAAGCAAGAGGCTGAGTCCGTGGTATCAGGTTCAAAAGGGCTTTATTCAAATAACTCGAGTTATAGGGAGAATAGTTCCATCACCACAAGGGATCAGGAAGGGTCTAATTCTCAGAGTATTCTCCAACTTTATTCACAGAGTACAGTATATATACATTGTAATAATATACGTAAGCAGGAGTGCTTCAGGCGGAGCAAGAGAGAACGAGATAAGAACATGTGGGTGTGTAAGTAGGCGTGAAGGTGGGCGTCCACTTGATGATAATAGGTAAGTGTCATAGGTGGGTGGATGCCTGGAGGGGGTTGCGTGATCAGCTGGAACTTTACTGGAACTTTGCCTTACTTGTGCTCAACTCGAGCATGACGTGTAACTGACGTGTGAAAGGGTTGCTATGCAACCAGGGAGTCTGGAGTCTGGAAGTGAGGCCTTCAGTGTCAGGGCGACCAGCACATCTTGTATCATCTGATATCTAAAGTCTGGAGCAGGGACTGATTTGTGACATAGGTTGCCCATCACCAAGAGCCAATGTGGCATCTATTTCTTCATTTACTGCTAAAGTCTTACATGGGGGCTATGGGCTTTTCACTGACGTGAGCTTTGCAATCGCACTAAAAGAGACAGAAAGGCTAGGCTTTCTCCTTTGCAGACGGGTCGTGTTTATTCCTCCTTCCCCAGGCAGGAATGTGGTTTCGGTAGGAGTAAGCAGATAACCATGCTCAATACTGTCTCGGCACCTCAGACAGGGCCCCTTTGGCTGAGGCCCAAGTGTGCAAGGCCAAGGATACGCAGCTGCAGCTTTCAGAGCGTTCTGAGGCCTGAAACCTCTTTTCGGCTCTGGCTGAGCCACAATAATGGGCTTTCATGAAAATGCGGGAAAACATGATGCAAAACGTGTAGGCCTCAGAGCAGATTTGTCGTTTTTCTCATGGGAGACTGGATTATGGCAGGCCACGTTATAGCATAAGCATCATGATAGACAGGCCATGGAGGGGAAATACATAGGTTACATGTATGTGCACATGAGTGACGGGGAACACACGGGGACACATAGGCCTTATGATATTTTAATTTCCTCACCGCTCACTTTGTAACATCCAAAGGCGAGGCCCTCTCCACTCCGAAAGTGCTCGCGGTTGCAAACACACAGATCCGCTGAATAAGCGGCGGGACTTCCTTGCGGCTGGACAAGCCGCTATACAAACAAAACCAAAGTGTCCCCACTAAGGAAATCACACATGAAGGGGTTGACAGCACTACCACCCCTGGTCGTGGCAGTAAGCAAAGTTCTCAGCTTCCAACTTGCACCAGACGCGTTTCAAGCCGTAGCCCTTCTTCGGTGGCATGCAAGAAAGGGAACAGAGGCATCAGAGCATTTTTGGAGCGTTTTATTGAATTACTCAGTCCCGCCCCAATGGGCGTATGCAGGCTTGGCATTATGGGTGTTGTAGTCCGTATGCCACATTTACTGCTAAAATCAATAATTACATGTGCAGAGACTCTGCAGTCGATATTGCGGAAAACATATACGTACTAGGCAAAATCCACACTTTGCAATACGTTTTTTAGTGCTACAACACATGCTACAAAGAGCAGTTTGTGAATTAGGCCCCATTGGACTTTACTTTTAAATGTAATTGAAAATTTCATTTGATTATATGTGTAAAGTACATTTTGGTCCATTCAAAACTATTTTAATAAAACAAGTCTTATCTCAAACTGCCTTTTCTCCATTTCATGAAAAACATAGGCACCCGATCTTGTTTTATGAAGGTAATTTTGCAAAGGTCAATCACGAGCTGTCATTTTTTCTGCTGTTTTTTCCCATGGCACCTTTACCACCTGCTTGAAGCAGGTGTTGGATGAGTGTGGGGATTACTGAGAGGTATGAGGGCTGAAGATAATGAGACATGGGAGATACAGGGTAGAACACATTGTCTACTGCATCTGTTCTGTCCTGCCTGCACTTGGGGGCTGAGTGTGCCCCAATGCTTAATTTGAGTGGGTGGCTTGTGGCGCCTGGCACCCGCAGTTAATTCTGAACACAGGCATTAATGTCAATGAACCACATGGTGGCACTGTGTGTCTAATTTTGACAAATAACAACAGTGTTTAATAATTAAATGTATATAAAAAATAAATAATATTTGCCACCCACAGTATTCTTATAGCTGTGGGTGGCATGGAATAGTTGTAGGAATGTGATGGTTAGTTGGTGCTGTCATTGGCAGGGTCAATTAGTGGTACAAGCTGCAGTGGCCCCCTAAGAAGGGCCCTGACACTTACTTTTTATTTTACAAATTAAGCACCCGGGCTTTTGCTCTGGACTGTTCCTGCTTGTGGGACTGGGCTGGGCTCTGCCAACAACTGGGACTTTTGTTCAGGGGATAGGCAGGGCCCTTACAGTCTGGGCTCCTGACCTATCAACACCACCCCTTTGGTTTTGTTGGGTGTGGAACCACATTTAGTGAAAGTGGATCTGGTGTTTTCCGGCCTCAGACTGCCACCACAGGGATACCGCTCAACCACTATCCGTAATCAGACCATTTAAAAATGACTTACTCATTTCAGATGGGTCCAAATGCATACAAAGTGAAGCAAAGAGGACTGACAGTTCATTATAAAAAACACATTTACTAGTACCGGAGTTCTAAGAAAAGGGCACATTTAAAGCCATTTTTCTACGAAGACGAGCACAATTTCACACCATAACCTTCCAGGCGTTGGAGGAAGCTTTGTACTATGACATTTGGGGTGGAAGTGTGCCAGGTGCTCTGGACCAGAAGATAGAAAGGGATATTACAATGAAGTATTTGGAAAACAGTACTTTAGGGCCCCTTATACACTCGGGGCTGCGGACGATTCATCTTGACATCTGGCATGCTTAAGGTGACTGGCAACCAACTGTGCGTGAAATTCCAAGCACATTGTCTCAAACTGGCAACGTTATAATCAATTGAAAAGTGTTTTTGTACAAAAACAGTGTTTCAAGTTTAGATGTTTTACAATAAAAAAAAAACACCTCCTGGTGGCTCTGCGATTTGTTCAGAGAGCTCTGCGGGAGAAATTCTTAAATTCAAGATGAGCAGTGTCTGCAAGAGAGTTACAGGATGGAAGGACCGACAAATGGGAAAAGGGAAAAATGTGATTACTAAAAACAGAGAAAGATGTTAAGAATTTGGAATGCAAGCTCAGAATCTCCAAGGATACTTTCCTAGGATAATTCTTATGAAGAAGAAAAAGTATGAGTTAAATAAACTCTAGGGAAAAGAAGATTATAATCTATGCAGATGTATTTTAAACACATTGAAAAAGCGTAGGGCTGCCAGTGTTCCGTCTTCGAAGGGGGGGGGGGGAGCAAATAACAAAAGATCGGTCTCTCACTCTAGGAAGGGACATCTAAGATGTAAACCTGCTGAAATCATTGACCCCTTTAGGAGATGTTAGGAAGATTTGTGCAAATGAATGCAAAGATCTGCATAAGGATTTTTTGAGAAGATTAGGTAATATTAGAAATTTGGAGTGTTGAGCGCACCACTGAAGACAATGGAGTCCTCTGGGCTTCTAATGGCTGGTAGAAGCCCGGGGCTTCAACATGTTTGTTCAGAGCCACAGCTGTGAACTAAGGCCTCACAGAACCCAAAGGGATTTCAACCCCATCGGGCTCTATGAGGCCTTTGCTTTACAAATTTGAACATTCTGTCCCCAAAGGGCGGAATGTTCTAATAGCCTTAGAGCACTCAGTAGCGGGCTCTACTGGCCATTAAAGGCCCGCTCCCTCGTTAAAGGCCCTCACCTTTGGCTCGGGCCTTTAACGCTAGAGCAGGACTTTAATGGCCGATAGAGCCCATCTTGGTTTGTGTCCCAGTGGAGATGGCTCATCATGATTAGGTCTGTTTGATATATTCCCACCCTCATCATCTCTGACACACTCTTACAGTTCATTTTATGCAACTCCAGAATGCCCCACATTAACTTGTAGGATCTCTACATTATGCTTTCTGTAGCAGGCCTTTTCTCTTGAAAGTCTCAAAAATATTAACAACGGGGCCTCGACTTTCTAAAGGCACCACATCCCACGGGCCTTTCAAATGCTAAGTAAATCAGTGTAGTTCTTTGCTTCACTTTGCACCACACGAGTGCCCACACAAAACATTAGTAAATAATCCCTATGTATTTTCCTTGGAGGTATTGCACCAAATAGGCATTTCGTGTGCTGCACAAGGAGATGCTACAGTAAGTAGTAGACCAGTGCATCACTTCAACAGTAGATAACATCTATAAGTAGGTAGCGATGCAGTTGATGTGGACATAAGGTACGGTTCACTTGGTGGGAGGGGTGTGGTGCAGCAGTCGGAGGGGCTGACTCTGATGCACGGGGATCGCGGTTCGATCGTTGGCCACTGCTCAGCTCAGCACCATCTTAGCTCACATAGGGGCATATTATCAAGACAGGCGATAAAATTATCGCCGCTTTAGCAGCAGAAAACTGCCGCTAAAACGGCGATAATGGGCTTGGTAATATGCTCTATGGAATTCCAATTGAAGCTCAGGTTAGATGTCCTTCACATGTAACATGGGCTTCAATTGCAATATGCCCCTTAATTTCCCCTATGGCCCCCGGCGCCTTAAAACCTTAAGAGTTGATATGATCGCACTTTACAAATATGTATTATTATTATTACTTGGGGCTAGAAGAGTTGAGTCTGTAAGTACTTCCTGAAAGAAAGAAGGCTTGGAATAGATAGCATGGTGGCCAGAAATGACTTCCGTTAGGTTGTTGCTGCACCTGTGAATGACTGGTTGTGCATACAGGAGGCTTTGAGTCTTGTTGTCCCCAACTGGCGAGGGTTCTTGCTTCTGTGGCAGTGTTGGTTGCCTGATATGTTTAGTAGGATTGTGAGGTAGGCTCAGATTCTAGGTGGGTTGCTGGGTGCATGAGGCTGTAGATTTTGACCCCCAATGTGAAGCTAATGAGGGTTCATGGAAGAAACGAGCCTTGGCGTTGAATGAAAGACGTCTTAGGTAGGAGTGGAGTTACTAGTGCAATCCGTTGCAGTAGCTCTATCCTCTCTTCTGAGCAGTTAGAGATACGAGTGTTTCAGCTGTAGCCTGCAATCATTTCACCCCTAATAATAATGAGAAAAAAGAATTCTGCAACACAGATTTGACATTTTAAGAGACAGTCTCTTAAGTTTCTCATCCCACATTTAATATGGAGAAGTACTGTTAACAGACCAAAACACTTGCCCCCCAACTACAAGTGGACTGGCCAGAGTAAATACGAGTACTGTGAATGAGGTATTTATTGGGTCCGATAAATGCCTCCTGCCCCGCATAGTAACTCACTAATGGATCATACCATGTGGAATCCGGGTGCTCCCATGCAACAACCAATGGATTTTGATGAAAAACCCTATCTACTAAAAAAGGTAGATAATACTTTGCACCAAATATTTACACTGCTCAAGGCAGACATAGCGACTGAGAAAAGGTTTATTTTTTCAAAACTTTTCTAACTTTGCACGTCCGTTTTAATGTACACAGCACATGCAAAGTTAGAAACATTAATACTCCCATACTGTTATTTCAGACACCTTATTCATTTCGAAAACTCCGAGTGGTCTGCAAAAACTTCTCAATAGATTTGGTGTCTTCTGTTGGGACCCTGGCTTAGAGATCAACATAGCCAAACCACATTCTTGGCCTTTGACAACCACTAAAAGTATAAGGGTAGTCTCACGCTAGGGGATAAGGCACTGGAGAGGGCAGAATCATTTGAGTATCTGGGCTTCAAGCTCTCAGTCAACATGTCATGGTGTCAACATATTAACAGGACATCTTTAAACACAGACAGATTGCTGGTGCAATGATGAACGAACATTGCGCCTCCTTTACAGAGCTGATTGCACCAGCTCTACAGGTCTATGAGGCCAAGGCCCTGGGAGCTGCTCCACATGGCACTGAGCGATGGGACTTTAGCAATGCCACTGTCCTGGAGAGAACAGAGAATACACTTTTTTAAATGACTTTCCTCCATTCCGCCAGTCACCCCATTGTATCCCCTAGTTTTGAATGTGGGTTTAAAAAAGGTCGCTTTCAAGGCATCTTTACATCCAAGCAATTCTGGCGAAGAATTTGGGCAACCCCAAAGTTGGCGCATTATGCGGCCGCCCGAGAAGATACCATTAAGGCTGAAAATCCTGTGGCTGACTCAAATTAAACAAGCATTGGCATAGCCAATAGGTCTCGCCTTTGGGACCTTATAAGTGTTTAGCCATGCAACAGTTGCATAACTAAATACTTATAAGGTCCCAAAAGCGAGACCTATTGGCTATGCAAAGTGGCCGTGGGGCCGCGAAAGTGAAAGTAATCGCGGTAAAGCGCGGCGCGCGCGCCCTCGCACATGCACTGTAGCTCTAGGCTGGCCTGGTAGCACTTTTTGGAGCCCTCTCAATAAGTCTCGCCAGACCAGCGCATGCGCTGGGTCAGGCGAGACCTAAAAACTGCTCCTTTCCCTAGGCCTCAGGGGGTTTTGGTTTCATCCAACTGAAGCCCAAATTCCTCCTAAGAGTGCTCTGAAAAAACAACATTGGTGATTTATGTTACATAGAGAGGAACAGAAGCTTGTGAGTACTTCTCTAATGGGCGCATTCTTTAACTTGAAATCCACTCATGGCCTAGAGATCTATTGGGATCTGATCACAGATCTACCAGACAGGAAATTATCCCACCAATTTAGGGTGGGGTCACCCCCCTGAAGTTGTTCACTGCAAAGTGGGCGGGATCAGCTTCTGTAGTCTGTCATTTCTGTGATGACCAAACAAAGTCGGTACAACATGTGTTATTTTCATGACCGGCATACGTCCAGTTTCACTCCACTTGCCTGGCACCTATTTGTAGGCAACTGGACACTTCTAGTCATCGCACTCCCCTGAGGATACTGAGAGCTGATTCTTGCCCACTGTATGCCTGTGCTGTCGCTAAATATCTGGGTCTGATGTGGGCAAAAAGAAGGATTGCCCTCGCAAGACTATGATTTTATTGTTACGATATACCGAAACGTGGGGGCATATTAACAATGCGGCGATAAAAAATTATCGCCGCCTTTGCGGCCGTTTTCGGCTGAAAAGCGGCGATAATTTTATCGCCTTATCAGCAAAGACACACTATCGCGTGTTTTGCTGATTTTGCTCCCGTTTCCAGCACGCCTAACTTTGCATAGCTAATGAGACGCAAAGTAGGCGTGTCTGTGGAAACAACATGGGTAAATTTCGCCAAGGCAGCTTTGCAATATTTACAATGCGGGGAAGCGATTATTTTAATCGCGCTAAGTATGCCTTAACGCAGGAATTTAACGTCTGTTAAATTCCTGACTAAGGCATACCTAACATGGGAGGTGGATTCATGTGATACGACCACAGGGTCGTATCATCAAGCATATCACTGTTTTACATGAAACATCGCTGGAAAACCAGCGATGTTCCATGGAAAAGGGCGCTATCGCTGGAATATACATCGCCATGGCGCTAAGCGTTGTTAATACAACGCTAGCCTGGCAAAATATTCCAGCAATAAAAAAAAATGCGGTATACAAGGTCAGCGATAATTATCGCTGCCTGTTGTAAATATGCCCCGTGGCCTTCATTTTTATCTTTTGGAATCCGTATTACTGGCTGCTTATATGTGAAAACCCTTTGAACGACTTGTGACTGTAACCGATGTTATGCTGCTAATTGAGATTTGTATCCCTCTTTTTTAAAGTGCTGTAGTTTCATTCTATTAATTGTATACTTTTATGGCTTTTTGTGAAATAAAGTTATATTTGACTTTGACTAGAACCCTTTAAACTATGTGCAAGCATAGTATGTTGTACTGGAAGGCAACCCTTGCTAAATAAAACCTCACATCACGCAGACACCCTTGTACTATTGTGCAAGGGTGTGTGTGGTGCAAGGCAGCCTACAGTGCACCTGCACTAGGAGAGAGCAACAGCACCATATGTTAGTGCATATAGAGTTGTCCTGCTCTCTCCCTTGCACACAACACAGTGCAGCAACTATTGTAGCTGTGCTGCAGTGAATGACTTCCTAGTAAATCTGCCCCAGGAGATGTCTCCACAGATACATTTCAGAAGATTTGACCTGCTGAAATTGAACTAGGAAAATAGCCGGGTGCATGTTTATCACACTCAGTAATTACCCCGTGCGGAAAACTGGAAAACTCCTCAGAGGTTGGAATTCCAATCACTGTGCAAATAGAATTTTGCGAAAGGAACGGAATTTAGCCACAAACATATAATCGGCAACATAGAGAATAATTATTTTAAGGGGTCATTTAGAGTGGGGCATATGTGCGTAAAATGAGTGCATATGGCTTTCCCTCTTGTCTCAGCACTTGAGCCGCAAAGGACTTGATCACAATTATGTAAATGTAAATGTATGGTTTTTTATATAGCGCTGATCACCACTACAGGTATCTCAGCGCTGTATTCATACCGCTGAAGGAACCCTTCCTGGCTTTCCATGTGAGGTGTCCACTCCTGGGCACCTCCATGGTGAAGGCCAGGCATCCCAGCGCTGTTGGGGCCATTGTGGAGATTAAGCAAGTTATTGCCCAGAGTTGCAGCGTGGGACCCATGATTAGAATAGGCACTGAGGCGAGAATATCCGGTCCACAGAATTTATAGCCCAAGACCCTGCCGCAACGGGAATCGAACCCTGGTCCCGGACCAGTGCTCTGTATCGAGGTCTGCCGCTCTAACCATTGAGCCACACTTCTCCTCCAATTAGCACTCATGCTACAACAAAAGTATAAACAGAAAGAGGCAACCCATGATCACTGTTTCCGAGCTGAACTATCTGAAAATAAAGGCTAACTGAGAAAGAGTTTGGGTCGAATGAATTAACTTTACACCTCGAAGGTTCATAAAAGAGGCGCTCGGTTCTGCACTACCCAGAAAAACAATCATGAGACAGCTCCAGGATTTATCTGGTGGGAACGCGCATGTTAAAGTTTTGACTGAAGCAGTGGCTCATTTTTGAAAGAATATGTGCCAAGGCTCCCAGCAGGAGGCAGCTTGCACCAGCCCATTCCTCCTGTTAGCGCCACCTAACACAGAACCAACTACTAACCATGAAAGTCGGGAGAGGATGTGGCATAATAGCCAGAGCTGCCGACTTCAGAGTTGGGGAACCAGGTTGTTTGAGTTTCCTTGCCAGCTCAACATCCTGTGATTTTGGGCAAATGACTCAATCTCCCCATCAATGAATGTGTCCTTAACTGGTACTCATGAAAAGCACCAGTGCTGATGATTAAGTGCTGTGCACCGTAAACCACCAGCTCAAATTAAGCACTGGACTGAAGTCAGCTCACATGGTCAAGTGTTTTCCATGTTTAATGTGGGATACGGCTACGGGGTCCTGTCTACTGCAAGTGACATGGTCTAACATGTTGCAATGGAATACAATTTTTCCCTTTACTACCCCAGCTCTGAAGGAAACAAAGAAGTTATAAAGGAAATGAAGGAGAAGCTGCTTGAGGTTATAGTGAGTAAAGTGCATTAGCAAGAAAGGTGCAACAATGGGTAAAGGAACGCAGAGGACATATAATTTAAGGTGCAGAGGTCAAAATTAATAATACAAAATATAAACATATGCAAGAAAACCACGAAGAAAGGAAAATAATTGTAAAAAAAAATAATTTAGGTGAAAAAAATGCCATGAAAACAACATATGGAACCTTTCTAGTTACATGTCAACCATATGTCAACGTATATCACCACGAATATGTAAAATAATTAATGGTGCAGTCATGTTTCTTGAGTTTAATTTCTGTTTCACCTTACTAATATCTTGCATTTCCAGCAACTTATTGAACATTTTGAAAATGTTCGCATGTGCTACCCTTTTCTATTTAATGGCCGTCATGGCCGCTTGTCTAATAATTAATTTATACATTTATTTATTTGTTTTGTATTATGACGACTTGTTGTGCGGCCACTGCTCAAAATGAATCAGTTTGCTTGATGCGGGAGCCCCCAAATGCCGGAAGACGCAGGTTTTAAGCAGGAAGCATTTGTCTAAATTTAGTTGGTGTCTTAGTCAAGTGGTATGAGTGGACATGTTGATGTGGCCTGTGGACATGTTGATGTGGCCTGTGGACATGTTGATGTGGCTCTGTGGATATGTTGATGTGGCCTGTGGACATGTTGATGTGGCCCTGTGGAAATGTTGATGTGGCCCTGTGGACATGTTGATGTGGCCTGTGGACACGTTGATGTGGCTCTGTGGACATGTTGATGTGGCCTGTGGACATGTTGATGTGGCCTGTGGACATGTTGATGTGGCCCTGTGGACACGTTGATGTGGCTCCGTGGACATGTTGATGTGGTCCTGTCCCCTTATGAGGAGAGGGGTCTCCGGGCCGTCTGAGCTATCCTTCAAGTGGTGCTTCTTCAGGGCTGCTTTGAATGATGCTGTGCTTTGTTTTTTCCTTAGGTCTGTGCTTGAGGCTCATCCTCGAGGGTCAGAACTCTATTTGTACTATCTACATACATGCTTTCTCCAGTTAAGTCCTGTCACATTCTCAGATCTGAAGTGCCTGTCCAAAGACACTGATGTATCAGTTTTGGTAGAAATTATGGGTTTTGGACCCCTAGGGCAGAGTATTTTGAGTATTACTCTCTGTGTTATGAGTGTTACTCTCTGTGTTAGTGGGAGCTATTGCAACTCCCTCAGGGCTTTAGTGGCGGGGGGTTCTTTATTGTGTATTCACTGGAGTTTCCAGATTTCCTCCTTCCCTTCTCCTGACATCCCATATACCTTAGGTTTCAATAATCCATCTTGGACAGTCTTAAAACCTGAAAGGAAGACTTAAAGGCTTCCGTACAAGTCTTGCCAGTGGCAGCCCTATGGAGGATGAACTGGAGTCTGTCACAACTGTTAAAATTAATTTTCACGCCAAAATATTGACCAGCATTCAGTAATTCAAGATCAGTCACTCACACGCCATGTGTTATACGTGTTTCATTTCCCTCGCTTTCCTCGTATAACCTTCTCTAGGAACGGGGTGGGTCTGCAGGAGATGGTGACCTTAGGTTTCTCTATGGATCTGAACCACCTCTAGGTGCTCATAAATACAGGAACAGAACAGATGACAGCATCTCCCTAACCCAAGTAAGTGCTTTTTAAGCCTTTTCTGCAATTAATATGAACAGACTTGAGGCTAACGTCAGCCTTGTTATACTCTTGATCCTAGTGTATATTGCTTGATATTGTACTGGGTATTTACGTGCACAGACATAGCAATGACAGAAGTCCATGTCAACAATAAATGTGTTCATGCAGGGCCTTCATTCGTCCCCGGCAAAGGCAGCCGGCTGCTCTGAGTTTCTTGTACTGGTTAGAGCCCTGAATTGTTCTTGTGAGAGGGAGCCTGATTTAGAGTTCGGCAGATGGGTTACTCCATCACAAATGTACCATTGGATATAATGCACTTGTAATACAGCGGACAGATTATCCGTCATGTTTGTGGCAGAATAACCTGTCTGACAAACTCTAGATTAGGCCGTTAGAGTTGGGTGTGAATGGAAAACCTTTGAACTGAGGAGGAAGTATTAGAACTTCCACCTGAGGGTTTGCCATTCCCATCGCTGAAGAATTTTCCAGTTGAACTTTCTCCACCCTTTGGCTGGTATGGAGGAGTTTAAGCCGGAGTAAGGGTCATTCACAAGGCTGCTTATGAGGATTCATGCCTGTTTTCTCTCTTCAGTATTAGTTAAGCTCCAGGCACAGCCCTTATCCTAGGCTTTGCTCATTTGTTCATCTGTTTCTTATCGTGTTCGTCTTGACTCTGCTCTAGCTTCAGTTCTAGGTTAAAATGGAAACGTTTATTTCTATGATCTGTTCTCTTTTATCAATGTCTCTTTGCTCACCTTTCTAGGTGTCAACCTTTAGGTCTAGTTCATGCACACTGGCTTTTTAAAGTTTTATTTCCAATAAATGTTTTATTTTATTTTATAGATATGCCATTATATATTTTTTTAAACATTTCTATTCGCACTAGCAAGTGATTCCCATTATTTTTCATTTCCTTCTTTGCTCTAACGCCTAAGGAAGGGGCTTGCTCATTCTTGGGAGAAAACAATTTCAGACAGCGCCAGTATTAACCTGCCTCTTCTTTGCAGCACAAGTCAATGCATTTTATGAATTGGTGGTGTGATTTTTCAGCTAGGGCTCTACTAACCACACATGCTTTACATACTTCAGGCTGAATGATTTCTAGTGAAACTCTAGCCCCTTCTTCTATAGCATTACAGCTTGCAGACAAGAGACACTTCTTCTTCCTGAGATTTAAACCCCAAGAATTAGGTCAAACAAAGAACTAGAAGCAATAACAAACTCTAGCTCTCTTATACAACAGCAAAATGGACCTACTAATACACGTGATAGGTCAGCTGAAAAAAGAACGAACATCCTAGTAACACACAGTGAGAATTAAACAAACTCTAGGGGGTCAAATGTACGACCCTTGTTAGAGGTCGCAAATGGGAAATCGGCCCAATTGTGACTGCTAAAAAGGGTTGTGGCATGTAGAAACCCTATTTTGCGAGTCGATAACCTATTACCGACTCGGAAAGTAGGGTTTGCGAGTCGCTATTAGGAAGGGACATTCCAAGAGCGTACCTTCCTAATAGCGAGTCGCACTGGTTTGTACGATTGGTTGCGGACGCCAAAAAATTGCAGGTACCACCAAGTAGGGGGTAAGCCGGTCGCAAACAGGAAGGGTTTCCCAAGTTTCCATTAAGGAAAATGGGCTGCATTTGAAAGAGAAAAGTTGCTTTATTTAAAAAAGCAGACACAGATATTGTGGTCTGCTGTCCCCAGCCGGCAACCATCCCTGTGATATGTGAGAATCCTAAGGGGTCTCAAATTGCGACCTGCCTCATTAATATTAATGAGGTGGGTCTTGAGCGACCTCATTAGGAATCGCAAACAGTGCCTGAGACACACTTGTTCATTCAATTTTGCGAGTCACAAATTGTAAGTCGCAAAACATCGCAATTTGCGACTCGCAAAATGGAATGGTTGTACATCTGGCCCCTATATCTCTTATGCAACAATGCTGTTATGTTATGTTAGTATATTTTCTAATGCGTACAGCTCACCCAGGGGCATCTCGGCACTGTCTAGTCAATAGTAACCTGAGGATTGTAAGGGCCGAAGCAGATCAGGGAAAGCAATTAGAACAGAAAAGCTTTCAACTGTTTCCTAAAAATACAGTAGCTGGAAATTTTACGCAGGGCAAAAGGGAGCTCATTCCAATATCTAGGCTCAAGATATGAAAAGGCTCTGCCCCCTGAGCGAGTAAGGCGAATTCGAGGAACCGGAAGGAGGCCTAATGAGCTGGATCTAAGTTTCCTGCAGGGAGAATATTTTACAAGTTTTTTTTGCAAGTAAAGGAGACCTTTCTCTTTCAGAGCATTATAAGTTAGACAACAGATCGTGAAAAAGGATCTTTTTTTTACTGATAACCAGTGAAGTTCCCTAAGCAAGGGAGTCGAGGGGGAGCCTGCCGGGCGGTTAAGGATCATTCTAGCTGCTGTGTTCTGAATTACTTGCAATTTTGCCAGCAGGGTCTCTCCCACTTCAGCCAGCAGAGCGTTTCCATAGTCCAGACGAATGATTACCATTGCCTGAACCAAGGTCCTGCGATGGGAAGTAGGCATGTAGGGGAGAATTCTGCAAAGCAGACGTAGACTGTAATAACAGGAGCTGGTGGTGGCCGCAATATGATCCTTCATGGTTAGAGCCTGGTCCAACTTTAAGCCTAGATTTTTAACAGATTGTTTGGGAACAGGAAATGTACCCAATTGAGGGGGCCACCAGTTGTCTGACCAGATGTCTGAGGCTTTTCCCATGAGCATAACCTCAGTTTTTTCTGGGTTCAGTTGAAGACAGTTCTCCGCCATCCACTTGGAGATGGCGAGCATACCAGTGGCAAAACGGATTTTCTCTTGCTCTGGGTTTGGTCTGAAGGTAAACAAAAGCTGCGTATCATCAGCGTACTAAATGATCTCAAAACCCAGCTGCTCAACTATCCTTGCAATAGAATGGACCCACCAATACATTTCATTAAACATGTCCTAGATCAGTTGACAAAAGAGCATTAAACACAGCCAGATCTCTTTGCAAGAGATGTAATTGGAATATCCAAGTAACACACACCTATATTAAAACAGACTACGAGGCTATATTACAGAAACAATGCATGTGATGCAAAAGATCCAGGTAAAAATAAATATAACCCTGATCTCCAAACTTTCTGACACCTTCCTTCTCTCAGGTAGCCTTTTTCATTTGGCTTCATTGTGTGCTGGAGGGGGCTTACATCCAGTTAATTTAGGGGTCTTGGAAATACACTGGCCCGTGCAAGATCAGTATTTGCTGAAAGGTTTGGATTCAATACTCTGGTATTTTATTTACACATCCTCTGGTTCCATCACAGCAGGGGGGCAAACGTGTATATTCCACGGCCATAAGGACGCCCAGGCTAAAAGTATGCTCATTAATATCAAATAATTATTTAGCGTTTTCGTGGAGAAGGTAAAATCTCATGAATTGGAGATTCACACGCCCAAGCTAACGTGTTGTTCTCCTGCCCCCTTGTTGCAATCCCACAGGATTAGTGCAGAGACAGTACCAAGAGCTCACCTGAGACCACATTGCTTAAGAAGGGGAAGATGTTTTTGACATGTTTCCATCACACTCGTGGTGACCTAGAGGGGGTTTCGTATAAGTTGTGTGGAGCACAAGGACTCCAGACCAGGGCCGGACTGGGAACAGAAACCGGCCCTGGCAAACTGCTCAGCCACCCTAGTGCAGCTGAGCAGTTTGCGAGGGCCTGTTTTGGCTGATTTTGTTACAGGGGGCCGATATTGCTGACACCCTGCAACTAAAACGGCCCCCCAGGGGAAAAAAAACTGGCCTCCACCCTAGCGGCCTACCGGGGAAACTCCTGGTGCCCGCTATGGCCAGTCCAGCCCTGCTCCAGACCTCTGTGTGGTGTGCATGATGCCAAACTGGTATTCTTCGTAATGAAACTAGCACCATAAACTGTTAGAAAGGAGCGAAACCTAACCTTATAAAAAGGACCTCTCCAAGAAGGGGATCAGTCCATTGGAGGATGTCTGAGAATCCCAGTCCAAGATGCTGTAGAGTTTTTTTCCTGTCATGTCAGTTCTTGTTTAATGCATATAAAAAGGACGCTTGATAAGAGGAAGATTCGTTGCAGAGCATTTAATTCCCTGATCTGTCGTCATTATCTCTCCCCATTGGCACTGTTTTAGTCCACATTTCTTCCTTCAAGCAGGTTGGATTGTGATCTGTCTGGATTGACTATGGTCTTTCTTTGGCCTTTTTCCCTTTCATGATATCATGAGGCGTTCTGCCCCTTGTGGATTTCTTCAGTGCTACTTTCATTTTCAATCACAATTACAATTATTGCCAAAGGAAGTTTTTTCCTCTTTGTAGGTTTTTCCTCCAAACTGTGACCCATTATAGGACACAGTTGGGGCCTGATTACGATCTTGGCGGATGGGATGCTCCTTCACAAAGTGACAGATATCCTGTCCACCGTAGTACAAGTGCCATAGGATATAATGGAATTATAATTTAGCGGATGGGATACCCGTCACGTTTGTGACAGAGTAACCCTGTCTGCCAAACTAGTATTCAGGCCCTGCCTTTCATGTATACTGTTCTATGCAGGGTGGGCACTGTGACTGCTGGGAGGAATCACCCTTTCAATCAGCAACCTCAGAGAGTTACAGAGAGATGTTCTCAGCATCCAGTCTTTGACACCCATTTAGAGGTGGAAAGTACCAGCAGCGGCTCCACTGGTAGAACCTCAGCCAGTGGTAAACCTTGATGTGGAGGCCTGCCTGCCACTGGGCCACCATGTCATAGTGATGGTCGACCCACCTGTTTTTGTTGAGTTGTGCTAGCTTCACTAGATTTGCTCTCCCGGGAGCACCATATGAGGTGCGATGGATCCTAAAGGAACATCAGCCAATGGTCCTCATGTGGAGCGAAAAATCTCCCTGTTGTCCCTGCATATTGATTGTTTGTTTTTAAATAACAAACTCATGGAGTGGGAGTTTATTATTGAAAGTCAAAAAAGGTTGCCAGGTGGGCACAATAAACACTTCAACTTTCAAAGCAACCACCAGAACAGCAGCTGCTCTCTAGGATTAGAGATCCACACCAGACAGAAAGGGATCTCTAAGTCTGGTGGGCAGTAGTTTGCCAGGTGGGCTGCCCACTGCCCTATATATGAGGGTGGGAGGGTGTCATTTAGACCCTAGTGGGTGGCCCACTAGCCCTCAGGTCAGTGCTAGCCCTAGTGTCTGCTCACCTAGTAGAGGACAACCACCATAGTTTAAAATCCTCATATCCCTGTTGGGGATCTCGGTGCCTTCAGAACAACCACTGGCTGTGTGGTTGCTCTAAAGGCACAGCATGTTGCCAAGTGGGTGCAATGTTGTTTCGGTTCTCCTAGGTAAAGTATTTTTATTTTTTTTAAATAAATTCTCAAAGCAGGAGTTTGTTTTCCCCCGAAAAAAACACAATGACACTGATGCACAGGGAGTTTTTTTCCTACAGGGAGTTTTTTCTCAGTGAGGTGAGTCACTGTTTGCCTTTACGCCCCAAAACTACCATGCCTTGCTGGTATCAGGGAGAGAAATCTAGTGACAGTAACCCTGCCATATACTGTGACCTGGTAACCCTGTGACAGACAAGTCATCAGGTCACAGGTTTCTACTGTTGGAGCCAGCTGAGGCTCTCCGGTGGAAATCATGTGGTTCCCCATTCTCTAAATAGGGTGGTGGAGTGGGGGAACTCAAGTTTGGCAGAGTGGGTGAACTGCTAATTTATGGCGGTTCACCCACTCTGCCAGACTCCATGGTACGTCCATACCGAACACAAAGGCACCTTTGGCTCCATTCATGTAAGTGAGGCAACATTTTCAACATCCCTCCTATCGACACTAATAGAGCCTCCTCTTTCTTTCCTCCCTTCATGGAAAGCATCATACATCAACCCTGAGGCTGCCCCACCACTTGCTGAGAGAGCATGCTGACATACATACAGGTGTGAAACAAGAGCAGATTAAAGTGGATGTGATATGTCTGACACAGTTGACACAGTGTTCTTGTCAGGATAAGCTTTTTTCTGTGTTACCCCATATTTGTTCCCAAAGATTGTGTTAGACCTGTCATCCTTGGTGTGATCTTCCCCGAAACCTTTTGCCTTCACCCCTCCTCTTTTCTAAATGTTGTTTTTGTTGACATTAGGATTCTGTGCACTTAACCAATGCTAACCAGTAGTAAAGTGCTTGTGATGTCTCCTTAAAGTATGGTAAAATTAGCTTACACCTGATTGGCATATTTAATTTTCTTATAGTATAAAGTAGTACTACATGTACCCAGGACCTGTTAATTAAATGCTACTAGTGGGCCTGCAGTGCTGATTGTGCCACCCACTTAAGTAGCCTTTTAAAACATGTCTCAGGCCTGCCACAGCAGCCTGTACTGCAGTTTTAAACCTGCCAATTCGATCTGGCAAAATAAACGATTTGCCACGCCTAAACCTTCCTTTTTCAAATAAAGAAGTCACCACTAAGGTAGGCCTTAAACTGCCCACAGGGTAACGTGCATTGTATTTAAAAAGTAGAACGTGTGTTTTAAAATTGTTCATGTCTTGGTAGTGAAAAATTCCTAAATTGTATTTTTCACTACTGCAAGGCCTGTCTCTCCCATTGGGGAAACATGAATTACAAAATCAGCTTTCCCTTGCAAAATCTCCTAAAAGGCCTGATTAAACTAATCAGGTGGCCACTTCCTGTACTTCCAGAAACCCACCAGTTGGCTAAGAATAATCAATCAATCAGTAGTTGTAAAGCACAGCTTATCATCCGTCAGGGTGTCCAGGTGCCAGGTGGTTGGGCATAGTCGATGAGCCAGATCTTGAGTCTCTTCTCGAAGTCTCTCCTTTATTGCTGTCTCTTTGGTGACTTGTGGTTGACTTCTCTGTTGTCCTTTGACCAAGATACCTCTCCTCCTGGCCTTTTGATTTTGCATGGTTTTGAAGAGGTTCCAGCATGTTCCTCTTCAGCCCAGTAGCCAACACACTGTAACCTAACAAATCTCTCACCTGTCCCATATGCAGAAAATTTGTCTCATCTTCTCCAGTTGCCGGTTGCAGTTCATAATCTCTCTTTTATACTGAGGGCATGGCGTGAGGTGCCGTTCTAGCTGCTCCGTATCAATCTGGAAAAGACCAAGATCATGATCTTTGGAAAACATGTACAGAGTTTTTCTTGGTATCTAGGTACGCAGGTGGTGGAGCAAGCTGATCAATATAAATATCTGGGCTTAATTTTTAGGAGAAATCTGAATTGGGGTGCGCATTGGGATGCCACCAAGCAGAAGGCCCTATTGCAGGTCAGCTGTCTGTTAAGATTCAATGGTAGGTTTTGGGGGCTATCTCATAACCCATTACTAAAGGCTTATGAAGGGAAGATACCTCCGCTAGGCCTGTATGGGGAGAGGTTTTTTCCCTTGACCCAACCTATGAATGGGATGGATTGGAAGGGGTAGTGCTTAAAAGCCTTTTATCACTCCCTCAAGGTATCATGGTCCAGGCTAGAAAGAGAGAGTGCAATCTGGTCTCTTGGAACATGGCGGACTCTACTCCGGCTCTAAGATATTTTAACACATGACTGGAGAATGATGAGGTAGTTAAAGTCTCCAAATTGTGTTGGGAAGAGATCCAAAGCAGTGAAAGGATGTGGGCAAAGGCTGTAAGAACCAGAATAATTGTACTTAGGAACCTCCATTTAAATAGTGGTTCAGTCACATATTGGCTCCCCTTTCCAGGCAAACGAGCAGAGAGAATCTGTTGTTACGGCTTCCGAATCGTTCAACCTGCTGTATCTAAAGAAGAGATCATCCATTAGCCTCTCGATTGCTACATTGGGCCAGGATAGTGTTTTCTCTTATTTATCACGGTTACCAGACCCAGGATTGAGGAATGAAATATTAAGGGCTAGGGTGGGATGCATCCCGCCCACACAGGATTAGGGTGCAGAATAATAGTAGTCTCTACTCCTGCCCCTTGAAAGTTAAATGTACCCTTACGCATATTCTTATAGACTGCGTCTTTTATTTTGCAAATCTAATCAAGTTTTTAAGACCTCTGTTTTTTAAATATGATGCTCTCCATAGGAATAATGCTGTGGAGCTATTGTCCGAAATGTGTTATCTCGATGTGGCAGTTGGAATTGTTCTGTTAAACAGAACTTTAATTATGAAATGTAGTGGGTTGGGGGGTAGGGTAGCCAGGAGGGGGGTCCTTTAAAATGTTTTAGTTGTTAAGTGTGCTTTTTAAAAAATGTTTTATGGACAAATGTCTAAATAAACTTGTTTCTGAACCTTTGACCAGGATACCTCTCCACCTGGCCTTTTCCTTTTGCATGGTTTTGAAGAGGTTCCAACATGTTCCTCTTCAGTCCAGTAGCCAACACACTGTAACCCAACAAATCTCTCATCTGTCTGTCCCATATGCAGAAAATTTGTCTCATCTTCTCCAGTTGCCGGCTGCAGTTCATGACCTCTCTTTTATACTGAGGGTATGGCGTGAGGCGCCTCTCTAGCTGGGATCCTCCTACTCTCCACTGTATTGGGAAAATTCCTTAAAATGCGCAGACCAGCAACAATCTGTAAAGTGCACTCCATTCTGCACCTCCAAAGTCCAGTCCTGCCATCTTCATAAGCACTGACTGCCTTCTGGAAAGCTACATTTAATCCACATTGTTTGCTGTGGATAACCCTTGTCCATGCAATGCTGTTTGCTATTTGTCTGAACTTATCATAACTCTTCATCAACACTTATCACTCTACTCTCACCCTCATAGTTGCTAAGCATCAGTTCATGAACTGACATGCAGTGTGGTTTTTAACATTCCATGGTATGATTTCAGCCTCTGCTCTGTATCTTGGACAGTGACACAGGCTAGAAGCCATTTTGGTCACTAAGCTCCTTTTTATGGCTAACTTGAGTAAGGAGAATGGAGGAGTACATTTCATTTGTGTTTGTTGCATGAGTCGCTATTGTCACAGGGGCCGGCATTTCAGTAGACGTTGCCTCAAGCATCTGTACCACTTAGTCTTGCCTGTGGGAAGGAGGTTGCAGAGAGTTTGTTAGACCATTAGATTCCCCTCTGTCTGAGCCCTCAGGCAACATGTTCTCCATTCCTGGAATTGTAGTGTCACTTCCAATTTCTCCTGCAGAAGGCAGGAATTCAAATATCTGTTGGCTGAAACGTGGTGTTGACAATCTTAAGATTAGTGATCCCCTTTACTAAGAGGTGCTTTTATGAATAACTGGGTCGCTAAAAAATGAAAAAAAGAAATAACCTTAAATTATATTTAGTAGGAAGAAATATATTGTAGTAGGTAGTTTTGTTCACAGTTTGTATATAAATTAAAATTTTGTTATATTTGTTAAAAATACCTTTGTATGAGCTATATACTTATTATTTAGAAACAAATGGTAAATATTGAGAATAAGTGTGATGAAATCGTTTTTGATATGCTTGATATAAAATTATGCATTGCATTAATATATTTTGGAGTAAGTTGTTGGTGTTTGTATAGTATTGAAGATGTGTGGCACATATAATGATTGATGACATTTTGACACCCCACAATCATTGTTATAGGGGTTCCCCTTTTTGACTGACTAGTTGTTTTTAATATACTACTTAGGGGCCGATTCCGATCTCGCTCGGAAGGGCCCCGAACGCGATCCGGCTGGAAAAAGTACGAGCCGTACGCGTGTTTTCCGTCCGACTCGTACAGCTGTACGAGCGAGCAAGTACGATGCGAGTAACGCAAAATTCGCTGACCGAATCGTTTCCGGTTCCGAACCGCTCCATAGGTCTTGTCCGTAAGCAAACCGTGCCGTGCAATGGAGTCGATTTACGACCGAGCCATAACGATGCACGATTCGGACAGCCGGATAGAGTTGGAGCCTCCGACACGTAAACGCTCCGGGAAGCGGTCTTCAGGGGTCCACGCCAGACCCCTCTTCACCCATAACCTTACGAGTCGATCACAGGGGGGGACCCAAGGGGCTCCCCTACACATGCGTGTACGGTGAAGATGGCACCAACGCGTACACACTACAGGGGGCGCCCTTGTTTGCGTCGTACGACCGGCTCCCCTTGACTTCAATGGGAGTCTGAGCGACACGAGTCCGTCAGCATACAGCTCCATCGTACTCACTCGGTCGGACTCCAGGGGCACGGCTCGGTCGGAAAACCCTCCAGATCCGACTGGGACGGAGGGCTTTCCCAACGAGATCGGAATCGGCCCCTTAGTAGAACAGTTTTGCCATTGCCATTGATAGATAAAATCATGATTAAAAGGTTGACCTGATAGATAATAATTTTTTTAATAGTTGTCAGGGTTGAGCAAGTCCATTCCAAGCAAAGACGATCCTCACCTGTTCCTGGAATGAAGAAGGGGTTAGATTGCAGGCAAGGTTCTACGAGCTGGAGTCAGTTGGTTGCTAAGAGATTTTGTTCCACAAGCTCATAGATTGCGGATTGTTTCTGCAGTGGAATTCCAACATGGCATCTAACTCAGATCTGAGTTAGCGTTCTAGTGTTCTGCCTTAGTGTTTTGATTTGCTGGTTATCATGCTCGCGCACCTGTTGCGCTTCACACTTCAACCGTTGTCTGTACAAAAGAAGCTGCGTTTCCTCAGCGCTTCAGTTTTATGACAGAATAGTTCGCAAGGGTTTTTACCGCTCGCTTTTCTCGAATCCTGCCAATCGACCAAAGAATCCGTGAGGTCAGTTAGCGGCTCCCCAAACAGCCTTCATGGGATTTCGCAGGTATGTTTTCTGTGAGAGGGTGACTGGTCAGTGTTATTCTCAGCAGTCCGCCTTCTCGTTACCTATTATTTCCAATTTGAGAGCTCTTGTTGGTGGTTCAGGATAGTATTCCTGGAACAGAATTTTCTTTTGGACTTTTGAGTGAAAATTCCTTGAACTTGTTTTCAGCGGACAGACTGTATTAACAGCTCATTCTTTCATGTGTTAAGTGCTGGCTAGCTACTAATTACTGTTTTCTGGAGCATGTACTACAGTAACAAGGTGAAGGACTAATTGCGCAGAAACTTTGCCAGTCTCCATTTCTAGAAAGGCTTAACAGACTCTCAATCATTCTTTGCCACTTCAAAACTATTCAACCACTAGCTAGCTGCGCTCTACCTACATCTCTACAAGTAAATAAAAATATATATTATCTACTGGCGGTCACCAGTAGGTAGTTATAGTTAGGACCTAGTTTCCATAGGAAAAGCGTTTTTTGTTTTCCCAATACCTTTGGCGCATGATGAAGAATCTTGGAGAAATTTTAAAAACTCGTGGGGCGCTCCGGTAAGCTCCTATCCTGAAAGTTTCGGGGTGATTTGGCAAGCAGGAGCCTAGAAAAAAGGGGGGGTCCCAAAACGTGTTTTCTCCATGTTATTTTCCATAGGAAACTTTAGACACGGCTACAGCCCAAACTGCTGAACGGAATTACACCAGATTTGGCAAAAAGGTAGCCCTTGGTTCAGAAAGAGCCCTTTTTGTT
This sequence comes from Triturus cristatus, assembly GCF_964204655.1. Taxonomy (NCBI): domain Eukaryota; kingdom Metazoa; phylum Chordata; class Amphibia; order Caudata; family Salamandridae; genus Triturus; species Triturus cristatus. The sequence continues at coordinate 988,015,742 of NC_140588.1, read as the reverse complement.
CAATTGTGTAAATCAGTTCAGTTGTTCCTGAGAAATTTTAAAAAACAGAGGTCGGAAAATCAATTTCCCATAGGAAACTTTAGACACGGCTACAGCCCGAACTGCTGAACGGAATTACACCAATTTTGGCAAAAAGGTAGTGCTTGGTTCAGAAAGCACCCTTTTTTTTAAATGGTGTAAATCCGTCAACACTCCAAACCAGGAAGTCTTAGCAGCCATCTTGTGACTCGGTAGAACCGAGTCACAAGAAAAGAGAAAAACTAACGCGAAAAACAAGAAACGGGGGCAGGGTAGAAACACCCTGACCTCCTGGTCAGGGGGGCCCACAAGGACCCCCAGGGCCCAAAAAAGCATTTTTTTAAAAAAAAATCAGCGAAATTCGTGCTGGGTCCGCGAATCCTGCCGAATTTTTTTCAAAAATGAAGCCCGCAGTTCATTTAATTGAGGCCCACTGGTGGGCCAGGTCAAGGGGCATTTGGTAAAAATATAAGCGGGGGCCCGCGAGGGCCCCCGCAACCCCCGGGGACCACCATCCACCCGGGGCTTTGTTGAAATGATGTGCCCAGGGACCGCCACCCCGGGGCTTGTTTTTTTAATGTGTGGGGGGTCCTTCAAGGTCCCCCAACCCCTGGGGACCGCCACCCCGCAGCTTGTTTTAAAAAAAAAACTAAACCTGAGCGGGGAGCTCTAGCCCCCCCACGCCCCAGGGACCGCCACCACCCCTGGGCACTAAAATACAAATGCGGAGGTCCGTTACGGACTCCCGAGCCCCAGGGACCACCACCGCCCCAGGGCTGTGCATATGATGGAAGGGGGGCTGCGCGGCCCCCCTCCTGGAGCCCTTCATGGCCCTGGGGACCACCACCCCCCCAGGGCACGCTCTTGCAGTGTCCCAGGGTGCCCACCCCCAGGACACTGCTGCTTGCTATGGCAGGGCGGGAGCCTCGCAGCTCCCGCTCTGTCATAGCAAACTCTAGTTTGGATTTTGGAAGAGAGAGCAGGTTCCCTGCTCTCTCTTCCAAAAACCAAACCAGATTGCTTTTCCACACGGGGAGCTGCATGTCAGCAGCTCCCTGTGTGAAAAGCATGCCAGCTCCCGCAGGAGGCGGGGAGCCGGCGGGACCGTGGGGGAATTGGGGAGCCCCCCGCGGTCCCCAATGGGAAGACCAGGCCCTGGGGGATGGGGTCCCCGGGGCCAGGAGTGGCTTGGGAGGGGGGCCACGTGGCCCCCCCGCCCCAATAAAATTAATTTACAAAAAAAAACTTGGCCACCCTTCCCATTTTTTTCTTTAAAAAAGTAAAAATAGGGGTCAGGCCCTGGGGGATGGAGTCCCCAGGGCCATAAAAAAAGGGAAAATAAGGGGGGCCACACAGCCCCCCTTCTGAAAATCAAAGGTAAAAAAAAGCGGCATTGCGCCGGAGGCCCCTGCAGCACTCTGCAAACGCGCCCACTTGGCGCGTTGTAAGTTGGGGAACAAATTCCCCTTGAATACTGGGTGTCCCTAGGGGCCAACTAGCCCACCAGGTACCTCCAGTATGCTCCAGGGAGCTGCTTTGCAGCGAGGTGTTCAGAGGCCATGCCCCTTTTTACACCTCTCTGCAACGCAGCTCTGTGGCGCTTACTGGAGGTACCTGGTGGGCTAGTTGGACCCCAGGGACCCTTAGGATTCAAGGGGACTTTATCCCCCAACTTAAAACATGCCACTGTGTGCGTTTGCAGAGTGGTGAAGGGAGGGGGTGGGGCCTGAGGTGACATGTGTGCAAACATGCCCTGTGGCGCGTTTAAAGTTGGGTAATTAATTCCTCTTCAATCCTGAGGGTCCCTGGTGGTCAACTAGCCCACCAGGTACCTCCAGTAAGCACCCCAGGGCTGCGTTGCATAGAGGTGGTCCAGGCCACGCCCCTTTTTACACATCTCTGCAACGCAGCTCTGTGGCGCTTACTGGAGATACCTGGTGGGCTAGTTGGACCCCAGGGACTCTCAGGATTCAAGGGGACGTCATCCCCCAACTTACAACGCGCAAGGGGGCGCGTTTGCAGAGTGGTGGAGGGGCATAGCCTTTGTCTACCTCACACCCATCCCAATGCGTGGGGCTTACTGGAGTGAAAGGTACGCTAGTTAGCCCCTAAAGGACCCCCAGCAGTGAAGGGGACTTCAATCCCCATCCAAGAGCGTGCCGGGGAGCGCGTTTGTAGAGTGGTGGGCAAAGTGGGCATGGCCTGGGAGAAAGAACTTACCAGTGCTGCTGTGTGGGACTGACTGGAGGTAATAGTTTGGGAAGTTGGCCCCAAGGATGTCCTTGAGGGTCAACTACCCCTCTTGCTACCTTCAGTAAGTCCCACACTGTGGGATTGCTAAGACGTCTTCGGAAGCCATGGCCCCCTTTCTCTACCACTCTGCAAACGTGCCTCGTGGCAGACTACGGGATCGGGGATGAAGTCCAATTTAGTCCTGAGGGAGTTTGGGGTCCAAGAACCCCTCCTCGTACCTCCTGTAAGTCCTATGCAGCGGAATTCCTGAGCGTGAGTTGAACGCCCAGCACCCTTTCTCCACCACTCTGCAAACGCGACTATTTTTTTATTTTATTTTATTTATAAAGTTTTATATAGCGCAAACCATATCCCGAAGGATATCAGAGCGCTTTACAGTTATTTTGAGTTTTTATAGAGCGCTGGCTGGACCCGAAGGTATCAGAGCGCTTTACATAAGGGACACAAATATTCACATTAATTACAGAATGCTTACATATTCAAAACAGGAGTTTTTATCGAACAAGAAAATCAAGATCCAGAAAGAGGCCATGGAGATCTGGGAGTCCACAGGAAGGAATAAGCAGTGGAGAAAGAGACAAGACATATGTCCAAAGTCCGACTGGGTAGGTGACGGCCATAGCGTGGTGCCAGAACCAGTCTCCCCTATAGCTGAGTAAAGCAGCTCCATCGGGAATCGGTCATACAGTTCGGACTCCACCGGATAAAAGAGAGGATCAGGTTAGGTCCGAAAGTCTTGCGTCCAGAGATGGGCGAGGGAAGATAGCAGGGGTGGCAAGATAGGGAAGGGAGTGAAGCTTGTCCACCATCTTGTAATCAGGCAGAACAAGTCAGTTGATCACCTTGGCTCTGTGGCTGGGATTATCTCTAGATCTTTGGGTTGAAACCTCTGCTGTGCCCATAATCCTAGGAGAACATCGGGACCCAGCGGGACTCCCTTGTCTAATGGGACACTTTCACTTACAGATGGAAATACTTTGGTGGGTGCCATTTTGGAGTCAGGGTCCACGAGCTCCGAATTAGAAAGTTATAGCCAAGTTAAATGTGTGGTTGAATTCGGTGCCAGCAGGGTTTGAAAAATCAGCAGTAGGATCATATAAGGCTGTGTTAACGCTCCCTCACTCACCGCCTCAGGAGAGTGTCCGCTGTTTACCGGTCAGGAGTCAGCGCGTCTTAGCCCTGAGGAGTCACCATTTTGAGTTAAAGATGAATTAAAGATGAAATTAGGATTTTGTGAGGCGCGCCTCACTGCCACTGCAGTCCGCGCGTCAGAGGCAGACCCTCGTCTCCGCCTCACGGGCGCTTGCAGGTCATCAGATAGCACGTCAGGTGTAATTGGCCCGAGGCGTTGCCATTTTGGAGTCAGGCAACCAAGAATAATTAAAGTTAAGATTATGTGCAGCGTGCCTCACCGCCACTGCGGTCAGCACTTCGACGGCAGCTGATCTCAAGATTATGGATCCATCCCAGGCCTCACGGGTACTCACCGGCGCTGTTACAAGCCTCCAAGTCCGAAAGATGGCGACGGCCGGAAGCCGCGAATGGGAGGGGGCTCCTCGCTCCGGTGATCTCTTGATTACTCGCTGGGCGCCGCATCCGCCAGAGTATAGTTGTTTCTTGGGGCTCCCATGGGTCGTATGAACGGGAGAGGGCTCAAAACTACTGATTGATGAATCACTGAGGCAACAGTTACCAGCCCGGAAAGCAGCGAGGCGTGGATCGGTGTTCCCTGCAGGGACACACAGCGCGATTCAGGAACACTCCCTTCAGCTTTGATCTCTGGTGAGTCCCGGTGAACGTAGGGTCATCGGTGGGGGGGCAACAGGAATTTACACTAGGAGTGATCCCGAAGCCAAGGAGCTCGATCTTAGAGCTCCTTCCCCACGGCCATCTGGCCTCTTACCCGACTACTAGTTAAAGTAGCATATTTCTGCAGCTCTGACTTAGAGGTAGTTTTAATCCCCCTGCCCCATTATGTACTAGGGCCTTACAGAGGAGGTCATGCTAATCACAGGGGTACGCCAACGCATAGTGTTCCCTAGTGTATGTAGGTGTTTTCACTGTATTCTAAGTGTCTTTTAGCATAGTACTGGCTCTAGGCCTGGTTAGTCAGAGTCAGTTACCAACAGTACCCGTCTGAAAAAGTTGTGGGCACAGGATGATTTTGCAACAAGGCCTCTTTCTGCTCCTCGGTTGGTTCTTTCTGCACATATCTTGTTTCTTCATGCACTTTTCTTCGTCTTTGTGGACTTCTGTTGCTTCTTTCTGCATTACTTTTGCTTCTTTCTGTGCGTTTATTCTTCTTCCTTCACATGTCCTACCTCTGGAGGCATAGTTAGAAACTAGCATTTAAAAAACATTTGAAATTCACTTAAAAAACCATAGGTTTCAGGCACGTTATCGTTAGAAATTAGCATTTAAAAAACCTTTGAAATTCACTGAAAAAACCACAGGTTTCAGGCAAGTTATAGTTAGGAATTAGCATTTAAATTTTTTTTTAAATTCACTGAAAAGTCCATAGGTTTCAGGCACATTATAGTTAGAAATTAGCATTTTAAAAAACCTTAGAAATTAACTGAAAAAACCATAGGTTTTAGGGAAAGTTATAGTTAGTTGGACATTTCACTCATACAAAACCATAGAAATTCTCCCGTTATATTTAGTTCAGCTAACTATAACTCGCGCCCTCGCAATGCACTGCTGATGACGTCACATATTACATCAGTCATGACATGGTCAGTGGCATCACTGATGGCATCTCAAATGACATCGCTGATGACATCACTGATGACATCATCCATGTGATAATTTGATGCATCCTCTCATACCCTAATATAACGTTTGATACACCCACTCTAAATTACAGACTGCCAGTCTCAAAACCATAGACACTCCAACACCAATAACTACATACCCACTCCCTGATTCTTAGGTCTACACACACATCCACTCACTCACCCGTACAGTCACTCATACTTACGGTCACTCAGTGCAGGACTACTCATACACCTATATAGACACTCACACATCACCACTCATCCATAGAGGTACTCACACACCTAGTCAGTCATGCACATAATTAGTCACACTCCCATTTACTCACCTATACAGTTATACACACACCAGCTCACTTACTCATACAAATACTAGCACATTCTAACACTCTTATACAATCATTGATATAAGCAGACACTCATCCTTACAGCCACTCTCACAATCACACACTCTCACTTATAGCCATTTATATACTCTAACACACATATATACTGCCTTTCACATATGTAGTTACTCACACATGTACCACTGAGATATACATTCACTCACTAACACACCCATACACACACTCACCCACCCATACAGTCCATCACAGATGCACTCTTGAAACCATGCACCCAGTGAATCACCCACTCACACATCTATACACAGAGTCACACACACCCCACCCACACAAACACTCAGGCACCCATACAGATACTCAGACAATCAGACGGATACAGACATTCACACAGTTTAGTCACTAACCCATGCATTCAGTAAGATATGTTTAATCACTCACTTACACAGTCAGTCACGCACCAACTAAATCATCCATTCAGAAACTTATACACCCACTCATTCTTCAATACGCCTTTCCCTATATATATTAAACATATTTAAACTTTACAGAAACACTCAGTCACTGGATGATGTCATCAGTGATGTCATTTGAGATGTCATCAGTGATGTCATCAGTGATGTCACTGACCATGTCATGAGTGATGTAATATGTGATGTCATCAGCAGTGCATTGCGGGGGCGCGAGTTATAGTTAGCTGAACTAACTATAACGGGGGAATTTCTATGGTTTTGTACGAGTGAAATGTCCAACTAACTATAACTTTCCCTAAAACCTATGTTTTTTTCAGTGATAATATATATGTTTATAATTACCATCTCTACTGGCACTGTTCATCCATCAGAATCATCTAGAGCAAGAAGAGAAAAAAGAATTCTTAGTGGCTAAGTACTGGCAGAGAAATTACTTATAAAGCACATCATTTCCACGAGAGAAGCTAGTCCACAGAGTAATACAGGTATAAAGAAGTATAGAGTAACATTTTAATACATTAGGATAAGTTAATTTAAGGTAAAGTGCAGAGTAATATTGTGCTTGTAATTACAGGTGCAGGGAGAGCTGAAAGGAAGAGCTCCAGGTGGCACCGCTGTGGCAGTCTCTCTGTCTTCTCATTCCCCTTTCCCCCTCTCATGAGGGGGAGGAGCGTTTTCTGGTGCGTAGTGGGGTAGGGGAGCTGGGAAAATATTGTCTTAAAGTCAGTTCAGCCCTTCTGCTCCCGTGGAGACACACGTTCAGGTACTGTTCGACAATAATGCACAAATGCGGAGACAGACAGGAACTAGATGGTATTCACTTTTATTAAACCTATTTTTAGCCCATTATTATTATTATTATTATTATTATTATTATTATTATTAATAGTAGTAGTAGTAGTAGTAATGGTGTTATTAGTATTATCTTTGAACAAAATTCCACAACTGTAGTATTTCTCCTCTTTTTTTAATCGAACTCAGACCTTGACAACTAAGCAACCGACTGTGCTTTCTGATTGTAATTTAGAAAATAATTACATTTCTAAAGAAAACAAATACATACATATTGTTTTAAATATTGTGGTGATATAATTTCTTCTCAAAAGATGGTTTGCAAACATTGATTCAGTTTATATACATGTAGTGTTGTGTGTGATAGGAATAGAGGGCCATCTGAGAGTCCGGAGAGCCGAAAAACTGCACCTATGTCTGTGTCACCGGTACTCCCTGTGGATGTGTCTCCTCCTCAGGTTCACGCCACGAGATCTGGAAGAGTGGTTCGAGTACCTAAATGACTAATTGAGGAGCTATAATTGTATATGTGTATTATTTGTAATTTTTCATTTAACAAAGGGGGAGATGTAGTGTTGTGGGTTTTAGGCATAGCGGGACCCTTCTGGGCCCTGATGGACTCCGTAGGATAATGACACAAGTGATTGGGTGTGGTTAATAAAGATTAATGACGGGTTACGTACAGTTAACGGTTGTACTCTGAAGAATAAAGACGTGTAACATTGAGCTCCATGTGTGGCGTAATCATTTATATGCTACCCGGCTGAGGAAGACGCTACAATACATACAGAATATTAAAGCAGTAATATACAGGCCACAAATATTTCTAAAAGGTTTAATAATGTAAAGATCCCAATAGTAACCACATTTTTATTTGTAGAATCCATACTTATCACCTCAGATTGTGTGTGTGGTGCTAGGAGATGTGACAAGTCATGCATTTAATGCACTTATTACAAGTGAGCAGAATACTTTCAAAACAGAGATCAGAATTATAAGTTGTGCAAAGTTCACCCATACTGTGATTACTGGGTGAGATAAAGTCAACACTGAAATTTCCCCAGGTTCAACCGCCTACATACAGCAGCGAGAAATGCCTGGTAAGGTTTACTGACAAAATATCGACCCGCAAAATATCCCTAAACCAAAATATCATGACAAAATGTCGATGTAAAAAATAGCGTCATCTGATACTAATAATGGTAAGTACAAACATATTGGGAAAAA